>NW_016821201.1:401450-485574 GCF_001698545.2 Rhinopithecus bieti
TCCAACTTCTGTCCCTTACGGCAGTTTTTCTCCTTCTCCTCGGTCACTCCCACCTACTCCCCCACTGAAACTTCCACCGATCAATCTCTTCCCACACAAGGCAAATGGTGCTTGGACCAAGGAAAATATCTCCTTCCAGCCTCACAGGCCCATTCTATTCTGTCGTCATTTCATAACCTCTTCCATGTAGGTTACAAGCTGCTACCCTGCCTCTTAGAACCTCTCATTTCCTTTCATCATGGAAATCTGTCCTCAAGGAAATCACTTGTCAGTGTTCCATCTGCTATTCTACTACTCCTCAGAGATTGTTCAGGCCCCCGCCCTTCCCTACACATCAACCTCAGGGATTTGCCCCTGCCCAGGACTGGCAAATTAATTTTACTCACATGCCCTGAGTCAGGAAACTAAAATACCTCTTGGTCTGGGTAGACACTTTCACTGGATGGGTAGAGGCCTTTCCCACAGGGTCTGAGAAGGCCACTGTGATCATTTCTTCCCTCGGTCAGATGTAATTCCTTGGTTTGGCCTTCCCACCTCTATACAGTCCAATAACAGACTGGCTTTTATTAGTCAAATCACCCAAGCAGTTTCTCAGGCTCTTGAATATTCAGTAAAACCTTCATACCTCTTATTGTCCTCAGTCTTCAGGAAGGTAGAATGGACTAATGGTCTTTTAAAAATACACCTCACCAAGCTCAGCCTCCAACTTAAAAAGGAGGACTCTGTCAAGGATAGAGCCCAAAAACTCGTCAACCAAGCAAGTAATTATGCTGAACCCCCTTAGGCACTCTCTAGATGTCCTGGGTCCTCCCAATTCTTAGTCTTTTAATACCTGTTTTTTCTCCTTCTCTTATGCAGACCTTGTGTCTTCCGTTTAGTTTCTCAATTCATACAAAACCATATCCAAGCTATCACCAATCATTCTATATGAGAAATGTTTCTTCTAACAACCCCACAAAATCTTCCTTCAGCTTAATCTCTCCCACTCTAGGTTCCCACACCGCCCCTAATCCCGCTCAGAGCAGCCCTGAGATACATTGCCCATGATCTCTTCATACCACCGCCCCCCCCAAATTTTTGCCACCCCAACACTTCAACACTATTTTGTTTTGTTTTTCTTATTAATATGAGACAACAGGAATGTCAGGCCTCTGAGCCAAAGCCTGCACGTGTACATCCAGATGGCCTGAAGCAAGTGAAGAATCACAGAAGAAGTGAACACGGCTGGTTCCTGCCCTAACTGATGACATTACCTTGTGACATTCCTTCTCCTGGCTCAGAAGCTCCCCCACGGAGCACCTTGTGAGCCTCGCCCCTGCCCGCCAAAGAACAACCCCCTTTGACTGTAGTTTTCCACGATCTACCCAAATCCTATAAAACGGCCCCACCCTGTCTCCCTTCACTGACTCTCTTTTTGGACTCAGCCCGCCTGCACGCAGGTGAAATAAACAGCCTTGTTGCTCACACAAAGCCTGTTTGGTGGTCTCTTCACACGGACGTGCGTGACAGAGACATCGACTGACCTCACAGGGGCATGGGACTGCCCAACAGGATAATAATGTGGAGAAGTACTTTGTCAGGTGTCTGCCAAATGACTGTTGTTTCAATGATTTTTAGAGTGTGGAAGATGCCCGTCTAAAGGGACGTCACTCTCGGAGCATTTGTTGACCAAAATAATGGGATAGAAGATACAGCTGCTATTCTAAAAATGTGCAGTTCTGATGCAGAGGGAAGTTACCATCGCGACGTGCTAAACAACACAACATATTAATGTCAAACGAGGCTATGGGGAGGGGCTCCGAGGGCCAAAACCATGTGAGGCCATGTAGTCTCCATGACTGGGCAAAGTCTTACGGAGGGTGTGAGACTTAACTGGGGCTCTCCTAGGTTGGAGAGAGAAAGCTGAGCAAACAGAGACGTTCACTGGTTCCCAACTGGTAGCCAGGGCAGAAAATCTGGGACTATCTGCAGGGCGCACTAATTATACAGATTTGATAGAAGGCTGTATTGGGGACTCACTAGAGAGACTGAGTGCATAAATTTGATCAAGAAGATTAGAAAATGACTGAGGAAGTGGATAATCAGTTTTTACTATGGTGCTCTCAGAAATTCTAATTAGTGGTAGCAATTGGATTCTGCAATTTTTTCTTTGGTGAATCCCAACAAAACCAATTAACTTGTATTGCATCCATACATTACCACACACACAGGCCATAAGCAAGGGAAGGCGTGTTTAGTCTTAACTGCTGCCTTTTGGCTTTTAACAGAAAATCAATTCATTTTGGCACATTAAACCATTAGTGCCCATTGGATATGAACTTCCCCTTTTTCTTTACACTTCTCTCCCACTTCCCCTTTTTCTGTTACAGGGGAGGAAACTGTCGACTTTGAAGGCTGTGAATGGGGGGCTTCCCAGGAAATCGGGATAGACTCACACACACTGACATGTCTTTGGGCCTCAAGGAACTTTCTGATTGAATTCTGAAAGTCCTCGAGGCTTCTAAATTCTACAATCAAGCATCAGCTTTATGAATTCCCTATTCCGTGAAGAGGTGGTGTCATTGAGAACCTGTTGGATGGATGTCATCAGCACTGTCTCAAGGGTTTCTCAAAGGTACAGCAGGTTAGATGAGGGGGAACTTCTACACTAGGGATGGAAAATTAGTGGTACCTGTGATGGTTAATGTCAGGTGTCAACCTGACCAGGCTCGGCTAGGCTAGGCTGTGCAGCTGTGTGGTCAAATGTTAGTCCAGATGTTGTGAATATATATATTTGGTTGTTTTTGAGACAGGGTCTCACTCTGTTACCCAGGCTGGAGTGCAGTACACGATTATGGTTCACCGTAGCCTCAACCTCCCAGGCTCAAGTGATCTTTCCATCTCAGTCTCCTGAGTAGCTGGGACCATAGGCATGTGCCACCATACCTGACAAATGTTTTTATTTTTTATTTTTTGTAAAGATGGGGTTTTACTGTGTTGCCCAGGCTGTTCTCAAACTCCTGGGCTCAAGCTATCCTCCTGTCTCGGCCTCCCAAAGTTCTAGGATTACAGGCATGAGCCACCGTGCCTGGCTGTGAAGATATTTTGTAGATATGATTAACGTTTACACTCAGCTGACTTTAAGTAAAGGAAATTACCCTCCAGTATGTGGGTGGGCCTCACCCAATCAGCTGAAGGCCTTAAGAGCCCAAACTGAGGGCTCCTAGCGAAGAAGGAATCCTGTCTGAAGACTGTAACATAGAAGTCCTGCCTGAGCGTCCAGCCTGCTGGGCTGCCCTACAGATTTTGGAGTTGATGCTGAAACATCAGTTATCGTTGGTTCTTTTTTTAACATTTTTTTGAGACAGGGTCTTACACCACCATCCGTGGCTGGAGTGCAGTGGCGTGATCTCAGCTCATGTGATCTTCCTGCTTCAGCCTCCCCAGGAGCTAGGATTATATAGGTGCAAGCTACCACACCCAGCTAATTTTAAATTTTTTGTAGAGACAAGGTCTTGCTATGTGACCTGGCTGGTCTGTAACTCCTGGCCTCAAGCAATCCTCCCACCTCAGCCTCGCAAAGTGCTGGGATTATGGACAGGAGCCACCATGCCTGGCCCATCAGCTCTTACCTGCATTTCCAGTCCTGCTGGCCTGTCCTGCCAGCCCCCACAATGCCGTGGGTCAATTCCTTAGCATTTCTCCCTCTCCATCTATGTCTAGATCTGTGTGTATATCTTTTCTTCTCTCTCTCCTATTGGTTCCATTTCTCCAGAGAACGCTGACTGGCACACTGCCCGCACCACCAGCCGCTTTCTCGGGCCCAGTGTATCGATGGGTTGTAGCCGTTGCCGATGCTCCTTCCTTCGGATCCCAGATGCAGCTTCAGTATCATCTGCAGGTTGAGGGGACTGTGATGATTTGAAGTCAGCACTTGAGAGGAAACGTGCTTGCTCTTCTAATTCTAGTGAATATTCTTCCTGGATGTTGACTAATAAAACAAATGGACGTTCTCGTGTTAGGTACTGTCTAATTAATTTTTCAACAAATCTTTGTGGGCTTCTGATGCCCAAGTGCTATGTTTAGTGTTATGGTGGATATCAGGAGGGATGAGACACAGAGCAGCAGAGATCTGGGCGGAGCATTTCTTTCCACATCCTCGGCGGGAGCTCCTGGAGGACAGGGTGGGGTAAGCAGGCTGAGGCAGGGGTGGAGTCCGACTAGTTTCCCATGACCTCGCCATCAGGACAGCTTTCCAGGAACTGAAGAGAGAGGGAAGCAAGGACGGCACCCCTTGCAGGGAGGAGGGAAGCTGGGAGTGGACGTGTAGCCACCTGTGAACTTGATCCCAGAGCAGCCTGGGGTTCTTCGAAAGAGACGGCGGGCCTACCTGCTCTTTTTCAATTCTGGTGTTCACAGCGTGACCTCTAAAATCTCAGTGTTCACTCTTTGAGAGATGGATCTACTAAAAGCCCAGATTCCACGACTATGCAGTATGTACAAGTAAGAAGCTTGCACTCCTGCCTCCTAAATATATAAAAATAAATAGCTACAAAATAAAAGTCAAGTAGATATTACAGGGACAGTGGTTATGGGATGGATGAAAGAATAAAAAAAAAAAATTTTTTTTTTGAGACGGAGTTTTGCTCTTGTTGCCCAGGCTGGAGTGCAGTGGCGTGATCTCAGCTCACCGCAACCTCTGCCTCTTGGGTTCAAGCGATTCTCCTGCCTCAGCCTCCCGAGTAGCTGGGATTACAGACATGCGCCACCATGCCCGGCTGGTTTTGTATTTTTTGTAGAGACGGCGTTTCTCCATGTTGGTCAGGCTGGTCTCGACCTCCCAACCTCTGGTGATCCGCCTGCCTCGGTCTCCCAAAGTGCTAGAATTACAGGAGTGAGCCACTGCATCCAGTGAATCACATTTTTAACCAGAAAGAGAGAGAACAAAGGAAGGACTTTGAAATCAGTGTGTGTGTGTGTGCACGTGTGTGTGCATTCACACGGGTGGCACTGTGGTTATGGGGTAAGATTGATAGAACAAATGATGCCATTAATAAGTGTGGAGGAGCTTTTAAATTAACAGCAGCCCAAGGTTGGAGATTAATTTTTTAAATGTTTCGTAACCAGAAAAATGAAGCCAATGAATTCTGACAATTAGGAAGTAATGAAGACCTTTCGAGAATCGCTTATTACAGAGAAGAGATCAGGGAATTGTTAGTGCGTGTGAAGCCAGTGTCAATCAGCAGGCTCAGATGCCGGCGTCTTCGGGCATTGGGGGAGTTGGCGTGCTCACTTTTGAACCCAAGTAGTCATCTTTGAAACATCTTGGAGAATGCGCCAAGGAAGGCAACGTAGGATCTGCAGCCCTTGCTGCCGAGGGTGCGCCACTGGGCCGCGGTCCTACTCTGTCTGTCCAGCCCTCCCTCTCGCCCCACCCCGTGGTGCGTCAAAGGGCAGGTGGTCCTGCGTTGGGTCTGCATTGCTCTGATGCTCTTGGGACGTGCCTGACCTTGTGGACAGTGTCTGGTGACTGCTGGGAAGTGTGAGCAGGGCCATTGAAAGCTTGGAAGGAAGTGAAGGACTGAGGGGCCTGGAAACAAAGGGGGACTCTGGCACTGGAACAGTGAACAATGGTCTTGGACGTCTGACACCTCATACATCAGGAGCTCTTTTGATTGTTAGCTGCTAGCTTCTGTGTGATTTTTGTGTCTTTTAAAATTTTCTTTTGCTTTTGTTGCCTGTGCTTTTGGGGTCATATTCAAGAAATGATTGCCCAGACCAATGCCATGGCGTTTTTTTTTTTTGCTGTTGTCTTCTGGTAGATGTCTAGTTTCAGGTCTTACATTTAAGTCTTTAATACATTTTGAGTTGATTTTTGTAGATAGAGGGAGATGAGTTTCATTATTTGCATGTGGCTCTCCCATTTTCCTAACACCCTTTGTAGAAGAGCCTGTCCTTTCCCCCAGCGTGTGTTCCTGGTCTTGTCAAAGACCATCTGACTGTGACTGCATGGATTTATTTCTGGGCTCTCTATTCTCTTCCATGGGCCTGGATGTCTGTTTTTGAGGCTTGGGCACCGTCTTTTTTTTTTTTTCTTCTTGCTCTGTTGCCCAGGCTGGAGTGCAATGGTGTGATCTTGGCTCACTGCAACCTCTGCCTCCTGGGTTCAAGCAATTCTCCTGCCTCAGCCTCCTGAGTAGCTCAGATTACAGGTGCCTGTCACCGTACCTGGCTAATTTTTTTTTTATTTTTAGTAGAGATGGGGTTTCACCGTGTTGGCCAGGCTGGTTTTGAACTCTGGACCTCAGATGATCCGCCCGACTCTGCCTCCCAAAGTGCTGGGATTACAGGCATGAGCCACCGTGCCCGGCCTGGGTACCATCTTTTAAGATTAGCAGAGTGGTTGTAAGGTGCTCCAGAGTTTATAACCACTGAGTTAGGCAAATTGCATTATGAAGTTTGTGTCTTAGTCAATTTGGGCTGCTGAATACTATAAACCAGGCAGATCTGGAGCCTGGCGTTTGGAAGCCAGATCTCTTCCTGGCTTGCACAAGGCTGTCTTCTCATATGTCCTCACATGGCCTTTCCTTGGTGGGTGCACTCAGGGCCTGGTGGGAGGGTGGGAGGGAGAAGGACCTCTTGTGTTTCTGTTTTTATAAGGACACTCATCTCTTCAGGCAGACCCCATCCTCGTAACCTCATCTAACTCAAATCACTTCCCAAAGACCCCACCTCCAAATACCATCATACTGGGGATGAGGGCTTCAAGATGTGAATTTTGAGGGAGACACAAGCATGCAGTCCGCAGCGGGTGGATTCTCAGCACTCCATCACCCCTGCGACAGAATTACAATTCCTCAAGACTGCAGAGGCCAGGGCTTGCATCTCTGGCATCCTTGCTGTGTGCCAGGCACCAAACTGGCGGCTTCGTGGAGGTTTGGTCATATAATCCGCAGATCCACCTGTGGACTTAGGATTCTGGGTTTTTTTTTTTTTTTTTGGTGGAGTTTCACTCTGTCACCCAGGCTGGAGTGCAGTGGCGTGATCTCGGCTCACTATAAGCCCTGCCCCCTGGATTCAAGTGGTTCTTCTGCCTCAGCCTCCCGAGTAGCTGGGATTACAGGCACACACCACCACACCCGGCTAATTTTTGTATTTTCAGTAGAGATGGGGTTTCACCATGTTGCCCAGGCTGGTCTTGAACTCCTGACTTCAGGTGATCCACCCGCCTCCGCCTCCCAAAGTGCTGGGATTACAGGCGTGAGCCACTGCGCCCGGCCTGGGCTTATTATTCTTATTGTCCTTTTATTCATGAGGAAATGGGCTGACTCGCCTATGACTGAGCAGCAAGTGAGTGCAGGAGGCAGGATTTAGATGCGTGGGGTCTGTGCGAACGCAGGACCATGGTGTCCGCACAGCGCGTCCCCACAGCGTCCCCACCGGGCGTCCCCACAGAGTGTCCTCACAGCGTCCCCACTGGGCGTCCCCACAGCGTGTCCCCATGGCGTGTCCCCACAGCGTGTCCCCATAGCGCCCTGACAGCATCCCCACAGTGCGTTCCCACAGCGCCCCTACAGCATACACACAGGGCGTCCCCACAGCACCCCTATAGCGCGTCCCCACAGCACACCTTCACAGCGTTCGCACAGGGCGTCTCCACAGTGCATCCCCACAGCGCGTCCCCACAGTGTGTCCCCACAACGCGTCCCCACAACGTGTCCCCACAGCACCCCCATAGCACACACACAGGCTGTCCCCACAGCACCCCCATAGCACGTCCCCACAGGGTGCCCCACAGCGCCCCCACGGCGTCCCCACAGCGGGTCCCCACAGCACACCCTCACAGCATCCCCACAACATGCACACAGGGCGTCCCCCCAGCACCCCCATAGTGTGTCCCCACAGCGTGTCCCCACAGCACACCCTGACAGTGTCCCCACAGCGTCCCCACAGCGTGTCCCCACAGCTTCCCCACAGCACATCACAGTGCCTCCACAGCGTCCCCACAGCGTACACGCAGGGTGTCCCCACAGCATGTCCCCAGTGTCCCCACAGAGCAATGAGGCATGCAAAGGCACCTCTGTGGGCTGAATGGTGCCTCCCAAATCCGTGCAGGACCTCAGAATGTGACTGCTTTTGGAAATAGGGTCTTTCAAGGGTAATGAAGTTAAAGCGAGGTCATCAGGGTGGGCCCTAACCTGGTGGGACTGGTGTTCCTGTGACCAGGGGAGATGAGGACAGACATGCACAGACGACCACATGAAGACACAGGGAGAAGACGGCCATCTACAAGCCAAGAAGAGAGGCCCAGGAGAAACCCACCCTGCCACACTTGATTTCTGACTTCCAGCCTCCAGAACTGCGAGGAAAGAAGCCGCTCGTTTCTGGCACCCCGTCTGTGGCACTCTGTTACAACAGCCCTAGCGAACGAGTGCAGTGTTCATATTTAAAATCTTTGCAAATGCCTGTCGAACCAAACCAAAATGGTCTGTGTGCCACCACAGCCCGGACCTGCGACGTTTCAAATGATAGGGGTCACTTGGTAAAAGCTGCCTGCAGACTTTCCCCCCGGCTGGACCAGGGATCTTGGGGTGGACGTTTTTGGATGTTGACCAAGCCAGCTTGGAAAAGGGGAATAACATGAAAACTCTGCTTAAACTTAGAAAGATTATCTTCCCCTGGATGCTGTCTTGCATTTTTGTTTTGTTTTGTTTTTGTTTTGTTTTGAGACGGAGTCTTGCTCTGTTGCCCGGGCTGGAGTGCAGTGGCCGGATCTCAGCTCACTGCAAGCTCCGCCTCCTGGGTTCACGCCATTCTCCTGCCTCAGCCTCCCGTGCAGCCGGGACTACAGGCGCCGCCACCTCGCCCAGCTAGTTTTTTGTATTTTTTTAGTAGAGATGGGGTTTCACCGTGTTAGCCAGGATGGTCTCGATCTCCTGCATTGTTTTTAAATAATAATAACGATACCAGCTGGTTTGAGTGCTTACTGTGCTGGGCGTGGCTCTACGTGCCTCACATGTATCAGTGACTCTACTTCTCACAAACTCTGTGTATGCTCTGTTTTTACAGATGAGGAAAGCGAGGCATAGAGAGGAAAGAAAGAAAGAGAGAGAGAGAGAAAGAAAGAAAGAACGAACTCGGGAAAGCCAGCTCAACTAATGTGCCATATTTATATTATTCAATACATTGTTCAGGCAAAGATATAAGCTCCTCTCTATGTAATGAGATGTTATTCATAGTGGATTAAGGGATGGGCTTGCCAGGAAGCTGCCTGAGGCACTGATACGTGTGGAGACCATACGTGAACAATATGAAACACAGGGCCGGCTGCCTCTGGTTTCCCCATGTTTGTTTGTTCGTGATGAACAAAGCTATAGCTTCACACACCTCAGAGACTGTCTTTAAAAGAATTCACCGCCAGCAGCTCCAAATAGGGCAAAATGATATATTAGGTTCAGGGTACTTAATGCGTGTCTTATTTGGAATACAAAGAGTTGTCACATGTTTATGAATAGAAAAGTCATTTCTTCCTACCGGAACTGTCAAATATGTAAAGACTGCCTCTGAAGGGTGCCTTGTTACTCCATTGGGTACTCCTGTTTCTCTCACTGTTTGCTACCCCCTCCCCACACTCCTGCCACATTCTAGTCCTCACATACGGCACCCTAAAGTCACTCCTGAGCCCGGAACACTGCCCGAGCCAGCTTGCAAATAGAACTGCGGAGAAAAGACAGGACACCCAGCAGAAACTTAGATTTCTGATAAACAACACATCATTTTTTAGCATAAGCATGTCCCATATGATATTTACAGCACAAATATTGCATGGGACATACTTATACTAAAACATTATTCATTGTTTATCTGAACATCAAACTACGTGAGCGTCTTGTATTTTTCTTTGTTAAATCTGGCCACCATACCTGCAAAGGTAGACAACATTAGTGGATTTAACCTAATTTTTTGGAAGAAAATGTGTGGCCAGATGCGGTCGCTCACACCTGTAATCCTACACTTTGGGAGGGCGAGGCAGATAGATCACTTGAGTCCAGGTGTTCAAGACCAGCCTGGGCAACCTAGAGAGACCACGTTTCTACCAAAAAATACAAAACATTAGCTGGGTGCGGTGGTGCGCACCTGTAGTTCCAGCTACTCGGGAGGCTGAGGTGGGAGGATTGCTTGAGCCCGGGACATCGAGGCTACAATAAACCAAGATGGTACCATTGCACTCCAGCCTGGGCGACACAGCCAGACCCTGCCTCAAAAAAAAAAAAAAAAAATGTGTGTGTTGTGGAACTGTATGAATTACTGATTGGGTAGGTTAATCTTCAGTGTGCAATTTAACGGTTTTATGAGTGATGATACAGATATGAACATGACTCCCCCTTGTAGAACTCAATTCCTCCGTACATGGCCTCACCTAGCGCCCTGCACCTCCCTGAGCCCCCGCACCCCCCCGAGCGCCCCGCACCCCCCCGAGCACCCCGCACCTCACCGAGAGCTCAGGGTTCCTCTCCGTTGTCAGTGTGCCCACCCGGCCCGGTGCCCGCATCCTGCCCTCCTAACCCCGGCTCCGCCTTCCATGCGCTCTCTTCATTACTCGTTCACAGCTGTACTTGTGAACCCTGCCAGAAGAGTCAGAGAGCGATGTGGATTCTGAACTGGGTGAACCTCAGCAGCTTTCTTAACCCGGTTTCCAGGCCTCCAAATGGAGGCTGTGACTTGAGGTCAATGTTGGTGGCAGGCGCGGTGAGGGGACACGAGGATGCTTGGCCGGGACCCCTCTGGGTGCCGGGTGCCTTCAGCTCTGTGCTCTGTCCCCCACGGTTCTGGAGGGCGGGGGTTGCAGGCTGGGGTGCTCCCCGCGCCCCGCCGTCACCCTGGCCCTCGGTGGGCGCCTCTGACCTGGGCCGTGGTTTCCAGGCCCGCCCGTACCCGAGGCGGACGCCAGAGGGCGCGCGCCCCCCACTCCTGCCCGCGTCGGGGCCGCCGCCACGCTCCGCCCTTTGTCTGCAGAGCGCTGGGAGTTTCAAGTCCTGAACCCATGCATGGCCGTTCATTCTCAGAGGTCCCTTGGGTTGAAATTTGAAGGAATGGAGCAAAAGCAGCCTGCAGCAGCCCTTTTAAGTGATGTTAAAATCTTTTCATTATGTGCAGTAGCAATGAACCACGTGGGCTTTGGGGGAGAGAGCGAAGGATTTTGTGATTTCGCCTTTGGAGTAAATGTGCCCATAAGCCCCTCTGCGCTCTTTGGAAAGAAGAACCCAGGGGCAGACCCTGGACGCTGTACCCATCTGTTGGCCGCGAATCCAGCAGCCCTCAGCTGCTAGGACCGTGCTGAGAAGAGGGCCCCCGAATGCCCTGGACCATGACTGGGGCGCCAGGCTGCTGCCCAGCTCCCTGCTGTGAGGCCAAGCTTCCCTCTCCCAGAGCCTGTGATCTCTTACAGTTCCCAGCGTCTCTCTCCTTGCACACCAGATTCACAAGTGCGAAGGAGGAGGAACCAGCTACAGAAACAGCCACTGGGACCGGACGCGGTGGCTCAGGCCTGTAATCCCAGCACTTTGAGAGGTTGAGGCAGGAGTATCGCTTTAGGCCAGGAGTTTGAGACCAGCTTGGGCAACATAGGGAGACCCCGTCTCTAAAAAAAATACAAAAATTAGCCAGGCGTGATGGTGCGTGCCTGTGGTCCCAGCTGCTTGGGAGGCTGAGATGGGAGGGATCACATGAGCCCAGGAAGTGGAGGTTGCAGTGAGCTGAGATGGTGCCACTGCACTCCAGACTGGGTGACAGAACCAGACCCTGTCTCACACACACACACACAAAGTCTGCTGATGATGAGGAAGAAGGCGAGAAGCTCAGCACGGCCTAAGTCTTCACCCTGTGGCTGAAGGTAAGGCTGAAAGTAGGCAGGATTCACTGTTTCGGAAGGCATGAAGGTGTGTGTGGGTCTCGGAAAGCTTTTACATTAATGGGTTTAACCCATTAACCCATTTGGAGCTGCGACTCAGCTAATATCTTATTTACACAGAGTGGCCTGGAAATGAAGACCTTGCTGTGCCCATTTGCAGCGATCGTGTTCTCATGCCGATTCTCTACACTGTGCAGCATGTCAGGCTTTGAATGTTTACATGGAGGGTAATGATTTGAAAAACATTTCTCCAACGCCTTTGATTATTAGTAAGTGGGCACATGTGTGTTGGTTTGGGGCTGAGAGAGGGCACAGCGGTGGTGGATGTTTTCCCGGCTGTTGTCAACACCCGGTAACACTGAGGTTCCCTGGCAGGAGGGGAGGAGGAGAGGAGGAGGCCACAGGCTTAGGAACTGAAAGGTGAACAGAGTTTGGGGCGCCTGCACACACCTGTTGGGAAGCTCTGCCATCGGGTATGGTGCCAGAGGATGGGTGGACGGTTCCGATGTGTCAGACATGTGGTCAGTTGTCCACACGGCTGAGGAAAGAGGCTGAGGAGGTGTGGTTTGCTATCTAACACTGAGCCCTGGATCTTCCCAGGTTTAAGCTCATTGGGCTGTACCCATCCCTAGCTAAGCGAGGTCTCCAGGGTGCACCTGAGGGACACCAGCACAGAGGCTCAAGAAAGGATGTGAGTGGAGGGAGGGGCCCCCCACTGCGAGGCTCAGGTTTGTCCACCTGGTGAGCCCCCTCCCCACCCCCATGGCAACACTAACTTCCCATCACCGTGGCTGCCTTCATCCCGTGTTTCTGATGTTCGCTCTGCACCAGAGTGTGCAAGCCTGGGGTACGGCAGCTGCATCCTTGGCTGGGCCTCACCTGAGGTGCCCCCCACTCCACATTGACTGGGGCTGCGTCCCCATCTCCATCTGTTGATGAGACACAAAGCCGACCGCCCCCTTTGCTGAGTGCCAAGACACCCAGCATTGTGCCAGGGACTGTGGGGACAGGGAAGATTCTTCACATTCTCTACCTGGAGGATTTCATAATTTTAATGATCAGGGAAATAGTTCACACAAAGGAAACTATAAAAATTAATATGCAATCACGATGGAGGGCTCTGATCTATCTCTAAATGCTGCAGAATTTCAGAGAAGAGAGGGAAAAGATGGTACTGGGCGGGGCTCTGAATATTGGGTAGAAGCTTTGGGTGGTTTAGCCTGGGGTTAATCCTGGCGTGGTTCTCAGTTTGCAGGACTAGGGGGAAGTGGTGGTGTGCCCCACTGGTGTGATGATGTAGAGGAATGACACTTGCGACTGCAGGCACTTTTCATCCAAAGAGAGAGCTGGAAAAACACAGCTCCTCCCCGTCAGATCATAGACAATATGTTTGCCTATAAATACACGTGCACATACATGTGTTATCAAGAGCAGATGGTGGGATGACAGCGGCTGAGGAGGTGGCCGGCTCTTGGGACTGCAGGGCTCTCACTGGAGCGGTCGCTGCAGGTCAAAGTCATTCCAGAAGCTTCCATGGATACAGCCCAGGCACACACCAATCACACCTCCTCCTCTAGGCTGGCTCCCCTTAGGCCAGCATCTGCCCCAGACTTAGCTTATGACTCCACAAAGGTGATTTATAGTTCTGCAGCCTCAGGCTTAGTGCATGGACCCTCTGCAGATTTACTGATGACAAAGTATTGGGCTGTGATGCCAGGCAGATCTTTTTTACTTTGCCTCCACAGGAGGCTAAAATTGACCAGTAGATTTAACTGAAGTTCTTTTCAAAAGAGCATGTAATCTGTGTCAGTCAGGTTTTAAACACTAAAGCCAGAATATTGGGTGGGATATGTTCTTTTGACTTCCATGCCTTCTGCATGTCTTGGGCATGGAGCTCTGGCTCTGGAAATGTGTGCAGTGCTGCCTGCCTTGGGCCCTTCGAGATCTGAGAAATGTGAGCGTGCTTTGTCCCCAACAGGCTCCACAGCCAGAGGCTTCGGGCAGCAGGTGAAGTCTGCTGCTCCTTTTTAGCTGGGGGCTTGGAGATCAGAGCCTGGGGAGCTGAGCGCTGGCCTCAGGAGACACCTGAGATAGCCTTTCGAGGTCTGCTTTCCTGAAGATGATGAGAGGAAAGCAAAGCCCTTAATGGGAGGATATTTAATTTAAGGCAGCAAAAATTTGTCATATTCCATTTTTAAAGACATTGTGCCTAAGTAATAAGAATTTAAGGTTGATTGAGTCAGACTCTACCCTCTGGGAGTGGTGGATGCTGTGATGTGTCACCTGGATTGTCCTGAATAAAGGGCTGGTCCCCCAGCAGACAGCTGTCAGCTGCTGGCTCCCTCTGGGATTGCCTGGGCTGCAGAGAGCCAACCCTAACCCTAACCCTAACCCCCACCCATCGCCACCCCCACTTCCTGGAGTCAGTGACTAGTTGAAGTGTGGGAGGAGGGGCAGTAAGATCACCGCCTCCTGCTTCAACCTGGACAATTCTAAATTGTTGTCTCTGACTCCATGCCTGCCTCCCAGCATCGGCGAGGTCTCCATTCCGACTGCATCCCAGCCACAGTGCAACTTCTCCCTGGGCCCAGTGTGGCCCCTTTCCCTTCCCTTCTTGCAAATCTCAAAAGCAGCCCCCAGTATAACCCCTGTAAGCTCATCTCCATCTCAGAGTTGATTCCTGGAACCTTCCTGACATAGGAGCTCACAGTTTTGCAAAGGAGGCAGACGCAGCCCAGAGATGTGCACACCTGGAGCACGGGAGAATCCAGAGGGCCTTCCATGGGCACCGGAGCCTCCACTCTGGGGTCCATTGACGCTGAAGCTTTAAGGACTTCTGAGGATGTAGGAGTTTCCGAGATGGCCTTGTACGGAGAGGCAAAGACACGGATGGGTGGGTCTGGAGGAAGCTGAGCCCTGTAGCCAGAGAGTGGGGATGGTGGTGAGGGAATGTGGAAAGATGAGCAGGAGGTGGAGTTTGGGGACAGACTGTCAAGAGCCTGAGTGCCGCACTCAGAAGTGGGAATTGTGCTTTGTAGCCACTGGCGGGGGGCAGCTGGGGGTAGGAAGGAATTCAAGCACTGGGGCGTGATGCGCATCTTAAGAAAGACCATTCGGACCACGCAGTTCACAGCCCCGGGGGATGGGAAGCAAGGTCTCCACTGACGGCTGGAAGCCTTGGTTTCTCCTCTCTGCCTATTTAAATGCTCCTGGGGCTTTAGGATACACCTGATCCCATCTCCCTTGCATGGATTTCCCCCTTCCTAAACTACACCAGACCTCCCTGTGTGCAGCACACAGCCTGGCTTGTGGAATCCTGTGTGTCCAAAGCCCATCGTGTGGCATCGCCGGCAGTCCCTGTAGAGTCCTCAGCCACAGGCTGTGCCATCCTTGGGGCTGCCTGTGCTGTCTGGATAGATCCAATCCAACGCTGGCTTCTTTTAATCATGATAAGAAAGATGCTTCAAGAAACCAAGATACAGAAGCTGGAGGCCTGTGGGGTGCCCTTGATGTGCCATGGAGTACGGCGCTCGGCCCCGGCTGAAGTGGGGACCTCCAGGTGTCTGAGCAGCGCCCTGTCCTGAGGTGCTGGAACACGGGCATAGGGCCACGGGCAGAGGGAAGCCCGGCCACCTTTCCAGCAATGGCAAATAGGCATTTTCAGATAACCAAAGATGCGAGGTGAACACCAAGGACAACTTCCTTCTGCCTTTTTTGGAATACAAAGGGTGCATCTCTCCCTGATTTATTACTTTTCTCTGGGCAGAAATTGTCCACCTTGGAGAAATCCAGTTACAGCTTTCTTTGTCTCTAATCTGTACTGTTAGAGTGAACTAAATGTGGCCTGAGAAGGACTCCATGCTGCTATATCTGAGTCCTTGTGGACAAACTGCAACCTAACTTAATAGGTAGACAAGATTGAAACCCTGACTTAGGAGTGTGTGCCTGTCACAATCGCTGAGGCTTGGTCAATCAGAGCAGCCACACTTCAACCACTCATATGCTGCCGAGTGTTCGGACTGTGTCCAAATAAGCCAGACACTGAGCTGTAACCAATCCAGCTGCTTCTGTCCCTCACCTCCGATTTTTGTAGGTCACTTTACTTTTTTGGTCTATAAGTTTGTTCTGACCACGAGGCACCCCCGGAGTCTCTCGGAATCTGCTGTGATTCTGGGGGCTGCCCGATTCATGAATTATTCATTGCTCAGTTAAACTCCTTAACATTTAATTCGGCTGAAGTTTTTCTTTTAACAGTACCAACGAGGAAGAACAAGCAAGCAGGATTCCTGCCAGAGGGAGCAAAGCTCAGGGATGTGTGGGGTTCTCCGTGTGCTTCCTGAGCACAGTGCAGGGCCTATCCTGAGAGAGAATGCTGGTGCCTGGGCTGGGCCTTGCTTTAGAGCCAGGGTCAGATGGTGAGACCCACTTGCTACTGAAGACAGGAAAAGGATGACAAAGAAGCACCACGCGCTTCAGTCCCCTTTGGGAGTTTTCCCAAGTAGCAGCCATTACATGATTATTAGTCCTTTAGATATTAGTAGAGGACCTGTTATCTGCCTGCATTGGACTTTGCTGTGGCTGCCATATCAAAGCACCACAATCTGGATGCTTACATTTAACAACAGAAATTTCTTGTCTTGCAGTTCCTGATGCTCAAGACCAAGCTGTGGGCAGGGCTGGTTCCTTCTGAGGCCTCTCTCCTTGGCTTGTAGATGCTGTCGTCGTCTCTACCTGACACCCTCCCTGCTGGGTGTCTGTGTCCAGACTCCCCCTTTTAATAAGGACTCCAGTCATATCGGAGTAGGGCCTGCCCTTACTGCCCTGATTTTATCTTCTGCAAAGACCATGTCTACAAATAAGTTCCCATTCTGAGGTGCTGGGGGTTAGGACTTCAGCATATGCATTTTGAGGGCTGGGGGGCACAGTTTAACCTGTAATGGTTGACAAAGTCTGATGCTCTTTTCCCTTGTACTGTGTGTCTCTCTCTGCCAGGCTGCATCACTCTGCTCCAGCACTATTCCATGAGGTGGCCTCTCCCTGCCACTGCTCAGAAGGTGGTTTCAGCTCCCCTCCCCTCCAGCCACCACTCCATGTTTTCCACTCCCCCGTTCTTTTGTGTTTGTTATTTTATTTGTGTCCTGAAAAACGACCACCGGGTTCCCTGAGTTGTCCTCACTCTATTCACTTGTACACTGGGAGGAGTGGAGAGAGGGACAGATGATTGCGGGGTGGGGGGGGGGCAGGTTTGTAGGGACAGACAGACACACACAGTAAAGGGAAAAGACATCACCTTCACTTTGGTCTGTGTCTATATTTATCTACACCTGTGCCCATGCCGATGTCTATATTTATATCTGTATTGATGTCTATCTATAGCTCTGTCTATATTGACATCTGTGTTAGTCTGTTTTCACGCTGCTGATAAAGACATACCTGAGACTGGGTAATTTATCAAGAAGACGCTGTTTAATAGATTCACAGTTCCATGTGGCTGGGAAGTCCTCACAATCATGGTGGAAGGTGAAAGGCACATCTTACATGGCAGCGGGCAAGAGAGAGGATGAGCACCAAGCAAAAGGGGTTTCCTCTTATAAAACCATCAGCTCTGGTGAGACTTACTCACTACCACGAGAACAGGATGGGGGAAACCACCCCCATGATTCAATTATCGCCCACTGGGTCCTTCCCACCACACGAGGGAATTCTGGGAGCTACAATGCAAGGTGAGATTTGGGTGGGGACACAGCCAACCGATATCAACATCAGTGTCTCTCGTGTCTATATGTATATAATTTGCAAAAAGTGGCAGCAGACCTCCGGAGACCGTGTGAGTATGGATTTCATTCCATAACCGGCTCAGTGTCGGGGTGCCATGCTGGGGAGAGGGACATGGGGCGGGTGTGACCGGCACTCCTCTGCTGGGGTGGTTTTGTGTGACATGTGGGTCCGTCTCCCTCTCCGCAGACACCTGCCCACCCCGCCCGTGGCCTCTAGCATCTCCGCACCATCTCTTCCCTGGACCTTCTCCTGCTGAGGAGCTGGAGATGCTGGGTCCAGCGGCCCCGTCCTGAACCAGGGCTCCAGCTGCCCCTCTTGTGTCCTTTCCTAGATGAAAAAACTTTCTCAGTCGTGCTTGGACCTAATAACTTTTTCTCAGGTGGGAAAATGTCAAACACGTCCGACACTTGCAGTTGGGAAAATGTCAAACACGTCCGACACTTGCAGTTCTAGCATGCGCTGCATGAAACGTGGTCAGATCATGTTTCCCCTCCATGCCTGTCTCAGGGCTGGGCCCACAGCAGGGACCTGGCGAGGACTCAGTGCCTTCCTGGGTGATTTTTTCCCCATGGGAGAGTGACTTCCGGGGCAAAAGGGAAGGAAGCTGTGTGGCTTTAGGAATATGTTTTCAAATGTTCTTTTTGCAGTCTGGAAACTCTCTGCAGTGTTACCTGGACTGTTTTTAAAAAATTAAATTACCTGTCCAAACATTCTAGTTTAGAGCTGCAGAAACTGGTTTTTGGTTTCAAGCTGTTTTGCAGGATGATTTATTTAGAACGGAGTCTGTAAGAACCACCTCTGTGCAGCTGGAGCAGGCCTTGGCCACATGTAGGAACAAAATCACCCTGGTTTACTTGACTCTCTTCTCTGTAATGGAGCCACTGCCCCTTGGGCCCTGGGACCCCATGCCTCATCAGAGAAGTCAAAGTGTTTGCATTTCTGACCTGTGTCGCCTCTCTCAGGGCTTTCCTTCCACACCCGCCTGTTACCTGTTCACTGCAGCACGTCGTTAGGTGAGTAGCAGACCAGGGTGACAGACGATGGCACTGACCTTATGAGGCTGGCGTTATGACAGACAGGACGGGTGATCTTTGTACAGCAGCCTGGCTGGGAGCTGGGTTTTGGCTTGTCAATTTCCGTGGGCGTGTGCTGTCACAGCGAACATGTGAGCATTCTGACCATGCCGTGACCAAAACCACACTGTCTACTGCCCGCGGTGGCAACAAGAAATCCGAGGTCACGGAGACCACTGGCCGCTCTGGCCTGCGGCCTGGCAGTAGAACTGGAAGGCACCCGGCAGTTCTTGCTTTATGTGACAGACATGAGTTCGCAGGAGGCTACATGGGTCAGCATGGATTCTGCCACGGAAAATAATGGCACTCATAGACGCGTCCTTATGTACTTTCCACTATCTATCAACATAATATTTTCGATAATTAGATAGATAATAATCTACATTGAAGTGACATTAAAAACATATAACCGGCCGGGCGCGGTGGCTCAAGCCTGTAATCCCAGCACTTTGGGAGGCCGAGACGGGCGGATCACGAGGTCAGGAGATCGAGACCATCCTGGCTAATATGGTGAAACCCCGTCTCCACTAAAAAATACAAAAAACTAGCCGGGCGAGGTGGCGGGCGCCTGTAGTCCCAGCTACTCGGGAGGCTGAGGCAGGAGAATGGCGTAAACCCGGGAGGCGGAGCTTGCAGTGAGCTGAGATCCGGCCACTGCACTCCAGCCTGGGCGACAGAGCGAGACTCCATCTCAAAACAACAACAACAACAACAACAACAACAACAAACATATAACCTGCAGTGTGGGGCTGAGTAGGGGGTTCTGAGAGACTGAGACCCAATCCCTGCTCTGTTTCCTGCCAGGTGGGAGATCTTTGGCAGGTTATGTTACCTCCCGTGTGCCTCAGTTTCTTCTCCTGTAAAATGGAGACAATAATGGTATGTACTTCATATGATTCTTGTGAGAGTTACATGAGTTTCCATGCTCCACAATGCCTGGCTCACTATAAATGCTTAATAACTTTTAGTTTAAGATGTACCCTATAAAATGGAAGAGAGAAGAAATATGTGTGCAGCTTCCTTTACCTTCTCAGGTCTGAGGGCTCGCGGGAGAGACACAAATGATGTCTTTCATTTCTGAGACGATGGCGGTGTTGACTGGCGGTGGATGAAGGAAAAAGGCACAGGGAAAGGAATGGGGAGCAGAAGCAGAGAAGGGTCATTGTGACGACATCACCAAGACAATGGTGTTGAAAAGGAGCCGATACTGCAACTTCTTGAGGCTCAGACTTGGTGCCTACGGAACAGAGATGGGGCCAAGTCTTCTCTCTGCGTAACTCCTCCGCTCTCAGGCTGGCAAAGCCTGCCTGATGGTTCCACTGTCTCTCTTTATGTCTCCTCATCACATCAAACCTGCTCGCAAAGAGAAAGCCTTGTGTGGTTCTTGGCGCCAGAGCTTCCTGAAGATGATGTGACTTGTCAGGTAAGCGGCTTGATAGAGAGAAGCCAGTCCCCCTGGGCAGTGCAGGAAAACCTGAGAGGGCTGCGGAGACCAAAAGAACAGGAGGGACTTCCTAGCGGGCACGTGGGCAGGTAGGGGTTACTGTACCCCACGAGCTGCAGCTCACTGTCCTGTCCTGTGGGCCAGCCCACATGCGTGGGTGCCAGAGGATTCCAAGGCTTTGAAGACAACTTCCTAAAGAGAGGAGAGCTGCTGTCACCATCGGATCCAGACACTCTCACTGGGTGCCCGTTTGCAAGGTGCTCATGGTGGGGAACGAGATTTCACATCGTTTTCTGAAACGAACACTCATACCTCCAATTAAACCTTACTTGTTTAGTTTTCCATAAGAAAGGCCTAGGCCCTTAATCAAAGATGTTTTGTAAGCTAGCAAGATAATGTATTCAGTTTATATAAAGGTAATTTCACTCTCAAGAGACTGGTTAGGTCAGAGTTACTGAATTAATTGTAACAAGGTTGGCAAATGAATTCAATTTTCTATGGCAAACATCATTCATAGCTCTAAGAGAACTACGTGATCTGCTGTAACAAGCATATTCTAACGTATGCAATTTCTTATCACTGACGTTTAAGGGAAGCGTGAGTTGATGTAGATTGAAGGTCATGGGTAGGTAAGAAGGACAAGCTCCCTGAGGATGGAGGCTGCATATCCTCTGCAGAGCATGCAGTTACACTCATCAGACACAGAGCGTGTTCAATTTAATCTTTTTTTTTTTTTTTTTTTTTTTTTTTTTAAGAACGGAGTCTCCCTCTGTTGCCCAGGCTGGAGTGCAGTGACGCCGTCTCGGCTCACTGCAAGCTCCGTCTCCCGAGTTCACGCCATTCTCCTGCCTCAGCCTCCTGAGTAGCTGGGACTACAGGTGCCTGCCACCACGCCCGGCTAATTTTCTTGTATTTTTAGTAGAGACGGGGTTTCACTGTGTTAGCCAGGATGGTCTCGATCTTCTGACCTCGTGATCTGCCCACCTTGGCCTCCCAAAGTACTGGGATTACAGGCGTGAGCCATGGTGCCTGGCCTCAATTTAATCTTAAAGGAAAGCTGTCCCCTTTGGCAGAGAGAATGCTTTGTTTTGCCACAGTGCGTGTTGTTATAACGTGAATTAACCATACGCAAGTGGCAAATAGGAGAATGTTTTCAGCGTAATGCAGACGTTACATTTTCACAGGTGATTTTTCCTAACAGACAAACTAGTAAAAGAAGAGCAAATGGAACTCAGTAAGCAGAAGAAAGGAATAATAAAGATAAGAGCAGAAATCGGTGAAATAGGGAGAAGATTAACAGCAGAGAAAATCAATGAAGCCAGAAGTTGGTTCTTGGAAAAGATGAACACAGTTGATACATCACTGGCATGACTGACTGGGAAATGAAGAGATAAAGTCCATGTTACCACTGTCAGAACAGGAGGGAATATCCTACAGGTTCAGCAGACATTACAAAGATAATAAGAGAATATTGTGAACAACTTTATGCCAAAAGATTCTACAATTTAGATAAAATTGAAAAATTCTTTGGAAGATACAAACTATCAGAACTGACTCGGGAAGGATTAGATCTACTGAATGTTCCTGCGTCTGTTAAACAATTGAATTTGTAATTAACAGTCTTCACGTAAAGAAAACTATAGCTTAATTCGTGAATTGTGCCAAACTTAAAGAAGAAATGATACGAATTCTACACAAACTTGTAAAACTGAAGAGGAGGGAACAACTTCTGGTTCACTCTATAAGGCCAGCATTACAAGCATTGCATGGATTCCTACACCAGAAAGAGACTTCACCAGAAAGTGAAGCTGCTGGTCATTATCCGTCATGAACCCAGAGGCACATATGCTTTCAGATGTTAGTAACATGAATCTAAAAATGTATAAAAATAGGTTTGTATATTTATCTAGTTATATACATATGTTAATTATATGTATAAATTTATATATCCCCACCATGACCATGATGGTTTATTTTAGGTGTTCTCTTGACTGGGTTAGGGGACACCCAGTTGGCTGGTGAAGCACAATTTCTGGGTGTGCCTGTGAGGGTTTGCAGAAGAGATTAGCGTTTGCATCAGTGGGCTAAGGAAGACCCACCTCACCAGTGTGGGAGGCACCATCCAGCCCGACAGAGGACCTGGGTAGAAGCAGGGCAAATTTATCCCCTATTCTGGCTTTGGACATCAGAGCTGCAGGTTCTCCAGCCTTTGGACTCTGAGGTTTACACCAGCAACCACTCCCCTTCCCCTCAGGTCTTAGGACACAGACTGAATTATATCACCTACTTTCCTGGTCTCCAGCTTGCAAATGGCACCCTGTGGGACTTCTTGGCCTCCATAATTTTGTGAGCTAATTCCCATAGCAAATCCTCTATCTATCTATCTATCATCTATCTATCTTCTATCTAATCTACCTATCACCTATTATCTGTCATCTCTCTATCATCTCTATCAGTCATCTATAATCTGTTACCTATCATCTATCAATTACCTATCAATCATCTATCTATTGATCGATTGATCTATTGATTGATCAATTGCTCTCTCTTTTCCCTCTGTTTCTCTGGAGGACCCTAATACAACAACCATGAGGAATTTATCCCAGGAATGTAAAGTTGGTTTAACATTCAAAAATCAGTGTAACTCACCATATTCACAAATTAAAAAAGAAAAAAAAATGATGATCTCAATGATGTAGAAAGAATATTTGATGAAATCTGATTATCTGTTTCTGATGAAAACCTTAAGAATCGTTCTCTGGGCTGTGGTGACTGTTCCCTCCCTTACGCCTTCTGACTGGGGATGATAAGATTCTCCACTGATACTGGCTGTGAGAACCTCGCCGTCTTTTCTTGATGTCCTGTAACCCTGCCCTCACCTTTAGGAGTAGTCCCTCCATTAAACTCTTCAGTCTCCCGCTTTGAGCGTGCTGTTTATTTCCTTCTGGGACCCCAACTAATACAGTCTATCTTGAAACAATTCATAAAATCAGAACTACACTACATTTTTAGGAATGTGCTTAGTGAATCTGTATTTGATAAATCACAATAGCATTAGGTATATTTCTGAAATTGTATGCACAGTCGCTCCTATTTATTCATGATTCAATCAATGCTTGGGTTAGGTCCCTTGTAACTATTTCTCAGGCTCCACCAGAGATCCAAAGCCGTGAGCCTAGCAATCCGTCTGATGGATCACTGGAGATCGGAGTGGAGAAGCACAATTACTATAGCCTTGAAGATGACTTGGGACTCAAGTCGTGGTCTCCAGCCTGGCCGGTGAGCAAAATCACCGAGTCCTTTAAAAATGGCAATTCCCAGGCTTCACCCCGTCCCTTCAGAATGTCGCCCTGGCTGTTCTGAGGACCGACATGTTTGAGATCAAAGATTAAGTGACTGGGAGTCTCCTACAGGGAATGGGGAGTTTGGTTCATCCAAGTTTGACTTTTGAAAACAAAGGTCAGCACTAGGAACGAAGAGTTCATTTACGGCAAAGCTAAAGTTGGTCAGGCGGCATCAGGGCTTAGGTAGCTTAGGTCTTTTTTCCCTTCCCGGACACATGGAAGACTATTTTCCAGCCCCATGGAAGTGACAGATTCTGGCCAATGGACTGCAAGTAGAAGTGACTGTGTCACCCAGGGGAAGTAGGAAAACTGGTGTGCAATTCTTTATGCTTCCCTCCCTCTGCAGTTAGCCTGGAAGTCATGTTCAGAGGGAGGGACCGCCAGACCCAAGCGATTTGTGTCGTGAGCAGTCACCTGCAGTACAGCGCTGGGACAGTCTCCCAGACACAGAGGGCTCTGCGTGAGTACAAGATAAACCTCACTGGATAGTTCAGAGCCGATGATCATCCCAGCAAAACCCAACTTAGCTCAGCTGATTTGCCATTGTTGAGTATTGCTCAACTGATATGAATTATAATCCAATAAATGATATAGTATCAGCCGGGCGTGGTGGCTCACGCCTGTAATTGCAGCACTTTGGGAGGCCGAGGCAGGTGGATCACGAGGTCAGGAGATCCAGACTATCCTGGCTAACACGGTGAAACCCCGTCTCTACTAAAAATACAAAAAAATTAGCCGGGCGTGGTGGCAGGCGCCTGTAGTACCAGCTACTCGGGAGGCTGAGGCAGGAGAATGGCATGAACCTGGGAGGCGGAGCTTGCAGTGAGCCGAGATTGCGTCACTGCACTCCAGCCTGGGCGACAGAGCTAGACTCTGTCTCACAAAAAAAAAAAAAAAAAAAAAAAAAAAAAAAAAAAAAAAAAAAAAAAAGTGATATAGCATCATGGGAAAATGCTTATAATACAAGGTTAAGTGACATTATAATACAAGGTTAAGTGACATATATATAAAAGGCTACAACATTGCTTGCGTTTGATGTATGCTTATGTAAAAGTACACATGCACTTGGGCCCATATTGGTTAGGAATATCCAAAAATGAAAATATTTGTATTAAACTGATGGGAATTATGAGTTTTTTAAATTTAAATTTAATTTCATTTAATTTTACTTTAAGTTCTGGGATATATGTGCAGAACGTGCAGGTTTGTTATGTAGGTATACATGTGCCACGGTGGTTTGCTGCACCCATCAACCCGTCATCTAGGTTTTAATTCCCACATGCATTAGGTATTTGTTCTAATGCTCTCCCTCCTCTTGCCTCCCACCTCCCGACAGGCCCCTGTGTGTGAAGTTCCCCTCCCTGTGTCCATGTGTTCTCATTGTTCAATTCCCACTTATGAGTGAGAACATGCGGTGTTGAGTTTTCTGTTCCTGTATTAGTTTGCTGAGAATGATGGCTTCCAGCTTCATCCTTGTCCCTGCAAAGGACATGAACTCATTCTTTTTTATAGCTGCATAGTGGTAATTATGAGTTATTAAAGAGAAAACAATTTTGCCTTTGAAATGTCTTTGAAATCTTTGAAATGTTTATAACAGTTTCCTCTTCTTCTTACTTTTTTCTTCTCTCCTCCTCCTCTGCCTTTCCAAAAAACATTTTTCTGAACTGGGGAGCAGGCATTGCTTTTTGACAGTGTCGAGAAGAGCACGGGTACTCTGCTCCCATGTGAAGAGACGGCACAGGGGAGGGGACGCCAGGCAGCCCGTGCCACTAGAGCTGCATCGCCGCCGCCCTGGAGTGAGGGCGTTTGGATGTCATGAAGTTCTTTGAGGATTTGAATGGGATTCTTGGGCAGTAAACGCAGACTTCAGATTGGTTATTTTTATGCTGCTCATGTTTCCCATAATTATCATTTTTGCCTTTCATTAGTTTTTAGTTATGTTCCATTAGAAAATAATTAGCCTAAGGCAGTGTTCTCAACTAGGGACAGTTCTGCTTCTCAGGAGACTTTTAACTCATGTCTGGGGACAGTTTTGATGGTGTGACTGGCATCTAGTGGGGAGAGGCCAGGGACCCTCTGGATGTCCTATGACTCACAGGACGGCCCCACACAAGGAATTTCAGGGCTCCAATGTCAGTGGTGCCCGCAGTGAGGCACCCTGGCCTAAGAGAAAAGAAGAAAGGGTTCTTTGTTTTTTCTCTTTCTGCATCACAGCTTTATAGGAGGATAACTGATAACCTTGGAAAATCAAAATCTAGGCCTGGTGCAGTGGCTCACACCTATAATCCTCATGCTTTGGTAGTCCAAGGCGGGAGGATTGCTTGAACCCAGGAGTTCGAGGCTGCAGTGAGCCATGATTTTAGCATTGCACTCCAGCCTGGGTGACAGAGAGAGAGAGACTCTGCCCCTAAAAATACATGCATACATACAAGCTTACATACATACATACATTGAGAACTTCAGGAAAAGATGAAGGTTCAGGTGGCCACCACTTTTCACAGGGGAAGGAGAGAGAGAAAGCTTTATTGGAAAATCCTGTGTGTCAGGAATGTACTAATTACTAAGCATAATTACCAGCTGTGGCCAACTCCTCGCCCACCCAGCACAGTCCTCCCATCTGCTTGCAAGGCTGTGCTGGCTTTTAGGGAAGATTCTTTCTTCATTTCTCCTATGCTGTCCATGTTTACATCCTTCTTTGGTGACAGGCAGGACTAGGATCTCATGGGAAGGGTGAGTTTTGGGGAGCTGACGGGAAAGCACAGGGAGGGGAATGGGGTGCTGGAAACTGACCTCACTGGCTTCACAAATGTGCTTGACTTTGATCACTAGGAGTGCGTTCATAGCATTCTTTCTGCAAATTCAAAAGGTCGAATGAAGCGGGACTTGCTGGACAACTGCCAAGAGCCTCATTAGAGCTAGTGGCATGTGCTCTGTGTATTTTGTAGGGGTGTGGAGATGCAACACCCAGCACCCCAGGAGGGATCTGCTGCTCTTAACTGCTGGGGCAGGGCTGTCAGGATCTGTCTCTGCGGGGTCACTGCTGTGGTCACCCCTCCCTGGGGTGGCCACGTCCCAGGGCTAATTGCAGGTGCGAAAGGACCCTGTGGCATCACATGACCCCAAGCCTCCCTTCACAGGGCCTGCGTCTGCTTTTGACGTGTCCCTCTCCTGAGCCCTCCACAGGTGCTCGTGCCTGACAGGTACCCCTCACCTGGAGCCATCTCAGCGTGGGGCAGGGAATAGGGTACTCGGGAGGCTCAACTCTCTCAGCATCCAGGGGCTTCTGGAAGGGACCGGAATGTCAGACTGACTGACAAAAAAGTCACCAAGGAATGAAAATGTCGAAGCCATCGGACACAGTCCTGAAGCTGCCGAGACGGCGTGTTTGCCTGGGGCTTCCTCCTGTGCTGATGATTCATATCAGGCCATATATTTCCTGGCTGTGCTTCCCCGACAAGATGAATTGCATTCCTGACACACAGAACTTTCCAATAAACATTTCATTGTCTCCTTCCCCTGTGAAAAGTGATGAGTGAACTTGATATTTCTCTGTTCAACCTTCATCAATAAAAAATGTTTCTGGTTGGGTTATTCCTGTTGATTCTTAATGAAGTGGCGTTTTATGAGGTGCCATTCAGTCCTGAACTTCAGAAAGAGCCAGGGATCTTTGGCATGCTAAAGTGGGCACTTTAAACTTGGAAATGTATATTAATAGCTGTATGCATACATAACACGGGAGGTAAATATGCAGTTATCAGGGATTTAATACACCTCAGCCCGAAAAGGATATATCACACATTAACATGTAATTACCAGCTGGAAATAGAAATAGACGACCCACCAGACCAGATTTATCACCCGGACTCACATACATCAGCCACTGAACCAGATCTAGCACCCATCGACTCTGACAGATCACTGCCCTACCCAGACACAAAGCAACTGATTTAGATCCACAGCACCAATATACTCAGTCGGCGACCACCCTTTGACTGGCATATATTGTCACCTAGTGAAAATACCTTTGTGACAAATCACACTGGCTGAAAGTGAAATCCACTGTACAGTATGTTTAACTCAGCCAGGGTTACCTGGAATGGGCAGGGCGTTGTTGGCTGGTCCGGCTCTCAGGGCCCTGGCAGGAGGCTGGTCATGGTGTGGGGAGCGGTGGCCCCAGTTCATAAGTGGGTCAGCAATGGTGCCTGGCACGTGCTGACCACAGCTCCCCGCAGATGCCTCCCAGGACCATGGATGAGGCTGCCTCAGAGCTGGCTGCATCCCCTGCAGACCAGGGGTGGCTCCCTTGCTGGCTGTGGGGCCTGAGAGCAGGAGGCCCCTGCAGAGGGGAGCAGACTTCACCATATGCCTTGAGGAGCTCAGCCATGTGACTCCTTTTCTTTAACCTTCAGGGACCATTCTGTGTGGGGTGTGGGAGGGGTAGAGAGCTGCCCTTCTGTGCACTTCCCTAGGGTTGCTCTCAAAGGCCTTCCTCCTCCCAGGCCATCCTTGGTTACCCTCTAGTTTCCAGGGGATGTGTGTGCAGACGTGTGCGCGTGTGCATGTGTGTGTATAGTTAATGTGTGTGATGTGTTTGTGTGTGAGGTGATGGTGGTGGTAGTGTGTGTATCTGCATGTGTGGTTGTGTATGCCTGGTGTGTATGTGTATGTGTGTGAGCTGGTGTGTGTATACATGTGTATGTGTGTGGGTAAGGTGTGTTGTTTGTATGTGAGGTGATGGTGGAGGTAGTGTGTGTGTATGCATCTGGTGTGTGTATGGTTAGTGTGTGAGTTGGTGTTCATGTGTGTGAGTTGTGTGTGTGGTTAGTGTGTGTTGTTTGTGTGAGGTGACGGTAGTGGTAGTGTGCATGTTAGAGTGTGCATCTGGTGTGTGTGTGTGCATGTGTGGTTAGTGTGTGGGTTAGTGTATGTGTTTAGTTGGTGTGTGTATGCATGTGTGTGGTTAGTGTGTGTTGCATTTGTGTGTAAGGTGATGGTGGTGGTAGTGTGTATGTTAGTGTGTGCATCTGGTGTGTGTTTGTGGTGTGTGTATGTGTGTGAGTTGAGGTGTGTGTGTGTGTGTGCATGCCAGGTGGTATTTGCTTCAGGCTGTAGGTTTACATAGACTGCTGAGCCTGAGCTAGGACTTGAGGAATGTGGACCAGGGAGCTAGAGGCTTCAGTTGGAAGAGCTTCTTTATTTTATAGTCAGAGAAACTATGTTCTGAAGAGAGTAGTGATTTGGAGAACCAAGCTCTCCTGAGTCTCAGCCCAATGGAGAGGCCACTCTCCACTGAGTATCACCTGAGTCTTTCAGATGTATGCAGTGGGTGTGGCTCATTACTGCAGCAGCAGGTGAGAAATGCAGTGTCCTACAAGGCTGCTGGAAGACAGATAACTGTTTTTTGCACCACTTGAGCCTAAAGCTGCATTTAATTCCAGGCTCTGTCAGTTAGAAGTGAGGTATACAGAAGGCGCCAGCATTTGAAACTTGATGGATGAAAGAAGGTCATTAAGGAATGCAAACTTCAAAGTTAATTGCAACTTTTTTAAAATTTATTTTTTACAACACTTGCCTTTACCATTGTTAATAGAAAGGGGCAGAGGATCTGTTCCCATTCCCACCCTAAGACTTGAGCACCCACAACCAGTGACTCTGTCTTTGCCTCTAGCAAATTGATTGGGGGGTAGGGCAAGGGACATCATGGGGAGGTAATCCAGCTGGGAATGAATCACACACATTTCTGTGCTGTGGGCTCAGGGAGGCAGCAGGAGATTAATACAAAGATCTTGCTTCCAGTCCTGGTTATGCCACAGTCTAAAGTCTCTCACAGACAAACAAGACAAAGAGAGGAGATGAAGGAAGCTGATGACTGCATTTGGGAGACATCCAAAGAGGGTGCGTGACAGAGGACAACAAGGACTGTGATGTGCTGCTGGAGAAAATTCAAAGTTAGGAATGGGCAAATAAAAGGAAATGAGACTGCCCCAAATGAAGAGACAGGTATGTGGGAAAGTGTGCCCTATAATAGCAAAGATGGTGAAATGAAAAGACAATTGGGGCATGGAAACATTGAATAAATTTTAGCACCATCATCATATCATCATCATTACCATCACCACCATCATCACTATCATCATCATCACCACCATTATCATCACTATCATCATCATCACCACCATTATCATCACTATCATCATCATCACCACCATTATCACTATCATCATCATCACCACCATCATCACTATCATCATCATCACCACAATTATCATCACTATCATCATCATCACCACCATCACTATCATCACTATCATCATCATCACCACCATTATCATCACTATCATCATCATCACCACCATTATCATCATCACCATCATTACTACCACCACCACTGTCATCATCACCATCACTATCATCATCATCACCATCATTATCATCACCATCATCACTATCATAATCATCACCATCATTATCATAATCACCAACATCATCATTATCACCATTGTCACCATCATCATCACTATCATCATCACCATCACCATCATCACCATCACCACCATCATCACTATTGCCATCATCGTCACCATCATATCATCATCATCAGCACCATCATCACTATCGTCATCACCACCATCACCATCATCACTATCACCATCATTGTCACCATGATCATCGTCATCATCACCATCACCACTATCACCATCACCACCATCATCAGTGTTCACTATCGCCAGCACTGTCACCATCATCATCACCATCACCATAATCACTATCACCATCATCACCAACACCATCACTATTACCATCATTGTCACTATCACTGTCACCATCATCATCACCATCACCATAATCACTATCACCATCATCACCAACACCATCACTATTACCATCATTGTCACTATCACTGTCACCATCATCATCACCATCACCATAATCACTATCACCATCATCACCAACACCATCACTATTACCATCATTGTCACTATCACTGTCACCATCATCATCACCATCACCATAATCACTATCACCATCATCACCAACACCATCACTATTACCATCATTGTCACTATCACTGTCACCATCATCATCACCATCACCATAATCACTATCACCATCATCACCAACACCATCACTATTACCATCATTGTCACTATCACTGTCACCATCATCATCACCATCACCATAATCACTATCACCATCATCACCAACACCATCACTATTACCATCATTGTCACTATTACTGTCACCATCATCATCACTATCATCACCATCACCATCACCATGATCACCATCACCACCATCACCGCCATCATATCACCATCATTGTCACCATCATTATCATCATCACCATCACCATAATCACCATCACCTCCATCATCACCATCATCACTATTACCATCTTCATTACCATCATTGTCACAATCATCACTATCATCATCATCACCATCATCACTATGACCACCATCATTGCTGTCATCACTATCATCACCATCATCATCATCATTATGACCACGATCATTGCTGTCATCACTATCATCATCACCATTGTCATCATCATTATACCATCATCACCATCATCACTATCATCATCACCATCATCATCATCACTATCATCATCATAACCATCATCATTACCATCATCACCATCATCACCATCACCATCATCACTATGACCACCATCATTGCTGTCATCACTGTCAGCATCATCACCACCATCACCATCATCACTATCATCACCATTATCATCACTGTCATCATCATCAACATCATCATCAACATCATCACCATCACCAACACCATCATCATCCTTACTTGTGCAGAACATTGAAGGTTACAAAGTAGTTTCACAGTCAGAATGTAATAAATTTGCATGACTTCCAAGGCATGGTTTATTATTCTTATTTTATAGGCAGAATAATGAGGCCCAGGAAGATCAGAGCCTAGGCCACCTAATTTCAAGTATGGCAAAATGAGTGATCTAGAGAACATAACATAGAGCCTGGAGGGCTCACGATGGGCCAATCAGGGCACATGTGGCTCCCAGCTGCAGGCATTCTCTCAAGGGCATGGTCCCACCCACAGGCGGTCTATGGAATCTGGAGCCACTGGTCATGGGAGCTGACTGGGCCTGGACAACCAATGACAATCTCTAGTCTCAGGTCAGAAACAAGACAAGAAGACAGTAAGGAAAGGGGGGACAGGACTTCATGAAAGTGATAGAAGGACCCATGCAAACTTCAATTGTTACTGAAATAAAAGGAAGCAAAGAAAAGTTCGTGGGTGCTATGAATAGAAGTGCATCACCCCAGGGTTTTCCAATTTGGACAACTTTCCAGGACCGTAAAATGGAGATCATAATAGTACCTGCTTCACCAGGTTGTCAAGAAGATAATACATGTAAAGTGCTTAAAACAATGATAATAGCTCATGGTAAGAGCTCAATCAATGTTAAATGCTGTTCTTGTTGCTTTCTTCCCCTTCCTCCCTTTTTTCCTCCTTTTCACTATTTCCCTTCTCCTCTCCCTTCTCTCCCTTCTCACCCTTCTTCTCCTCCCCTCCCCTCTTCTTCTTCTTCTTCTCTTCCTCCTCCTCCTCATTTTCCTCTTACTCTTGGCCAGGCTGGGGTGCTGGGACAGAGCAAGGGAGTGGCCATTGCTGTTGGTGGCTGTGCAGTACCCAGGAAGCTGAGTGCAGGAGACCAGCTTGTCCTCCCACTTATAACCAAGGGCCCCACTCACCCTGGGCCCACAGGCTGCTCCTCTAATGTCCACTGGTTGGAAAGGCAGAGAGGGCTTTTCCCAGGCCCCAGACCTCCATGTGAAGAGGGCCCTCAGCCTTCTTCCCTCAGGGGTAACTGACAAGTGATGTGAAGTTCTCCCCGCCATTTTCCTGGATAATAACAACAGAGGAGATGGGTATCTTCCTGTGCTTCCCATTAGTAGAAAACCGCCTTCCACATCTGCACCTTGGGGCTACTTCTGAAACAAGCTGCTTTTCTGAAGATTGGTTCCAGTTTGGTCATTTGGAGCCCAGATCTTTTAGCTCAAAGATCCATTGTTCCCAGTGATGCTTACCTGCTGACAGCCTTCCCCATAGGCAGTGCAGCAGAGCTGCGGCAAGGATAGTCCTGGCTTGAGTTTGTGGACATGGGGATGAAAGAATTATTTTTTTAATGGATATGGGGCCAGCTCAAACACAGCTTTAAAAAATTTCTGCATGTGTTTTCTTTCTAATTTATTTATTTTATTATTATTTTTTTGAGACAGGGTCTCTCTGTTGCCCAGGGTGGAGTGAAGTGGTACGATCTTGGCTCACTGCAATCTCTGCCTCCCGGGTTCTCTTGCCTCAGCCTCCCAAGTAGATTACAGGTGTGTGCCACCATGGCTGGCTAATTTTTGTGTTTTTAGTAGAGACAGCGTTTCACCATGTTGGCCAGGCTGGTCTCCTGACCTGACGTGATCCTCCCAAAGTGCTGGGATTACCGGCGTGAGCCACCATGACTGCCCTAATTTCTTTTTTTATTCATAGAGCTTATTTGTAAGATCAGTTTTAGATTTCAGGAAAATCTAGCAGAAAGTACAGAGCATTCTTATACAAACCCCACCCCTAGTTTCCCTTATTACTAATATATTGATAGTATATTAATAGTAATATTATTCTATTATGCAATAATAGAATAATTATGCAATATAATAATTGCATTCATGTGGCACATTTGTTACAATTTGTGGGCTAACATTGATACATTATTAACTAAAGTTGACAGTTTACATTGGGGTTAACTCTTGGTGTTGTACATTCTATGGATTTAGACAAATGTATCCACCATTATAGTGTCATATTGGATAGTTTCACTCCCCTAAAAATCCTATGGGCTCCACCTATACCCCTCCCTCCCTCTGCCAACCCCTGGCAACCACTGATCCTTTTACTGTCTCTATAGTTTTGCCTTTTCCAGACTGCCATAAGGTTGAAATCATACAGTATGTAGCCTTTTGAGATTGGCCTCCTTCACCCGGCAATATGCATTTAAGTTTCCTCCATGTATTTTCAGGTCTTGACAGCTCACTTTTTTTTTTTTTTAATACAGACTGGAGTACAGTGGTGTGATCTTGGCTCACTGCAACCTCTGCCTCCCAGGTTCTTCTGCCTCAGCCTTCTGAGTAGCTGGGACTACAGGCGTGTACCACGACACCTGGATAATTTTTATATTTTTAGTGACGATGGGGTTTCATCATGTTGGCCAGGCTGGTCTTGAACTCCTAACCCCAAGTGATACACCTGCCTCGGCCTCCCAAAGTGCTGGGATTATAGCCATGAACCACCTTGCCCAGCCAATAACTCACTTTGGTTTTAGTGCAGAATAATATTCTGTTGTTTGGATGCATCATGGTGTATTTAACCATTCACCCACCAAAGGACATCTTGACTGCTTCCAAGTATTGGCAATTATGAAGAAAACTGCTATAAATGTTCACGTACAGGTTTTTGTGAGCCTAAGTTTTCACTCATTTGGGCAAATACCAAGGAGTGAGATCGCTGGATCAAATGCTAAGAGTATTCTTGGTTTTATACGAAATGGTCAAACTGTCTTCCAAAGTGGCTGTACCATTTTGCATTCCTACCAGCAATGAACAAGATTTCCTGTTCCTCCACACCCTCCCCAGCATTTGGTAATGTCCGTGTTCTGATTTTTGGCCATTCTGAGAGGTGTGTAGTAGCGTCTCATTGTTGCCAAAGAATCTAGTGAAGTTCTCATTCTAATCCTCTTATCTTTTCCCTCACAGCCCATCTCACCTTGTAGCCCACTCTTCTCCTGGCTAACACAGTCCTAGGACCCTCAGGGTACCTTTTGTATCCACCCATCCCACTCTGGCACTCTACCCAGGCTGGTGTCACGAGACGTGTCCCATGTTCCAGGTAGCTACTTCTCCCCATCTCCCTCCCCCTTCACCCCCATTGTCACAGTTGTTGAGGGGGCTTAGAGCTAAAAGGTGCTCAATTGTCCACTTAACAGAAACATTAGATTGACTCACAACCCCTGAATTCTTTAGATATTTGCATTTTGAAAATACTACTCTCTCATTTGTTCTGAATTTTGCTGCTAAAGACCCAAATTAATTTGAAACCAGAATCCCTAGATCTCTTAATCTCTTCTTCTTCACCTGTAAAATGACCCTATCAGAATCTAAGGATTAACTTCTAAAGTCTTATCTGGCCAAAATGATTAAAAGTGAGAAAGGAAATGGAATGAAGGGAACAGTGTTGGCAGTGGTCGGGGTGGTGAGTGTCTGCCACAGAGGGAGGAGATCGTTCTTGCTTTTCAATTTCCTCCCACCTTTCACTTCTGAAATGTCGGAGTCTTGAAAAGCTCCTCTGAATTTAATTTCAAGCCCACAGAGTCTCCCTGGCAGCAGGATAGGGAGGCCGAGGGATGGGAAGGGCACAGAGGTGACTGCAGCCCCTGCGTAGATGTCTGACAGGCAAATTGGGGGCTTACAAGAGACCTTTGGTAATTCAGCCCCTCTTATGAAAGGCTCCACTGGAGAGCCAGCGACAGCAGTCCCAGCCTGCCTGTAACATGCCTCGTAGTTCTCAAATCCACTGTGCAATCCAGCCACCTGGAGTGAGGGTGGAGGCAGCTTATTAGAAATTTAGTGTGTAGGGTCTCACCCCCAGAGGGTCTGATTCTGTGAGCCTGGGACCCAGAAATTGGGACTTTTTTTTTTTTTTGTAAGACAGGGTCTGTGTCATCTAGGCTGGAGTGCAGTGGCACAATCATGGCTCTCTGCATCCTTGACCTCCTGGGGCTCAAGTGATCCCCGCACCTTAGTACCTGAGTAGCTGGGACTACAGGCGTGCTCTACCTTGCATGGTTAATTTTTTTTTTTTTTTGTAGAGACAGGGTTTTGCTATGTTGCCCAGGCTGGTCTTGAACTCCTGAGCTCAAACGATCCCACCTTCTTGGTCTCCCAAAGTGCTGGGATCACAGATGCCCAGCCTCAGAAATGGGAACTTTTGCCAAGCCATACAGGTGATTCTGATACAGGGCCATTTGATGGACAAAGAAACAAAGTTGAAATAGTGACCTGGGGAGTCACAGCTGGTCATGCTGTCAGGATCTGCATTTGAACCTTGGTCTGTTAGGTTCCACAGCCTGGTTCCTTCCACGGGGTCATTCTGCCTCTCTGTTGAACCAACACTGGACTAACCTTCATAACTGGCAACTCAAGGAAGCAAGGAGCATGTATGGGGCTTTGTGTGTTCCCAGCTATGCGGTGCTCTGCACAAGTGATCTCACGTCAGCCGCACGCCATGCTGCAGGGTTGTCTGGTGTGATATTTACACTGTCCCTATTTTATGAATGAGCATGTTGAGGGCCAGAGAAAGAAAATCATTGGCTCAAGGTCACCCAGCCAGAGAATGGCAGAGTCAGCACGGCTGTGGTTCAAGATGACCTTCATCTTTTTATCACACGGGGCAGCTGGTGGACGCTGACATTGCCACCTCCCCAGGGATCCCCTCAAGTCTCTTTCCCTTGACTTCCGTGGCTGTGCCATTGTCTCTGGTGTTTGTGGTAGGAGCCTGGAGAACATCTGGGCACAGCGCAGCTCCTGTTTTCTGAAGCTCTCAGGGCCTTCTCTAGGTGACATTCCTAAATTTATGGAGTCCCCTTCATCTGCCTCCCTCCTCATTTCCTTCTGGGTTCTGGAGGTCATAAAGTAGCCTCTTTCCAGGCCACAAGGATGGTGATATTTTACCAAGGCTGCTTCTTGGATCTTCCTCTTTGCGTGTTAGATTGTTCTTTTACCTTAAAGTGGAGAGCACATTCCGGGAAGGTACATATATTTTTTTCCAATTGATTTCTTGTCAGGTCTAACAAGATCAATCAAATCATATGGCCAATAAAACTGATTTAGCACTCATAAAGTCCCATGACATCTCATATGTGCTGAGAATGAATGACAAGGAGGCAAAACTGCTGCTCACAGGAGAACACTGTATCCATGTGCTCAGTGGCCAAGGTTCCCTTCCCACCCAACAGAAAAATGCCAGACAGAGGCAGGCAGCCCTTCGGGTGCTGGTGGGAAGCCACGCCCACCAGAGTGGCATCAGGACCGATCCCATCCTTGAGCTTAGGAGGGGAAGAAAGCAGCAACTACAGCCTGAGGGTGCCACTAGAAAGATGGAAAACCAGAAATGTCCAGAGAAAATATAACTGGGAAACTTGAAACTGTCTATTTTGATCTAGTATTGGGAAGTTCTGTTGCTCACCCCCACCCACTGTGTACTAGTCTGTTTTTGCACTGCTGATATAGGCATACTCGAGACTGGGTAATTATAAAAAAAAAAGGTTTAATGGACTCACAGTTCCACGTGGCTGGGGAGGCCTCACAATCATGCCCGAAGGTGAAAGGCACATCTTACATGGTGGCAGGCAAGAGAATAAGAACCAAGTGAAAGGGGTTTCCCCTTATAAAACCATCAGATCTCATAAGACTTATTCACTACCATGAGAACAGTATGGGGGAACCGCCCCCTTGATTCAATTATCTCCCACCAGGTCCCTCCCATAACACATGGGAATTAAGGAGCTACAATTCAAGATGAGATTTGGGTGGGGACACAGCCAAACTATATCACGCTGTCTAATTAATAAGTGTGCTCATATGGCTAGGACTGGACTTCATGTCTTGGCCCTTCTTGGGTCGTTGCTGCTCCAGAGCTGGCTCTGAGACAGGCCCAGAGGATCCTCCCATAGGAATTTGAAAATGGGCACTTAAAGACTGAGCCAAGAGTGGAGGAATAGAGGAGAAGCCTGTGCTTGCATGGTAGCTCATTTCATTAATGGGAGTCACTAGGCTGAAGAGCACAGAATCCTTCGGCTGAGGTCCCTAGAAGGACCCTGTGCCTATTTCTCCAGCTACTTTGGGGATCCCTGAAACCTGTACCCTACAATAATCATATCCCAGACAACCAAATGAAATCAGATTTCTTCAGGGGAATGATTTGTCCTAGTTCATATAAATCTTGGAAGTGAGAAGTTTTATGTAAAGTGGGCTTTAGAGACTGTGTGGCCCTAGCATTGCTGATTTGTGGCCTGCAGAAGTATTTCTTGTAGGCTGCCCTTTAACAGTTTTAAACATTTTTAGGTGTCCAGGTAGACTCTCCAGTTTACCCCAGTCTCTACCACTCCCTCTTGTCTGACCCCTTGTCTACATCACACAGTGTCATTCCTTGCTGGCTCCTGAGGACATTCAGTTGGTGATTTTGGATTGAGCCCAACCCTCTGACTTTATAGAGAGGTGCAGTCACTTACCCAAAGCCACACAGGGGTTAGCATGGCAGAGGCAAGAGCTAAGATTTTTCTAACTTCCAGGAAGAGTGGAAATGGAATGCCAGCCTTCTGAAAGAACCTGTGATATGAACATTGTTGTCAAATATACATTGATTGAAACCCTAATATATGCACTGGTAGGTGCTGGAAATACAACGTGGACAAGACCAAGACTTTGATCTGGTGGGACTCATGTTCTCGTGCAGAGAGACAGATCATGTTCTATTAAGCGGTAGTTGGCACTAATAAGAAAAAGAAAGCATGGTGGGAGATGGAGCACGGGCGACAGTGCTAGTTTACACAGGGAGGTCTTGGGGAAGCATTGATGCAGGTGAGGGATGAGCAGTTGGACAACGTGGGGATGAGCATTCAGGTTGAGGGATGGGACAAAGGACCTGGTGGGCAAGTCAATCTGGGGGTTTGAGAAACAGCAAGAGGAAGAGGGAGGGGCCAGGCACAATGGCTTACATCTGTCACCCCAGCATGATGGGAGACTGAGGCGGGCAGATCATTTGAGCCCAGGAGTTTGAGACCAGCCTGAGCAATACAGTGAGACCTCGTCTCAGCAACAACAACAACAACAACAACAAAACAAAAAAAAAAAAAAAAAAAAAAAGAAGAGGGAGGGCAACGTGTACGGGTGTTCCAGGCCAAGGTAAAGCTTTTAGCTCTGTTCCCAAGTGGCTTGAGAAGCTTCTGGAGGGTTTGGAACAGAAGGGTGAGCTCATTGCTCTTCTGATCGGACAGCATCATTCGGGCTAGTGTGGTGATGGAAGAGAGCAGACCACGGTCAGGTCAGGCGAGGGACCAGTGCGGGGCCACAGCAGTGCCACAGGTCAGAGCAGCAGCCACAGAGGCCACGGGAGGGGTGCTGCCTGCTTAATGTCTTTCTTGGAGCTTCACAATGCATATTTGTATCTTAACAGCTTCCAGAAGCCTCCACGTAACAATGATGATAACCACCACAACAAACCCTGCATTTCCCAAATTATGACACCCTTCTTCCCCTGCCCCCATTACAATTGATATCCTGCAAAACTGATTTCTGGAAAACACAATTTTGCAAATTCTACTCCTCTTTCTGCTCCTTGCAATTTCAAATAATCAGATTACCAGGGAGGGTGGTGGTTGATAGGTGCTCTGCAAAGCATTTTGACTCTGCTCCATCCCATCTACCCCGTGGGTATCAATTAGGGCCATTCCTTGCGGCTTGTCCAGCTGTATCAACTCAATATACTCTATTTGGAGCCAACACCACCCCTTCTCTACATTCTATCTAGGAAGATATATTCAGTAAATCTGTGAATGACTTAACTTGAATCAGATTTATGTTATCGAAACGAGGGAGAGGAGGTGATGGCTCGCAAAGACCACTGTTCCCCACTGGGTGATTTGAGCCCAGGCTGTTTGCCTCTCATTCTCCCTCCTCGACGCCTTGTACTGCTGAGGCTGCAGGTGAATAAAAGAGCAGTAATGTCTAGAAAGGTCTCAGAGGGCATAGACCTACCTATTTCCCTCCCTCTATCGCTGGCTTATAACTCACCTGCTGCCAACCCTAAGCTGACCTCTGAGTTTTATGGTTGTTTGCTGGCATTGGAGAAGGTTACTAAATTGAAGTGTTGCACTGGGCAATATTAAAGATTCTGGGTTTAGAGCTTTGGGGCCAATAAAGGCCAAGCAGAGCAGCTCTTAGTGGCTTAGTGCTGTGAAGATGTGGGGAGGCTATAGCTTTGGACACAGAATGAGAAGGAGGTCAGTTACGGCTTTCCAGCATGTTCTTTATGCTCCAGGCTCTGGGGGAGGTAGCACGAGTCCTCTTGGGTGTCTCTGCTGTTATGTCACCTGGGTGAGTACCTGTATTTCTTGAACGTCCTTGGGCCAGGCTTGTGCATTCACAGACACTGACAACTGGAGTCCCACGAGGCACTCTGCAAAGTGCCCCGGGCCTTACACTCCCACCTTGCTGCTTGATTGTGGGAGGAGGGCAGGAGTTGGACTTTCTGCTGCTGGGTCCTCATCTGTGGAGACTGGGCGGCCCGCAGGCCTCCCAGGCTCCCATCCTGTGCTCTGCGACTGACTCTTGCATGCCCAGGTTTTTGTGAACTCTCACCCATTCCCAGGAGCGGGCAGGCTGGAGATGAGGAATTGTGGTGTTTTGCACTGGGCCATCTCCCCTTTCATCAGTGACTGGAATGACCCTAATGGAAATGATGTGAATTGTGGGCCCATCCCAGCAGCTCCTCCAGCCGCCACATCGGGGTGCATGGCAGCAGCCAGTCCCCACGAGCTGCTTGGTGCTGCCAGGCGCTGCGAGCCGCACAAGGCTGGTGCCTGGTGAAGCTTGAGTGTGTGTGCGTCTTTTCGTGCATTTTCAACTCTCCTTCACCCGAAGCTTAGCCAGAGCTTCAGAGATAGTCAGAAAGAAGCATCCACACCCCAGGAGCAGAATTACACAATCATAAAAGTGTGCAAGTGGGAGACAGCTCAGAATCCCAAAAGCTCGCTATAGCGTGACAAATGGGATCAGTCCACATGGGCAAATTATTTAATTGATAAATAACCTGAGTTTTAGAAGACTAACGGCAGCAAGATATATATTGCAACAATTCCCAAGCGATGTCCTGTAAAAAAATGGCTATTGTTTGTGGCATCAACAGAGTGGTAATTTAGTCTCCGACACCAGGCTGAGGGGTGTGACATCAGTGAGCCATTCGCAGGCCCCGCTGCTTCCCATGCAAGACTCAGCATCTCCAGGTGCCAGGGCCCCTGGGGGTTTCCAGCCTGGGATGGACGAGTCTCTACCCCCTGGAAGAGCTCTCCCTTTCTGCATGTAACCCCAGGCGAGGGAAAGCAGAACTTGGGGGGAGACTGTAAAACCCAGAGTAAGGTGGACCTTGCACACCTGCAAGCTGTGTGCAACTGAAAGGCTTGTCAGATTCAGATATGGTGCAGGTGAGGGCCTGGCAAACACTTAAGTTAATTTCTGAGACAGTCAGAGACAAGATTAAATTCCAGGTGAACGCGGTTCCAGAGTGGCTGGGATTCCCACTCTCAGATGGGAACCCTTCAGACAAGAGTAAAACAGGCGAGACACCTTCACCGCCCGCCCTGCGGTGTGTGCCACGGAGGCCGCTGGGTGGGGGCGTCCAAATGTGGAAGCGTTCCTCCAGCATGCCTGGATGTCCCGAGGACTCACGGACGCCGAGTCCCTCTGCTGGGCCCTAATTCCTGTCCCCCTTGAGGTGAGACCCCGTTTTCTGCCAGCCAAAGGGACTCCAGAGCCGCATTCACCTGACTTGGCTGCCAGCGCCCGCCTTCCTCGGGTTCTCAGGGCATGGGGTTGTGGTGCATTTTCTGGGGATGGTTTTTGGATGTGGAATAGGGAAATCCTTTCAGGGATTTTAGTCATTTGGCAATTGGTGATTTTCATATAATGTGCTGGTTTTAGGGGCCAACTCCGATTAGCTGGGGCGCCCTCCCCTTGATTCTAGGACAGAAGGCATTTTGGGCTAAGGACGCTCACTACCTGGTTTCCTGTCCCACGTGGTTCATGGGGCTTGCCCTGGGTCTGGGGGCCGGAGCCGGGAGCCTCCCCTACAGTGAGGTGGGTGGGGGGCGCCACCCTGCGTCTCAGGGAGAGGGGAGGGGCGGCTTCTCTTCCGGGAAGAAGGAACGGCGGAGGCCCGCGTTCTCTCGGGCGCGGCCTCTGCTGGGGGACGGCGGGGATCGCAGGGCCGAGGGGCCGGGCGCGCGCCGGGGAGGACCCAGGCCGGCGGCCGCTCGCCGCGGGGCGGAGTCACTGGAGAGCGCGCCGAGGGGACGCTTCGTAAATGCCCGCAGCCTGAAGGCTGTCGTTGATCTCCGCCCCGTTCGCCAACGCCTGGCCAGGCGAGTAGGGGCGCGGCCTGAGCCCCTGCGGTGATTCCCCAGGTGCGGAATCAAAACAGATCCCGGAGCGCGCTATCCGCGGGGTTTGCAAGGAGCCGCCCAGGGCTGGAGATTCCGAGGCAAAGACCCGGAGGCCCGCGGAGGCCCCAGCAGGGAGTGGGGCGGGGCGTCCGCAGAGACAGCTCCGTCCCCGACGCTGAGGGGCGCATGGTTCCCGCAGGCTGTGGAGAATCAAGGACCGGGCCCCGCATTCTTCAGACGTTCCTGGGTCCCCTCTTGCCCCAACGTCCCTCTCCCAGGCAGCCCCACAGTGGGCGATTTTCCTGCACCCCGCACGAGTCCATCCCCATCGCGGACGAGGGGCCGGACCTAGGCTCCGCGCTACCTGGCCCGAGTGCCCAGCGGCCCCACTGGGCGGTGGCACCACACGGACATGGGTGGGAACAGTCCCTGGACCCGCCGGGAGACCGTCGCGGGGAAGAGAGGCCGAGCTTGGGGCCGCCCCGCAGGGAGGGACGTGCGGCTGGGAAGAGCGGGCAGGTGGCACCCGAACCGCAGCCTGCTGAGCAAGGCGCCAACCGCCCGCCCAGTTTCCTGTCCTTGCAGTAAAACTGTAAAGGGAGACATTTAGCTCGCCAGGAAACTAAGAGCAAAATTTTGCAATTTAATTTTAATTAAAAACAAAATTATATTTATTTTTTATCTATGTATATATAGAGAGAGAGAGCATGATTCGGGAACTTTATATATATACACACACATATATACGTATATATATATACATTGTGTGTGCGTATCTATCTATCTAGCTAGCTAGCTAGCTAGCTGATTTGGGAACAAATAGCTGCTTATTGTGTGGAATTTCTGAACATTCACAAAAGTTATTTAAAGAAAGTAAAGGCCGGGCATGGTGGCGCACGCCTGTAATCCCAGCACTTTGGGAGGCCGAGGCCGGTGGATTACTGAGGTCAGGAGTTCGAGACCAGCCTGGTCAACGTGGTAAAACACCTTCTTTACCAAACAAGCAAACGAACAAACATTAGCTAGGTGTGATGGTGCGCGCCTGTAATCCCAGGCTGAGGGAGGCTGAGGTAGGAGAATCCCTTGAACCTGAGAGGTGGAGGTTGCAGTGAGCTGAACGGGATCACACCACTGCACTCCAGCCTGGGTAACAGTGAGACCCTGTCTCAAATAATAATAATAATTTTAAAAAAGTAAAAATTCTGACATACCTCTATACAGATGGCCAGCCACGTAAATACGTCCATGTATGGGCTTGACATTTTTTCTAGTAATATTCAATGCATATATGGCTTATACTGTATATGATGGTTTGTAAATTGCTTTTTCATATACTACTAACGTATCAATTAGACATCTACATCATTTTAATTTTACATTTATTTTATTTTATTTGGTATTTAAAGCACTTTTATTTTTAAACCTTTTGTAAGAATACAGAATTTGAGTTAGGAGGAATAGATTCAGGAAATCGATTGTTCAACATGGTGACAGCTATTCATTAATAGTGATAAATTGTGTACTTGAAATTGCTGAGAGTAGGTTTTGAAATGTTCTCACCACACAAAAAAATATAAGTATGTGAGGCTGGGTGTGGTGGCTCCCGCCTGTAATCCCAGCAACTGTGGAAGGCTGAGGTGGGTAGATCACTTGAGGTCAGGAGTTCAAGACCAGCCTGGCCAACATGGTGAAACCCCATCTCTGCTAAAAATACAAATATTAGCCAGGCGTGGCTGTAATCCCAGCTACTCGGGAGGCTGAGGTGGGATAATTGTTTGAACTTGCAAGGCAAAAGTTGCAGTGAACCGAGATTGTGCCATTGCATTCCAGCCTGGGTGACAGAGCGAGACTCCATCTTCAAAAAAAAAAAAAAAAAAAAAAAAAAATATATATAGTACTATCTTATAGCTATATAGTATGCATACATTAGATAGCTTTATTTAACCATTCCATATGTATCAAACTGTGAGTTGTATATCATAATTTCATAATTATATTCAATTTGTCAATTAAAAATAAACCTCTTTATAAAGTTGCCTATGTCTTGCTAATTCATGTTGATAAATCTGAAATTCCTATAGGTGCTTCTCTCCCACCACCCCAGCCTTACTGGAGTTAGTGGCGTGCCAAGAAAACCTGCATTGTAATTAATGTAGATTGACGTGAGTGAGTTTGAGTTTGGACATATGTATACACTTGTGACTCCTGTCATTGTCACCACAATTTAAATAGAATTACTAAGTCTAAGTTTTCTGGGTGAAATTTTTTTTCTTCCTCCTTCATTGAGTGAGACTTGCCATATTATCATATTTTAGTATTTCACTGTGTTCATGTCCAGTCCCCATGTCTTCCTTTTTTTTTTTTTGAGCGGAGTCTCGCTCTTTCGGCCCGGACTGGAGTTGCAGTGGCCAGATCTCAGCTCACTGCAAGCCCGCTCCCGGGTTTACGCCATTCTCCTGCCTCAGCCTCCTGAGTAGCTGACTACAGCGCGGGCCGCCCAACCTCGCCCGGGCTAGTTTTTTGTATTCTTTAGTATGAGAAGGGGTTTCACCGTTAGCCAGGAAGGTCTCGGATCTCGCTGACCTCGTGATCCGCCCGTCTCGGCCTCCCAAATGCTGGCGATTACAGGCTTGAGCCACCGCGCCCGGCTTTTTTTTTTTTTTTTTTTTTTTTTTTTTTTTTTTTTTTTTTAAGACAGAGTCTTGCTCTGTGCCAGCTGGAGTGCAATGGTGCAGATCTCGGCTCACTGCAACCTTCTGCCTCCCAGGTTCAAGCAATTCTCCCGCCTCAGCCTCCCGAGTAGCTGGAACTAGAGGTGTGTGCCACCATGCCCAGCTATTTTTGCATTTTTAGTAGAGATGGGGTTTTACTATGTTGGCCAGGATGGTCTTGATCTGTTCATCTCGTGATCCACCCCATGGATTACAGGCGTGAGTCATCGCGCCTTGCCTCATGCCTTTTTTTAAAAGGCACCACAGAGGTTTTTTTTTTTTTTTTTTTTTTTTGTAAGTCCTATTACTTATGAGAACATTCTGATCTAGCTAAACTATTGTATCTTGCCTAAATATGGCTTTTAATCTTTTTGTTTGTGTCCTTACCTGAGGTGCTTTCTTCATTCTTTTCTGCTATGAAATCTCTCCCATTTTCTTCAAATTCTTCCATCCTATGTGAAGGTTTCCCCTTTTATAGTGGGCCTGAGTGACTGGTGCTGCCTCTGAAACTAAAGCACTTAATGTCCTACCTGCACTTTTGATCCACACACATATATAGCTTTGTGATAACTTTGTTTTCTTGAATTAGTTACAGGCCTTGTTAATGTTTTCAACTTTTTCCAAGTGTGCGCGTGTCTGAGCTAACCTATACGTTCCTGCAGGAACATGCCATCATCTTTTGTAAGGAGGGTGATTATAGGTAAAGGTATATATAAATAGAGCTGAGACTCATTACTCAGGTGGATGGGGTCAAGGCCAGAAGGAATCTGTGCCAAGTCTGAGTGACAGCATTCATTCAAACACTTATGTCACCTTCATGTTTACACAAAACATTAGTGACATTAGGAATGTGTTGTGTATTCATCATGCAAACTCCAAGGTTCTGTTTTAATGAATGAATGGGTCATTCATTCATTATATTTGATTTTGGCTTATTGTGTGTTAACAAGTCCTTCTCTGTATTAAAAAATTGTTCTATTCAGTAAACTGTAATCTGTTCACAGTATTAGCAAACCTATTTTTTTCTCCTTTATTTTACGTATTTGTGGAGTATGTGTGTTCATTACATGCATAGAATGTGTAATGATCAAGTTAAATATTTGGGGTACCCATCACTGTATTAGTCTATTCTCACACTGCTATAAAGAAATACCTGAGACTGAATAATTTATAAAGAAAAAAGGTTTAATTGACTCATGGTTTTGCAGGCTATATGGGATGCATGATGCTGGCATCTGCTGGGTTTTGGGGAGACCTCAGGAAACTTCTAATCATGGTAGAAGGCAAACGGAGCAGCACTACAAATAGAGAAGGGAAGAGAGAGAGAAAGAGAGAAGAGGGAGGTGATATACACTTTTAAACAACCAGATCTCATGATAATTTACTCACTATCACAAGAACAGCAGCAAGAGGATGGTGCTAAGCCATCCATGAGAAATCCACCCCCATGATTCAGTCACTTCCTGATATGGTTTGGTTGTGACCCCACCCAAATCTCATCTTGAATTGTAACTCCCACAATTCCCATGTGTCATGAGAAGACCCCAGTGGGAGGTAATTGAATCATGGGAGCAGGTCTTTCCCATGCTGTTCTCGTGATAGTGAATAAGTCTCATGAGATCTGATGGTTTTAAAAATGGGAGTTTTCCTGCTCAAGTTCTCTCTTTTTGCCTGCCACCATCCATGTAAGACATGACTTGTTCCTCCTTGCCTTCTGCCGTGATTGTGAGGCGTCCCCAGCCACATGGAACTCTACGTTCATTAAGCCTCTTTTTTGTCCCAGTCTTGAGTATGTCTTTATCAGCAGCATGAAAATGGACCAATAAACCTCCCACCAGGCCTTACCTCCAACATTGGAGATTATATTTCAACGTGAGATTTGGATGGGGACATGGATCCAAACCATATCAATCACCTTGAGTGCTCATCATTTTAATGTGTTGGTAATGTTTTAAGTCCTCTCTTCTAGTTACTTTGAAATATACATATAATATTATTTCTGAGTATAGTCACCCTAGTCCGCTATCAAACATTAAAACTTACTTCTATCTGTCCATTTATACCCATTACTAACCTTTCTTCCTCCCCCATCACCTCTCACAACCTTCCTAGTCTCTGGTATCTATCATTCTATGTTACATATCCATAAGGTCAAGTTTCTTTTAGCTCCCATGAGTGAGAACATGTGATATTTGTCTTTCTGTGCTTGGCTTATTTCTCAATATCCTTCAGTTCCATCCATGTTGCTGCAAATGACATGATTTCATTCTTATGGCCAAGGAGGATTCCATTGTGTATAAGTACCACATTTTCTTTATCCATTCATGTGTGGATGGACGCATCAGTGGCTTCCACATCTTTGCTATTGAGACTAGTGCTATGATAAATATGTGAGTATGGGTATCGCTTCCATCTACTGATTTCTTTTCCTTTGGATTAATATCCAGTGGTGGGATTGTTGGACTCTATGATAGTTCTAATTTTAGCAAACATTTCTTTTATATTTACTTATATAATACTTACAACTCACAGGAAATTCAGAGCTAAGTTTTAAATTTAATTTAAAAATCGATTTTCGTTTTTTTTGTTTTTTTTTTTGTTTTTTTTTTTGTTTTTGCATCTAGACATGTATTAGTCTGTTCTTGCACTATTATAAAGAAATACCTGAGACTGGGTAATTTATAAATAAAACAGTTTTATTTGGCTCACGGTTCTGCAGGTTGTACAGGAAGCATAGTGACTTCTGCTTCTGGAGAGGCCACAGGAAACTTACAGTCATGGCAGAAAGTGAAGGGGAAGTAGGCACGTCTTACCTGGCAGGAGAGTAGGGGGAGGTGTGATACATTTTTAAACAGCCAGATCTCGTTAACGAGTACCCACTCACTATCATGAGAACAGCACCAAGGGGATGGTCCTAAACAATTCATGAAGGACCACCCCCATGATCCAATCACCTTTCACCAGGCCCCAACTCCAACACTGGGGATACAATTGACATGAGATTTAGTGGGGACACAGAACCAGATCATATCAAGACCTTAACCTCAGTGGATCCCCATTCCAAATAAGTGGAGTCTGAGAAATGAGAGCTTAATTTTCCAACCCTAGCCCTAGGAAAAAGAGCCCAGCATGGGAATTCAGAACATCTGGCTTCTAGTAGTTGTGTCCTGCCATCATAGATCTGGGTGGCTTCTCCATTTCTACACTGAGAAGGTCTGATGATCGCCACGCTGTCTTGCAGGTCTATGAGTTTATGTGGAAATAGGTCATCAGGGCCTTTCCAGGAAGCAAGAACTCAAACAGCCTGGAGCCTCCTGGATTGCCTGAGCTCAGTGTGAGGCTGACCTTGGGGCTTGTTAACGCTCAAGTGCATATCTTCATTTCGAGTTTTGTAACAGTGATCCAGCACGTAAAAACAACATTAGTGGTCTTAATGAAGTACCTTTATCTTGTTCTCCCTAGTCTGTTCTAGTGTGCTGGAGGAAAAACAAAAGCTGCTGGGGCCAGTGTGTAGTTTAAAGACAATAATGAGTTCCTGCTGGTAACACTTTATGCACACACAGCCCAAGTGACTCCCGTAGAAGCAGGACAGAGAGAACCATTATCTGACAAAGTGGCACCCCCACCAAATGACTTTCCTACTGCCTTCTGCACAGCAGGGGCTAAGGTTGCCTCCCCTCCTCCCAAAGGCACTTCTGTGGTTGAAATGAAATAGAAGCAATTAAACAATAAATACGAATTACTGGCTCTTCAGGAGCTCCAGGGGTATTGATTCAAGTCCTATAAGAATAAATTGTCATCCTCTTTGACTTATCTGGGATTATATTTCACCACTAATTAAAGTTCACCCAGGGAGTGTTCCCTTGAATATAAAGAGCTCTTGGGCTCTGGCTGCTTCGAGAAACAGTTGCTTTGCTGAAAGAAAAGGAGGACCTTTTGCAACCGAAGCTATCTGGTGCTACAGGCCTCATGCACGTTGCATTTTGTGAGCACTGTTGTCAAAATTGAACACTGCCGCCTTATTTAGAGTTCCAAAAACCATTTGATCTAATAAAATGGACATAGTGTCCTTATAGCAAAGGGAATTTTCTTGGTTCACAATTGCTTGAGGTTGACTTCATTGTTGATAGAAAGCCAGCTGCTGAATATTTTTTTCATTAATGCTGTTACAATCATAGCTAAATGGAAACATACAATAAAGTCAGCTATAATTTGTGTTGATCATAGACTGTCTCATTATTTAGAGGACAGATTGCTTCAAAGAGCTGGGCTGAGATAGCATTGCCCTCAGTTTTGTGATATTAGTGATCTTGCTTTGATGAATTTTAATACCGTTTGGTTTAAATGCAAATGTTAAAATAAATAATTGCTTTGCTGTGAGCCGAAGTTGAGCAGGCTGAGAATATCTTACTATTAAGCACATGGATAAGATGAATGTTTTATAGGAAAAGCTTGATGTGTTATCAATTATATTATGTAGAAGAATTAACAGAAAAAAATGCTTGTAATAATTTCTTCTTCTCCAATCATGCACTAAGAGGCCATTGTTAGCGTGACTTGGAAAGCATCCTCATCTCTTTTATGGACAGTGTTAACAGGGTTCTCACGCTTAATACAGTTTCTGAGGCAAAATATTTGTGTCTGTGTGTGTGTGTGTGTGTGTATGTATGTTGTATCTTTGTATGTATGTATGTACGTTGTGTCTTTCTACCCCACACTATGCCATCTTCTAGGCAAATTTAATTTCTATTTCCCTACCACATCGCCTACCTACAGCCTACCTGTTTACACAGATGAGGCAGTGAGGCTCTTGGAGCCTGCCCCACCAAGGTCCTCCCTCTGGAGGGTGGAAAATGGACCAAACCACCATGGTGCACTAGCAAGACTCAGCCCTGGGCAAATACACCTCTTCTCCATCCTATGCCCTGTTCAGCTTCGTTGCACTATCTCCTGGTGTTCCCCTCATCTGGTCAGGGTCCCATTTGCTTTGCTGTATACCCCTGGAGCTCCTGAAGAGCCAGTAATTCATATTTATTTAATTGCTTCTATTTCATTTCAACCACAGAAGCGCTTTTGGGAGGAGGGGAGGTAACCTTAGCCCCTGCTGTGCAGAAGGCAGTAGGAAAATCATTTGGTAGGTGTGTTACTTTTTTAGATAATGGTCCTCTCTGTCCTGCTTCTATGGGAGTCACTTGGGCTGTGTGTACATAAAGTGTTACTGGCAGGAACTAATAAAATCCTAAGCGCCCCCAACCATCTGAATGGGCTCTTCTTGGTCAAGGGGATTCCAAAGTTAACCTGATAAAACTAATTCAGGCCATGATGGGAAGGGAGAGTCAGGCCTGCTTCATTATACCCTCCTCCCTTTTGAAATTAAGGCCCAGCTGACCAGCATTAACGTCAACACAGACCTTAAGACTCATAGACTCTTTAAGTCTGATAAGAAACATTTACCACCTATTCTCTGAGGCCTGCTACCTGGAGGCTTTATCTGCATGATCAAACCCTGGTCTCCGCAACCCCTTGTCATAACCCAGACATTCCTTTCTATTGATTCCAGGTCTTTAGATAATAACTCTTTCAACCAATTGTCAGAAAATCTTTGATTCTGCCTGTGACCTGGAAGCCCGGCTTCCAGTTGTCCCGCTTTTTGAGACCAAACCGATGTACATCTTACATGTATTGATTGATGTGTCATGTCTCCCTGAAATATAGAAAACCAAGCTGTGCTCCAGCTGTCTTGGGCACATGTTCTCACAGTCTCCTGCGGGCTGTGTCATGGGCCGTTGGTCACCCATATTTGGCTCAGAATAAATCTCTTCAAATATTTGACAGAGTTTGACTCTTCATCAACATATCTATGCCTTTCCATGTAAAGGGTTGCAAGATTTACCATCTGCTGTATCAGGTACCTCCCATCCCCAGGCCCGGCCTCTGAGTCCATCCCTGGTGGTGGCAAACAGGTTTTCCTGCTTTGTTCTGACAATACCTCACCTGAGGTGTCAACTATGGCCCTGGCTTCCTGCCTGGGGACCTTCCCCCAACATTGTGGTGCCGAAAGCACTCATATCTGTGCAACTGGCCTAGGGGAGCTCATGCCCCGGGGCCATGGGAAGTGAAGTTTATGGATAAGTACTTCTCCCTTTCACTTCTCAGGTGGCCAACTCTGTGGCATGTCCTGAGCTGCTCCTCGGAAGCCTCCAGAAGGATGGAGCGTCAGGCAGTCACAGCTCGGGTTAATTCTCAACACTCCTAGTTCTGGCCTTTCTTCTTGAATCTCCACTCCTACACCCCCAAGGTCACGTCCCAAATAAACTGTGTGTAAGTTTTGTCTTGAGCTTCACTTTTGGAGGAATGAAGGCAAAGAAACTTGGAAAACCTGAGACTGGGAATATTGATTTTTGAAAAAAATGATCATGTTGGCCAATTTGCTTTTGGCCAAATTCCTTTCAGACAATTGTTTCCTGGCCAAAATAAGTGCTCCTAAATGTCTACCTGTTCTTCCTTTCTGACCACAAACATGCATGCCTATTCCTGTCTCCACGTGTGCACACACAAACACCCACACCCAAGCACTTCTACATGTGTGCACACACCTCCCACATGCACACATGCACCCACCTTTGCATACATACGGCATGCACACACATACTCAGGACAACCCCGCACATTGACATACTCATATGCATGCACCCACACATGATGACACGCACACACCCATACCCGAGGACACATGTGCACACACACCCCTTGGGTTGCTCCCACCTTGACCCTCTCCCTAGGCATGCTGTGCAACTGGCCTAGGGGAGCTCATGCCCCGGGGCCATGGGAAGTGGAGACTGTTCCCTGAGCATTTTGGTCCCTCTGACTTGGTCTCGGGGCTCTCTGAATCTGCCTCTGGCAAGTTGTCCTGGTACCCTGATGACCCACCTTCATTCCTGCTGCAAGGAGCAAAGCTTGAGTGCCCAGCCACAAAATAGGAAAAGCAAAATCTGGGGCTGGACAAGCACTGGTGAACTTGACTCTGTGGAGAAGCACACCTGATCCCCAGGTTGCTGTGTCCTGAGTTGGGGTGTGCGGGACTTGTGCAATCCAACATAGGACTTCAGTGCTGGCTTTGTCATGACTACTGGCTACTCACGTGACCTCATCTCTACTTTCTGCTCGATGTTTTCATATGCTCCCTTCTTGTCTCCTTCCTTTTACCTGCAGATCACTAGTCATGGGAGGTGGAATGGTGGAGAATGAGCCCATTTTGGAAGAGAGACTGGATCGGATTATGAGTGGATAAGGCCATGGGAGTCTGCTGGAGTATGGTGGAACTGGAGGTAGGTCTTGGAAGATGAGTTAAAGCAAACAGGGGAGGAACATCTTAGGCTGGCCAGGGGGCATATGATAAGCAAAGGTACAGATAAATATTCACAGGAAAGTGATTAAAAACACATCACAGTTGCTTAAACTGAGAGAAGAATAAAGCATATTATAGCAGCAGAAATTGCAGTGGAGTGTGTCCTAGAAGGAAGGATTCACATCTTCTTGGTTATGTGTCTGAGGCATTATCACAGAGGGTGACAGTCTCACTCCACCCAGACTAAAACTGTGCCAGACCTCAGAGAAAAAGTCCATGAGAAAAGAGACCTCAGGAAGAATTATTCGCTCATTTCCAAATCCTTTCTCATTAAATCAGCTCTGCTGACAAATACTAGAGAAACAAATAAAGCCCTGCCTGTGGTGGTGTCCCTCGTGATGGCACACATTGGGTATAATGTGACTAGCTGTTGCTCAGGCCGTTCTCCCAAGAGGTGGACTGGAGTTTGGGAGAGTGGAGGGGACTAAGGTGACCAATGCCTCCTCGGCAGAACTGAACTTCAAGCAGGCTTCTCCCTGACTCTTGGCCCCTGACTTCCCTTTCTTACAGCATTTACTTTAGAAAACTTGTAAATTCTGTCTGCCCCTTTGAGCCTCTTGTCAGTTTTAAAACCCAGGAATGCCTTTCTCCAGGACCCAGGTGCCATCCCTTTGACATATGATCGTTGGAGAAGATAGCATTCTTATCTTTGGTTTCCCTGGGAGGGTGAGAGTCTAACTTCTGTAGATACCTTGCTCCAAGTTGTAAACTACCAACTGTCATGAGGATATGAGAGTTTCCTTTCCCTTACAGTAAAGGTGATAAGCAAACACAGATGGCCCAGGTCTTCCCCTTGTCCAACTCTTTATTACTATTATTTTTTTTGAGACAGAATCTCTGTCACCCAGGCTGGAGTACAGTGGTGCAATCTTGGCTTACTGCAACCTCTGCCTCCCAGGTTCAAGTGATTCTCCTGTCTCAGCCTCCTGAGTAGCTGGGACTACAGGCATGCACCACTATACCTGCACCTGGCAGATTTTTTTTTTTTTTTTTTTTTGAGACAGAGTCTCTGTCTGTTGCCCAGGCTGGAGTGCAATGGCATGATCTCAGCTCACTGCAACCTCTGCCTCCTGGGCTCAAATGATTCTCCTGCCTCAGCCTCCTGAGTAGCTGGGATTATAGGCACCCGCTACCATGCCTGGCTAATTTTTGTATTTTTAGTAGAGACGGAATTTTGCCATGTTGGCCAGGCTGGTTTTGATCTCCTGTCCTCAAGTTATCTGCCTGCCTTGGCCTCCCAAAATGCTGGGATTACAGGCAGGAGCCACTGTGCCAGTCCCTCCTTGCCCAACTCTTAAAAACTTTCCTGCCATTTGTTTCAGCAGAGTTCAGTTTGGACTCATCTCTGGCCTCTCTCCCATACTGCAATAGCCGTGAATAAAGTCTTCCTTGTCTGTTTAACTTTGTCAGGTGCAATTTTTGCATTCACAAAGAGAAGGCAGCAGATCACTGTATCACTAAGAAGTGGAGAGATGGTGGTGAGTCCCGATGTCCCCAGCGTTTTTGTGACTCCTTTTCTATAGATTGGGCAGTTAAAATGGGGAGATCCTGGAAGTCTCAGCCAGCCACAGGAACAAACACCATTCTTATTAATGTTTAATCCCCAAAGGACAATGGCCTTTAGATGACACCAAATTGCAGCTGGGACCAAAACCCATTTAGATCTTGCAGCTATACTTGTACCCCACCTCCTGGGAGACCTGGGCTGGCTGCATAGACTTCCCCAGGCATTTCACCATGTTAGCATTTTATCTCGTTGGATTTTCTGAACTCCTTTCTGATGTGAGCCCCTCCTGACATTTCTCCATTATGTACTGGGTGAGGAAACTTTTGGAGCTCAGCCTGGTGGGAACCTGGTTCCTGGTACTCACCAGCCAATCACAGGGCAGTGCTGTGGGAAGTTCACTCAAGAACAAGAAGTGTCAGATAATTTTGGCTTTGTTCTGAAACTGAAGTCAAAGATTCAACTCAACACACGCACTTAAATAGCTCTCCAATGAAATCATTACATTGTTTCCTGAGTTTCAATGGTCTTTCATGGTGTCACATACATAGCTTATTTAAAGTAAATCTTTTTCCCTCTGTGTGTAATAGCCTCTTAGCATCCTATTAAATATATTCCCCTTTCACTTCAAAAAATATTTTCCACTAGTGCTTGAAATTAGCCTAGGATTTTTTTCTTTTGTCCTTCCAGTTTGTCAACATTACAGGTACCATCAGGCACTCTTACTGAAGTTCATTTGAGAGGCAAAAAGTCCAGACAAGATGGCACTGATTCCAAGATTTTGATACTTTTCCATTTCCTCAGGGCCAGAATGATTATGCTTTGAAAATACAGACATTTGTAGCTGATTATAGTATATGATGGAGGTGCTGTTTCCTTGCAGCAAACACGACCTTCCTTCAATGTCTAGTTAGGTGACAGCTTCCACATGATGGCCTGGGGCTTCGATATTTCAGGATATTTCTCACTTTCTGGATCTTTTTTTCTGGTAGAGACTTGGAGAGCAAAATGGCGGAATGAGTAGGGGAATACGAAGATAGGACATTATAGAAAGCAGCAAAAGAGACTTGTAGCATATTTATTAATTATTAATTAGGTGTTTTTGTTTGAATCTCACAAATCAAATCAAAAGGGATACCTGTTGGAATGAAGTCTGGTTAGTTAAGTAGACAATTCTTGACATAGGGTTCCATCCAAAAAGATGTTTGTTTTGTACACACATTTTATTATTTTTATTTATTATTTTTTATTGGAAACAGAGTAGCCCACTTGTCACCTAGGCTGTAGTGCAGTGGTGCTATCTTGGCTCACTGCAACCTCTGCCTCCTGGGTTCAAGTGATTCTTCTGGTTCAACTTCCTGAGTAGCTGGGACTACAGGAATGCAACACCACCCCGGGCTAAGTTTTGTATTTTTAGTAGAGACAGGGTTTCACCATTTGTCTAGACTAGTCTTGAACTCCTGGCCTCAAATGGTCTGCCTGCTTTGGCCTCCCAAAGTGCTGGGATTACAGGCGTGAGCCACTCTGCCTGGCGAGTACAAACATTTTAAAGTATCTAAAACTTTAAAAAATTAGTTCCAACGTTTAAATTTTAGGGGCTGTCATATAAAATTTTGGGTTTCCGGCTTGGAATCAGACAATCTGATCACAGTAGTCCACATTCCCAAATAGGAACAGCCACTGGATCAGGGTGGGGATATGAAGGGGAAGTCTGCTGGTGGATGTTTTTGTATCTCAGTTTCACCTGAAATGCTCGTTGGTTCATTCCCTCGCTCCCTCCCTGCCTCCCAGTGAACACCTGCTGTGAGCAAGTGGCAAGGCTCTACAGGAACAGGGAGGAGGCGAGTCCTGGCCGGACCGAGGGTGGAGGCTGTTTGTCATTCTGGGGAGGTGTCTTAGGACCCACATCAACAATTAGAGGCCACACCAGGCGGTGATGAAAGCCGAGAGAGCACTGGACAGAGAGTCAGATGGCATGGTTTCCTGCTGATGCTGCCATTTATTTATGGGTAGTTTCGGGCACACCATTTAATCATTCTGCATCGGATTCCTCATCTATAAGCAAGGCTTATTGTACTTATCTCATTGGGTGGTTTTGTTTAAAAAGGTAATAATAACTAAGCCGACATGTACAGAACACTGACCACACTCAGGCTCCAGGCTAAGCCCCTAGTGAGTGTGGACCAATTATTCCATGCAGCCGTCTCACGAAGTGGGGTTTCTCCTCCCCTTTAGAAGTGAGGAGAAGTAGCATCTGCCACCATGACTCTGGTGCTGTAGAACCTGACCCTTCTCACTGCCTCTCTAAGGACAGGATCTGTTCAGGTATGTAAAGGTATTCTCCTGCTTGAAAGTTCATCTATCCTCATAAGGGGACTTCATGCATCTCTGGACCTCTCAATTTTGAATTTATCTTATGACTTCTTTAAAAATAAATAAGTACTAAGCCCCAGTGTTGTGCCGGTATGTGCCAGGCCCACAGCTAGCGATGTACACCACGAGAGATGAAGACAGAGCTTCTGTTCATGTAGTTAGAGTTGGACTGGGGAGGAGGGAGAGGGAACACATTAATCGCCTAATTAAACAACAACGCAAAAAAACCCAGCACTTAACGCTGGTCCACGGAAGAATGGGGGATTTGGTCCAGCTGCAGTGGTCAGGGAGGGATTCCCCAGGGAAGTGACCACTGAGCTGGGTTCTGAAGGAAGAATAGGTCTCAGCCAGTTGGGGAGAAAAGGGAGGTACATTCTGTCAGAGGGAGCAGGTGGCGCCGAGGCGCCTTGTCGAGGAAAGCAAAGCGCATTCCAGGGAGTAAAGGAGGCTGACTGGATGGGGTCGCCAGGGCCAGTGAGGCCAGGGTGAGTGGATATTCACCCTGAAATATTTAGGGGCTATTTAGGATAAATATTTAGGGGCTAGACTTCTGGGACTTCTAACGCTGTGTGGAGCAGTTTGTCTTTTTCCTAAGAGCAATTAGAAGTGACTGAAGTACTGAAATCAGAAGGTGAACATGCTTGGATTTGCATTGTGAAAACTGCTTCTCTGCAGAATGATTTGGAGTAAGGACATCTGGATGGAGATGGTCACATTGAATGGCTGTTGCTGTCATCCTCGTGAGAGGTGGTGGCAGCCAAGGGTGTAGGCAGTGGAAGTGGAAAAAGTCCTTAGGGTCTAGAGATATTTAGGGGTTAAAATCAACAGGACTTGATGATGTGTTAGATATCGGGAACAGGGTGTGACAAGAGGGTGTCAAGGACGGCTGTGGAGTTTCCGGTCTTCATGATTAGATGGAATGGATGGAATTGACACTGAGCTGGGAGGACCAGGCTTGGGGCTGGTAGACAGCAAGTGAAGCAGGATGATTTGGTTTCCAGATTTGTTGAATTTGAGGGGCCTTTGACATATCCAAATGGAAATGTCAAGCAGAGAGTTGGATTATATGAGTTTAGTTGGGCAGAAGGCATCCTTTTTTAACTTGATATTTTGAAATAATTGTAGACTAATGAAAGTTGCAAAAATAGTGCAAGGAGACCCTTCACCCAGCTGTCCCCAGTGCTGACATCTTATCTAATTATAGATCAGTACTCAAACCAGAAAGGCCATGTAGGGATATTGCTGCTACTAGACAACAGGTCATGTTCAGATTTCAATATTTATGTGCATTCATTTGTGTGTGTCCGTGTGTATTGTTCTATGTGATTTTATCCCACATAGAGATTCATGGACCCTTCACCAAAATCAGTGTTCCATCAATACAAAGAAGCTCCCTCCTGCGACCCTCATATTCCCCCCAGCACCTATCCCTGTCCCTCTGGCAACAAGTAGTCCCCTCCCTATCTCTATGCTTTTATCATTTTTAGAATATTATATAAATGGAATTATATAGTATGTAACCCATTACCTACTACCATGGACTTTTTTTTGTTTTTGCTAAGCATAGTGCCCTTGAGATCCATCTAGGGCATTGTATGTGTGTCAAAAGTTTCTCCTTTATCTCATTGAGGGATATTCTACTGCGTGGCTGTACCAGAGTTTGTTTACCCATTCGCCTATTGAAAGACATTTTAGTTTTCTTTTTTTTTTTTTTTAATTTCCATAGGTTATTGGGGAACCAACAGGTGGTGTTTATTTATATGGGTAAATTCTTTAGTGGTTATTTGTGAGATTTTGGTGCACCCATCACCCAAGCAATATACACTGCACCCTATTTGTAATCTTTTATCCCTCACCCGCTTCCCACCCTTTCCCTCTGAGTCTCCAAAGTCCATTGTATCATTCTTATGCCTTTGCGTTCTCATAGCTTAGCTCCCACTTATGAGTGAGAACACACGATGTTTGGTTTTCCATTCCTGAGTTCTTCACTTAGAATTATGGTCTCCAATCTCATCCATGTCACTGTGAATGCCATTAATTCATTCCTTTCTATGACTGAGTCGTATTCCATCATATGTACATGTATAGGACAGTTTCTTTATCCACTTGTTGATTGATGGGCATTTGAGTTGGTTCCACATTTTTGCAATTGCGAATTGTGCTGCTATAAACATGCTTGTTTAAGTATGTTTTTTGTGTAACGACTTCTTTTCCTCTGGGTAGATCCCCAGTAGTGGTATTGCTGCATCAAATGGTATATCTTCTTTTAGTTCTTTAAAGGAATCCCCACACTGTTTTCCATAGTGGTTGTACTAGTTTACATTCCCACCAGCAGTGTAGAAGTGTTTTCTGTTCACTGCATCCATGCCAAAATCTAGTATTTTTTTATTTTTTGATTATGGCCATTCTTGCAGGAGTAAGGTGGCATTGCATTGTGGTTTTGATTTACATTTCCCCAATCATTAGTGATGCTGAGCATTTTTTCATATGTTTATTGGCCATTTGTGTATCTTCTTTTGAGACTTGTCTGTTCATGTCTTTAGCCCACTTTTTGATGGGATTTTTTTTTCTTACTGTTTTGTTTGAGTTTGTTGTAGAGTCTGCATATTAGTCCTTTGTCAGATGTATAGATTGTGAAGATTTTCCCCCACTCTGTGGGTTATCTCTTTACTCTGTTGACTGTTCCTTTTTCTGTGCAAAACTCTTTAGTTTCATTAAGTTCCAGCTATTTATCTTTATTTTCATTGCATTTGCTTTTGGGTTCTTGTTATGAAATCTTCACCTAAGCCAATGTCTAGAAGGGGTTTTCCAATGTTATCTTCTAGAATTTTTATAGTTTTGGGTCTTAGATTTAAGTCCTTAATCCATCTTGAGTTGATTTTTGTATAAGGTGAGAGATGAGGAATCTGGTTTCATTCTCTTGCATGTGGCTGCCAACTATTCCATCACCATTTGCTGAAAAGGGTGTCCTTTGCCCACTTTATGTTTTTGTTTGCTTTGTCAAAGATCAGTTGGCTATAAGCATTTGGGTTTATTTCTGGGTTCTCTATTTTGTTCCATTGGTCTATGTGCCTATTTTTACCAGTACCATGCTCTTTTGGTGACTGTGGTCTTACAGTATAGTTTGAAATCAGTTAATGTGATGCCTCCAGATTTGTTCTTGTTGCTTACTCTTGCTTTAGCTATGTGGGCTTTTTTTGGTTCCATATGAGTTTTAGAATTGTTTTTTCTAATTCTATGAAGAATAATGGTGGTATTTTGATGGGAATTGCATTGAATTTGTAGGTTGCTTTTGGCAGTATGGTCATTTTCACAGTATTGATTCTACCCATCCATGAGCATGGGGTGTGTTTCTGTTTGCTTGTATCGTCTATTTCTTTCAGCAGTGTTTTATAGTTTTTCTTGTAGAGGTCTTTTACCTCCTTGGTTAGGTATATTTCTAAATGTTTTTTTTGCAGGTATTCTAAAGGGGGTTGAGTTTTTGAGTTGATTCTCAGCTTGGTTGCTGTTGGTGTATAGAAAAGCTACTAATTTGTGTACATTAATTTTGTATCTGGAAACTTTGCTGAATTCTTTTATCAGTTTTGGGAGTTTTCTGGAGGAGTCTTTAGGGTGTTCTAGGAAAACAGTCATATTGTCAGCAAGTAATGACAGTTTGATTTCCTCTTTCTGTCATCATACAAAGATTTGGATGCCGTTTATTTCTTTCTCTTGTCTGATTGCTCTGGCTAGGACTTCCAGGACTATGTTGAAGAAGAGTGGTGAGAGTGGGCATCCTTATCTTGTTCTACTTCTTAGAAGGAATGCTTTCAACTTTTCCTCATTCAGTATTATGTTGGCTGTGGGTTTGTCATAGATGGCTTTCATTACTTTAAGGTATGTCCTTTGTATGCTGATTTTGTTGAGAGTTTTAATCATAAAGCGATGCTGGATTTTGTCAAATGCTTTTTCTGCATCTATTGAGATCATGTGATTTTTGTTTTTAATTCTGTTTATGTGGTGTATCACATTTATTGACTTCTGTATGTTAAACCATCCCTGCATAGCTGATATGAAACCCACTTGATCATGGTGAATTATATTTTTGATATATTGTTGGATTTGGTTAGCTAGTATTTTGTTAAGGATTGTAGCATCTATGTTTATCAGGTCTATGTTTATCAGCATCTATGTATATCATCTATATTGGTCTACAGTTTTCTTTTTTCGGTTATGTCCTTTCCTGGTTTTGGTATTAGGGTGATACTGGCTTCATAGAATGATTTAGGGAGGGTTCTGTCTTTCTCTATCTTGTAGAACAGTGTAAATAGGTTTGGTACCAATTCTCCTTTGAATGTCTGGTAGAATTCTGTGGTGAATTGGTCTTGTCCTGGACTTTTTTTTGTTGGTAATTTTTAAATTACCATTTCAAACTTGCTGCTTGTTATTGGTTTGTTCAGGGTATCTAATTCTTCCTGATTTAAGCTAGGAAGGTTATACCTTTCCAGGAATTTATCCATCTCCTCTAGTTTTTCTAGTTTATGCTTGTAAAGGTGTTCATAGCAGCCTTGAATGATCTGTTGTATTTCTGTGATGTCAGTTGTAGTACCTCCCATTTTGTTTCTTATTGAGCTTATTTGGATTTTCTCTCTTCTTTTCCTGGTTAATCTTGCTAAAGGTCTATCAATTTTATTCATCTTTTCAAAGAACCAGCTTTTTGTTTCATTTATCTTTTGTTTTTTGTTTGTTTCAATGTCACTTAGTTCTGCTCTGACCTTGGTTATTTCCTTTCTTCTGCTGGGTTTGTGTTTTGTTTTTTCTTGTTTCTCTAGTTCCTTGAGATGTGACCTTAGATTATTTCTGTTCTTTCAGACTTTTTGATGTAGGTGTTTAGGGCTATGAACACTCCTTTTAGCACTGCCTTTGCTGTATCCCAGAGGTTTTGATAGGTTGTGTCACTATTGTCATTCAGTTTGAAGAGTTGTTTAATTTCCATCTTGATTTCATTTTTGACCCAGTGATCATTCAGGAGCCGGTTATTTACTTTCTATGTATTTGGATGGTTTTGAAGGCTCCTTCTGGAGTTGATTTCCAGTTTTATTCTCAGAGTGCTTGATATAATTTCAATTTTCTTAAATTTATTGAGGCTCATTTTGTGGCCTATCATAAGGTCTATCTTGGAGAAAGTTCCTTGCGCCATTGAATAGAATGTATATTCTGCAGTTGGATGGAATGTTCTGTATACATCTGTTAAGTCCATTTATTCCAGGGTATAGTTTAAATCCATCATTTCTTTGTTGGCCTTCTGTCTTGATGACCTGTCTAATGCTGTCAGTGGAGTACTGAAGTTCCCCACTATTATTGTGTTGCTGTCTATCTCATTTCTTAGGTCTATTAGTAATTGCTTCATAAATTTGGGACCTCTGGTGTTAAGTGCATATATGTTTAGGATTGTGATATTTTCCTGTTGGACAAGGCCTTTTATCATTATATAATGTCTCTCTTTGCCTTTTTAAACTGCTGTTGCTTTAAAGTTTGTTTTGTCTGATATAAGAATATCTACTTCTGCTCGCTTTTGGTGTCCATTTGTATGAAATGTCTTTTTCCACCCCTTTACCTTAAGTTTACATGAGTCCTTATGTGTTAGGTGAGTCTCTTGAAGGTTGTTGAGTTCTTATCCATTATACAATTCTGTGTCTTTCCAGTGGAGCATTTAGGCCATTTGCATTCAATGTTAGTATTGAGATGTGAGGTACCGTTGCAGTCATCATGCTCTTCACTGCCTGTATATTTGTTTTTTTGTTTTTGTTTTTCAAATTGCGTTTTTGTTTTATAGATCCCGTGAGATTTATGCTTTAAAGAGGCTGTGTTTTGATGTGTTTCCAGGATTTGTTTCAATATTTAGAGCTCCTTTTAGCAGTTCTTGTAGTGGTTGCTTGGTAGTGGTGAATTCTCTCAGCATTTGTTCTTCTGAAAAAGACTGTATCTTTCCTTCATTTATGAAGCTTAGTTTCACTGGATAAGAAATTTTTGGCTGATAATTGTTTTGTTTGAGGAGGCTGAAGATAGGACCCCACTCCCTTCTAGCTTGTAGGGTTTCCGCTGAGAAATCTGCTGTTATTCTGATAGGTTTTCCTTTATAGGTTACCTGGTGCTTCTGTCTCACAGCTTTTAAGATTCTTCCCTTTGTCTTTTTAGATAACTTGATGACAACACACCTAGGCAATGATCTTTCTGTGATGAACTTCCCAGGTGTTTTTTGTGCTTCTTGTATTTGGATGTCTAGGTCTTTAGCAAGGCTGGGGAAGTTTTCCTTGATTATTGTCTCAAATGTGTTTTCCAAACTTTTAGATTTCTCTTCTTCCTCAGGAATACCAATTATTCTTAGGTTTGGTTGTTTAACATAATCTCAAACTTCTTAGAGGCTTTGTTCATATTTTCTTATTATTTTTTCTTTGTCTTTGTTGGACTGCGTTAATTCAAAGACCTTGTCTTTGAGCTCTGAATTTCTTTCTTCTACTTGTTTGACTCTATTGCTGAGACTTTGCAGAGCATTTTGCATTTCTATAAGGGTGTCCATTGTTTCTTGAAGTTTTGATTGTTTTTTATTTATGGTATGTATTTCATTGAATATTTCTCCCTTCACTTCTTGTATCATATTTTGGATTTCCTTACACTGGGCTTCACCATTCTCTGGTGCCTCCCTGATCAGCTTAATAACTAACCTCCTGAATTCTTTTTCAGGTAAATTAGGGATTTCTTCTTGGTTTGCATTCATTGCTAGTGAGCTACTGTGATTTTTGGGGGCTGGTAAAGAACCTCCTTTTGTCATATTACCAGGGTTGGCTTTCTAGTTTCTTCTCATTTGGGTAAGCCCTGTCAGACAGAAGGTCTGGGGCTGACGGCTGTAGTTCAGAGTTTTTGTCCCATGGGGTATTCCCTTGATGTAGTACTTTTCCCCTTTTCCTTGGGATATGGCTTCCTGAAAGCCAAGCTGTAGTGATTGTTGTCTCTCTTCTGGATCTAGTCACCCAGCAAGTCTACCAGGCTCTGAGCTGGTACTGGGGTTGTCTGCACAGAGTCCTGTGATGTGAATCATCTTGTGGTTCTCTCAGCTGTGGATACCAGCACCTGTTCTGGTGGAGGTGGCATGGAGGTGAAATGGACTCTGTGAGGTTTCTTAGCTTTGGTGGTTTAAGCATTATTTTTGTGCTGGTTGGCCTCCTGCCAGGAGGTGGCACTTTACAGAGAGCATCAGCTGTGGTATTATGGGGAGGAACAGGAGGTGGGCAGGGCCCTAGAACTCCCAAGAGTATATGCCCTTGTCTTCAGTTACCAGGGTGGGTAGGGAAGGACCATTGGGTGGGGGCAGGGCTAGGCATGTCTGAGCTCAGACTCTCCTTGGGTGGATCTTGCTGTGGCTGCTGTGGGAGATGGGGGTGACATTCCCAGGTCAATGGAGTTGTGTTCCTAGGAGGATTATGGCTGCCTCTACTGTGTCATGCAGGTTGTCAGGGAAGTGAGGAGAGCCAGGCCTCACCCAGCTCCCACAGAATCCAAAGGGCTGGTCTCACTCCCACTGTGCCCCCCACCAACAGCACTGAGTCTGTTTCCAGACAGTGGGCGAGCGGGGCGGAGAACTTGCCCCAGGCTACTCACCTCCCAGCTGTGAAAGCAAGTATGGCTTGGCTTCTTCCCCTGCTTGTGGAGTCTGCATACTGGATTCACACCCTCCCCCAAGTTCTGTCCAGGACACTTCTTGATCAGTTCAAACTGTTACAAGGTTCGGCTGGAGATTCCCTTCTCCCTGTGGGCTTTCCCTAGTGCCTCTGGCCACCCTACTGAAGGACCCTGGTGAGGCCAGGCAGAAATGGTGTGCTAGGGGACCCAGCGAGCTCACAGCACTCTTGCTGATGCTTCCTCTACCCCTGTATTTTGCTCAGCTCTCTAAATTGACTCGGTTCCAGGTAAGGTCAGAATCTTCTCCTGTAATCTAGACCTTCAGTTTCTCCACTGGGGGTGTGTGTTTGGCAGCAGATGCTCTCCCTTTCCCACTTCCACAGTTTGGGCACTCACTGTATTTGGGGGTGTCTCCCGGGTCCTGCAGGAGCCATTCACTTCCTTCAGAGGGTCTGTGGGTCCTCCTGGGTTTCCTGATTTACTCCTGCAGTCATTCTGGAGCAAAAATTCACAGCGTGAGCCTCCCCATGCTGCTCTGTCTGTCCGAGTCAGAGCTGCAATCTGAGTCAGAGCATGGCAGTCCTGCCTCCCGTCTGCCATGCTCCCTCCATTTTAGGTTGTTGCTATTATAAGTAACACTGGCATGAACACTTCTGTACAAGTTTCTTTGTGTGAACATGTTTTCACTTCTCTGGGATAAATGCCCAAGAATATGTTTTTTGGGTTATGTGATATGTGCATGTTTAGTTTTATAAGAAATGGCCCAACCATTTTCCAGAGTGACTGTATGGTTTATGTGCCCACCAGCAATGAGGATGTTCCCAGTTTCTCTGCATCCTCATCAGCATTTGGATTGGAATGGGTTCTCTGCTCCCACAGGATAGAAAAGGACTTTCCTCCCCTATTCCAAATGTCTCGAGATGGAGACTAGAGAGAAATGGATAGAAAGTGGACCTGCAATCACACAGTTAAAAAAAACCTTAAATAATATTGAAATAAATGTTTTTGTACATAGACTTCTTTGTTGTTTATTTAGTTATCATAGCAGTTAGGTACAAGACTTTTGAGTACTACTTTTTACCTTCTCTGCACACTTGACTCCTATCTGTGGGCTACCCCTGCTTAGGGGCTTACCTTAATCTTGCTAGGGTGGTAGGAGAGTGTCAGGGAAGTTATGGCTACCTCTCCCTCCACCACTACTGCTACTGCCACTATCACCATTACTGCCACTACCACTACCATTGCTGCCACATACTGTAATCACTAATACCATTACTGCCACCCCATAACAACTCTTACCACCACCATTACTATTATCATTACTCCTACCATTACTATCACTAGTACTGCAACTGTTATTACCACCACTACCACTGTCACCACTGTTACCATCATCATTGCTACTACCACTACCACTGCTGCCACTATGTCTGCCACTACTCCCACTACTACTACCATTACCTTTGCCACTACTACTACTACAGTTGTCACCATGATCACTCCTCACACCAGCACAACCACCATGAGTGTTTGCCATGAGTCAGACACTGTGCTGAACATTTACAGTATCGGATCACGTTTACTCCTTGTGGCAACCCTACAGTAAATGATCATTTCCAGGTTAAAGATGAGGAACCTGAGGTTTCAAGGATTTCTCTTGAGTTCAGCATCAAATCAGCACCTCTGTTGGCTCCACTCTGAATTTTAAAGTAATTTTTATTTTAGATTCAGGGGCACATGTGCTTGTTTGTTACATGGGTTCTGCATGCATCATGGTGGGGGTTGGGCTTCTAGTGTACTCCTCACCCAAATTTTAGACATTGTACTGAGTAGGTAACTTTTCAACCCTTACTCCCCCTCACTCTCTCCCGGCTCAGAGTCTATTTTCTCCGTCTTTATGTCCATGTGTACCTTTTGTTGAACTCCCACTTAGAGGTGAGAAACTTGTGATATTTGATTTTCTGTTTCGTTGATAGTTCACTTTTTACAATAATGGCCTCCAGCTCCATCTGTGTTGCTGCAAAGAACACGATTGTATTCTTTTTTTATGGCTGTGTAGTGTTTTATGGTGTATATATATTACATTTTCTTTATCCAGTCAACCACTGATGGACACTTAGATTGGTTCCTTGACTTTGCTTTTGTGAACAGTGCTGCAATAAATACACAGGTGCAGGTGTCTTTTTTATATAATGACTTCTTTCCCTTTGGGTTAACGCCCAACAACAAAACCCCAACCCATGCAGACTCCCAACTAGTTCCACTAGCTCCTTGTCCACACACCAAAGGCCTAGCAAAAGGCCCATTTCTGGGCATAACAACTATTTACCTTGTTGTCTACTGTCTACACAAGATGTCTAGCTTTCAACAGAAAATTATGAGGGATAAAGAAGCAAGAAAAATCCAGCATACAAAGAAACAAAGCAATCAGCAGAACCAAACTGGGACACGACACAGATGTTAGAACTATAGATAAGACATTTTGGAAGCTATGCTACAGGCTCTAGTAGGAAATGTGATCAGTGTGCATGATCCAGTAGGTAAACTCTGAGAAAGAATCAAATGGAAATGCTCAAAGAGCTTACCAGCAGGCTTGATACAGCTGGGGAAAGAAAGAATGAGTGAAATTAAACACAGGTCGATAGAAATAACCCTAAATCAAAACACAGGAAGGCTGGGCACGATGGCTCATGCCTATAATCCCAGCATTTTGGAAGGTGGAGGTGGGTGGATCACTCGAGGTCAGGAGTTTGAGACCAGCCTGGCCAACATGGCAAAACCCTGACTCTACTGAAAATACAAAAATTGCCAGTCATGGTGGTGCGCAACTGTAGTCTCAGCTACTTGGGAGGCTGAGGCAAAATAATTGCTTGAACCTGGGAGGTGGAGGGTGCAATGAGCTGAGATCATGCCACTGCACTCTATCCTGGGCAATAGAGTGAGACTCTGTCTCAAAAAAAAAAAAAAAAAAAAAAAAAAGAATGAATTAAACAGAATAGTGGCTCATGCCTGTAATCCCAGTGCTTTCGGAGCCTACGGCAGAAGGATCACTTGAAGGTGGGAGTTTGAGGTCAGCCTAGGCAACATAGTGAGACCCCATCTCTACAAAAATAAAAAATAAAAAAATTGGCCAGATGTGGTGGCACAAGCCTGTAGTCCCAGCTACTTAGGAGACTGAGGTGGGAGGATCACTTGACCCTAGAAGTTCAAGGCTGCAGTGAGCCATAATTGTTCACTGTACTAAGCCTGGGTGACAGAGCAAGACACTGTCTCTAAAAACAAATGAATCAACAAACAAAAACAGGATAGAACATTCAAGAGCTGTGGGACAACATGAAATGTTATGAAATTGGTATAACTAGAATCTCAAGAGAGAATAGGGAAGAATACATTTTTGAACAGATAATGACTGAGAATTTCCAAAGCTAATGGTGGGCACCAAACCACAGATCCAAGAAGCTCTAAGGAAATCAAGAAGGATAAATATAAAAAAACCCCATACCTACATACGCCTATTCAAAGTATGAAAACCAAAGACAAAGAGAAAGGCAGCTAGAGAAATAAAGACACATTGCATACAGAGGAACCATAAAAATTACAGCAGATCGCTCATCAGAAACTGCATGTTATGGACTGCACTGTGTCCCTCCCAAATCCGTATGCTGAATCTCTAACCCCCAGTGTGACTGCATTTGAGTCTACAATAGTAATTGAAAAGTGCTAAACATGGTATAAATAAAGGCACACATAAAATTCATTTTTCTTATTTTTAATTGCTCTGAAAAATAGCTGAGTGTCTAAAGCAAGTATAATAGCAATTTGTTGTGCACTTATAGCATATGTGGCAGCTGCACAGAGGGTGGAAGGGAGAAATTAGGAGTGTGTTATTGTAAGGTCCTCACACGACACATGACATGGTATAATATTTCAAAGTAGAATCTAATTTATTAAAGAGATGTATTATAAACCTTAGGACAAACATACAAAATAAAAAGAGAGGCATAAATAAGCCAATTGTGAAGATGAAATGTGATCATAAAAATAATCTAAAGGCAGAAAATGGGGAAAATAAAACAAGAACACATAGGAACAAATGGAAAACAGCTAAGATGGCAGATATTAATCCAACCATAATAATAAGATATAAATGGTCTAAACAGATTATGAGATGATGGATTGTCAGACTGAGTAATAAAGCAAAACCCACCTGTATGATGTCTACAAGAAACCCACTCTAAACATAAAGATGTAGACAAAAGTAAAGGATAGAAGAAATAGTCCAAGAAAACATGACTTACATGTATACCATGGAATACTATGCAGCCATACAAAAGGATGAGTCCATGTCCTTTGTAGGGACATGGATAAAGCTGGAAATCACCATTCTCAGCAAACTAATACAGGAACAGAAAACCAAACACCACATGTTCTCACTCATAAGTGAGAGCTGAATGATGAGAACACATGGACACAGGGAGGGGAACATCACACACTGGGGCCTGTCGGCGGGTGGGGGGCTAAGGGAGGGATAGTATTAGGAGAAATACCTAACATAGATCACAGGTTGATGGGTGCAGCAAACCACCATGGCACGTGTATACCTATGTAAAAAACCTGCACATTCTGAACATGTACCCCAGAACTTAAAGTAGAATAATAAAAAAAGCATGACTCAAAGAAAGCTGGCATAGCTATATTAATTCAGATACTGTGGACTTTGCAACAAGAGCTATCACCAAGGGTAATGGGGATGGCATACAATAGAGGGATCGATTCTTTGGAAGACATAACAACCCTAAATGTACATGTAACTGACAACATGTGTGTTGCCAAAACTTTAAGGATAAAAGGAAACGTGAACAGATGCACAATAACAGTAGGACGGGCCACGTGGCCATGTACCTTCTTCTACGTCAAGCTTTGCACCCTTCTGGGGAGATTTGTGTATAAGATGGTCCTAAATTATAGTTGCTGGAATCCTCTTTCTTTCTCATAAAACGCTTTAAGGTACTAAAGTTCCCCAAGACTTGCTTTGAGACAAGTGATTTAGAGTCTTTTTAAGCAAACTTGACTTAGGTGACTTTATGGCAGTGGCAGACACAGTCAGTAAAGGCATCAGCACTGTGTCATTTAAGTGCTATTGATCTGGCACCGCCGACATCCATTGCACTGGGGAATATTGGACAATAAGAAGCAGGAAGATGTAGTTTTTGTCAATGGGATCATTTAAAAAACATGGGGGAGCATCAGTATTAAAAATTCTCCTATTGAAAGTAAAATTTCTTTTTTACCAGTGAAATAATCATTACTTTTACTATCACATTGGGGATTAAGTAAAGAAAATCATTATTTTGGGGGCGAATTACTTATTTATAGTATTTAAACCTGGTTTCTTACAGAGGTGTACTACTGATGGCCAGTCTGTATCCATTAATCTCACCAATTCCACCCTTGTGGAGATGACGGTGAAGATGGCATTATCACCCTAAGCAACCTTCCTTCTGAAAAGATGTCTCCTTTTTCATCATTGCTTCGAACTGAGGTCAGTAGGGGCCAGTGCTGTCATCCCGGTCTTCCAGGTCCAGAAGCAAAAACCCAGTGAGGGTGAGCAGAAAGACTGGGTTTGAATCCGTGTTTCTTGCCATCCTGTTGAGAAAGTTTTCTGACTAAGCTGACAAGGTCTGGGGATTCTTGGTTCTGCTGGAGTCTGGAGCGCCCCATGCAGTCAGAAGGCCGGGAGTCAGAGCCTGGACTTGCTCTTTCTGTTGTATCTCTTCTCTTTTGCTCCACAGATTTAGGTAAATTAATGAACCACAAGGACTGCTGAGGAAAAGTTGGGTACTTCCAGGGTTAAATTTTAACAATAGAGAATGAAGTTTGGGACGAAACTTAACGTGCTTTTTATCTTCAAAATGACCCCTGACAGCACCCTCAGAGACAAAACATGGGGCTGTGCCAAGATGTGCTAAGGCTGGGAGGGGTGCTAATGATCTCATAAGGAGCTTACCACAGTGGTTTGAATGCTAGGCCATATTTCTAAATATTTCCAAAACCAGAATGGACAGCATCCTGGCAATATGTGCTGTATTCTCAGGGGCCTGTGAATTTTATAAAGCAAATGTGTTTGTGGTTTCATTTTAATTGCAATCTTAAAAGACATGATCATGTTCTGGGTCCCTGGATTACACCTTATAACTATGTACTGCTGTGCAACTTTGGTACCTCAATTTGCCTAAATTTGCATTTATGCTAATATTGAGCCCAAGTGATGTACTAAATTGACAAGGTTTAACTTTAAAATATTTATATTGAAGTATAACATACATTCAGCAAAGGGCACAAATCTTAAATGAAAAGGTGTATATATATATATATATATATATATATATATATATATATCAGCATAGCCACCACTTTGAGATCAAGATAGAGAATGCTTACAGCACCCGGAAGGTTCCTTTATGGCTCTTTCCTAAGTCAGCACTATTTCTTCTTTTCTTCTTGCACAGTTCCCCAACCATAGATAAAGAGCTTTGTGACTTTCCTCACCTTTGATAAGTTTTACCTCTATGTATTGTCCTATGTACAGTTGTTTTGTGTTTTCATCTTTTGCTCATGATTATGTCTATGAGATTCAACCAGGCTGTGCATGGAGTAGACCAGTTTTTTATCGCTATGCACTGTTTCAATGTATACTTACATCACAATAATTCAAATCCATTTTACTCTTCATAGGCAACTGATGTGTTTCCAGTTTTATGCAAATTATAAATAAAGCTGTAATATATTCTTGGCTGTGACTTTTGGCAGTCAAATGCACTCATTTCTGTTGGGCATATACCTGAAAGTGGTATTGATGGGTGATAGAATAACAGCATGTTTAGCATCAGTACATACTGCAGTTGCTCCAGATCCTCACCAACACTTGGTACTGTCAGTCTTTAATTTTAGTCATTCTGGTGCGTGTGTGATAACTCAGTGTGGCTTTAATTTGCATGTATCTGATGAGTAATGATACTGACAACTTGTCATATGCTTTTGGTCTTTTGGACATCCTTTTTGGTAAATTGCCTGTTTAAGTCTATTACCTACTTTAAAAAAGTGGGTCATTTGATTTTTTCTTAAGGATTTGTAGAAGTTTTACATATTGTGTACATAGGTCCTTTTTCAGATGTATGTATCTCTTAGTCTATGTCTTGCCTTTTCATTTTTTTCGTGGTGTCTCTTGGTGGATAAAAGTTTCTTTTTGGTGGCTGAGAATGGGGCAGAAGAAAGAAGTTCTTAGTTGTGATGTAGTCCAATTTGTCAACATTGTCTTTTATGTTTAGAGGTTTTTGTGTTCTGTGTAAGAAATTTTCCCTCCCCCATGGGCGTATTCTGCTGTGTTTCTCCTAGAAGGTTTAATGTTTTCCTTTTCACCGTCACATCTATGATCCATTTTGAATCAAGTTTTATCTGCTGTACAAATTGGAAGATGAGGCTTATCATGTCCCACTCAGGTGTCCAGTTAACTGCGCTGGTTTTCCAGGGGCACTTGTGCAGTAAATTCGCTTGTAATAAGTTAGTATACAAGTAGGGCTGGGTCTTTTTTTCCCCCACCACAGGAAGAGACATTTAATAGGGACTTACTAACAGAAGCCACATCTGTCTCCCAGGCAGTGGTGAGACAAGATGGTGGATACTCGTACCATATTTCCTTTTGAGCTGTAAGTAGCTAATATTGAGCCCAAGTGATGTGCTAAATTGACACGATTTAACTTTAAAATATTTATATTGAAGTATACACTATACAGCAAAGGGCACAAATCTTAAGTGAAAAGGCATATATATATAAATGAAATATGTATATTATATATATACATGAAAAGGTATATATATATACACCTTTTGAGGTGTAAGTAACTCAAAAGGAGAAAGGTTTTCTTGACTCATCTTCAATCACAGTCGCGGCCTTCTAAACAAGATGTTGTCTCTTTACCTTGGAGCTGCCATCCACCAGCCAACATCCACAGGGGAGGGGCAGGCGTGCTTCAGGGGGAATGGGTAGAAATTACAGTAGCCATGTGCTCTTACACAAGGGACATAGGGAAACTGGAAATCTCAGAGGCCTTCCTGGAACTGGGGTTAATCAGAAGCCAACATGGTGGGTTAGTTTCCAAGGTGGAGCTGTTTCCACCTCTGCACTCCACCCGCTTCTTCCAGCTCTTACAATCTCATACTCCCTCCTCCTCTTCTTCAGTGATGATCTCTGAGCCTGTGGGGAGAGTGCTTGATACGGTATAGCTTTAGCAGCGGTGTGTTGGCCACGGGAAACAGACAGGGCCCAGTGAGATTCACAGGCTGTGGAATCATCTCCAGTCTTCAGAACACCATTCTAAACTTCAAAACACCCTTCAGTTTAGAATACCATGACTTTGGTTTTCTCAGAAGAAGTCAAACAATGAGAGATAAAGACCGTGAGTAATTTGAACAGTAGACGTATAGTGCATCCAAGGATTATAACCAAAAGAGAATGTGTGTGCCAGAACAACGGCAATAAAAATAAACCCATTCCATTAAGGACCAACTTAAAGCATCATGGAGAAAATTAAAACCTGGTTTCCTTTAGAGATGTCTTGTAGCTAGGAAATAATTGAGGATTTATCTCAAATTGTAAGCAAATAATAAGATATCAAAACAATGGTCAGAGCTAGAATCTAAATTTTTATCTCTCCATTTTCCCCATTTTTACCAAGAATAAATCATTGTAGGACAAATTTATCTGCAAAATAAATTTTGGTCTCATTATACTTGGGCTGGTTACTTGTACAAAGTATCAAAGTGTAGCAAGAATATTGATTGACTATCTAGGTTCTTTTTTTTTTTTGAGATGGAGTCTCACTCTGTCGCCCAGGTTGGAGTGCAGTGGCATCATTTCAGCTCACTGCAACCTCTGCCTCCTGGGTTCAAGTGATTCTCCTGAATATAGGTTCTTTTTAAGTTGGCTTTGCTGGAGCTTTTATAAGGAATTTTGGATTTGACTTTTTAAAAGCCTTGAGGGCAGAAGTCAGGGCAAGGATTTCACTTTTAGACTGTGCTTGTAATACTTGTATAAATTCTATTCTTGGGGTCCCAAAATATTTTGAGGCTCCTGGGCCTGTTAGAAAGTGGCATTCTTTATTTACTACAGGTTGGAAACTTTGTAAAGGAACCAATTAGGCAAGGTAGTAGGCCAGTATTTCCAAGGAGCTTTTTTATTGGTTCTAGAAAGTCAACCTTAATTCCTCAGTCTGGTCATATCTGAAAATATATCATTCCAGTCAAAGCACTGGTAAAATAAGCGGTATCTCTAATTGTGTCCTGTTACAAAAGAACACAGATTCTCACTGAACTCATGCAAATAACTATATTGCCACAAAGGAAGAATACTCAAGAATAGCTTCTAAATTTTGGAGAACTCGGGTGGAGAGAAAGTTAAATTTTGCTCACAATGTATACTTTACCCAACTTCTCTAAGCTATAAATAGCTCAAAAGGAAAAAGGTTATCTTGACTCATCTTCAATCACAGTAGCAGCCTTCCTAACAAGATGTTGTCCATTTATCTTGGAGCTGCCATCCACCAACCACGCAGCTCTTTGTCAGTCACGTGAGAGGCATTTATCAGGCACTGTAAATTGCAGCAGCTCCTCACACAGTTCCTAGGGGAAAAAGGCCTCCTGCTTGTGAATATCTCCTTCGTGCCCTCCCCAGGTAGCAAGATCCTAAGTAAACCATGTCCATCTTATGGAACCCTTTTGGGCATTGCTGTTCCCCTTAGGATAAGGGTAGCTTCAGTTGACATCTCATGGCAAGGCGGTAAGTGCCCCTCACGTGGAAATTCTCTAGTCCAGTGGTCCCCAACCTTTTTGGCATCAAGGACCATTTTGTGGAAGACAATTTCTCCATGGACTGGGGTCGGGGGGATGTTTTTGGGATGATTCAAGCACATTACGTTTATTGTGCACTTTATTTCTATTATAATTACATTTTTAAATTTGTTATTTATTGTGCACTTTATTTCTATTATTATTACATTGTAATGTAATGTAACGAAATAACTATACATCGCACTATAATGTAGCATCTGTGGGAGCCCGGAGCTGCTGCTTCTGCAGCTGGATGGTCCCATCTTGGGGTGATAGGAGACAATGACAGATCATCAGGCATTAGAGTCTCATAAGGCGCATGCAACCTAGATCCCTGGCATGTGTGGTTCACGATAGGGTTCTTGCTCCTGCGAGAATCTAATGCTGCGGCTGATCTGACAGGAGGTGGAGCTCAGGTGGTGATGTGAGCAATGGGGAGTGGCTGTCAATATAGATGAAGGTTTGCTTGCTCACCTGCCACTCATCTCCTGCTGCGAGGCCCAGTTCCTAACAGGCCACAGACTGGTACTGGCTAATGGTCTGCAGGTTGGCAACCCTTGCTCTAGTCCAAAGTACCAGTAGTCAAAGTTGGGAGGTGCTAATAGGCGTTTGTCGTAAGCCCCAGTAAATGTTCCACAAAGGGCCACCTGGTGCAGAATTTGTCCCGACCAGCACTTCAGCTTCTCCACACTGTGGGCTTGGACAATATTCCTGGTTCTCATTTAGTCTAATTAATATTAATTAATATTGTTCACAGGGCAGCTCTACATACCTTCTGTTTTTTTGAGATGAAGTCTCATTCTGTTGCCCAAGCTGGAGTGCCATGGCACGATCTCAGCTCACTGCAACCTCTGCCCCCCAGGTTCAAGTGATTCTCTTGTCTCAATCTCCGGAGTAGCTGGGATTACAGGCCCTCACCACCATGCCCAGCTAATTTTTGTATTTTTAGTAGAGATCGGGTTTCACTATGCTGGCCAGGCTGGTCTTGAACTCCTGACCTCATAATCCGCCCACCTTGGCCTCCCAAAGTGCTGGGATTATAGGCATGAGCCACCACGTCTGGCCCTTACCTTCTGTTTTATAGTACCAGGTAGAGGAAATATTCCCCAGTCGGACACTATATCCATTTTTAGAAATTGTTGAGTAAAGAAGACAAAACTACCCTCCATAAAGCCTGTTTAAACATTTTCAGTTTCGTAATCCTATCAACGCTTACATTTTTATGTTCCAGTCCCAGGAACTTCTTTTTTCTACCCCAGACCATTTTACCCTCTGTTGTGAAAAAGGATTTGGGTCCCCAGCAACTCTTAGAACTCTGCTAAGATGTAGGCAGAGTTTTTATCATCCCTTTCTGCTCAGGGGTCATGTGGTTGAGCCAAGAGACTTGGGGACCCTTATGTCAATCTTAGCTTGACATCGACATTGCCCCAGACAATTGTTGGTCAGCTTTCTCATTGCAATCTTTGCCCTCGAATTAAAAAAAAAAAAAAAAAACACACAAAAAACTCTAATCTGGGGGTAAATACAGAAAACTTGTCTGGGACCCCTTCATGTTGGGAGACCGGCAGGGGCTCCCTTTGGTTCACCCAGTCTTCCATATTGTTGTATGAACACCTTTTGTTTAACCTCATCAGTTTCCATTTTATTCATTTCATTTCTTAATAACCGTCTACATATTTCTACCCTGTTGGGGTAGGTCCATGACTCTTCCCTCTCGTTAATTAACCTAATATTTTTATTAGCATTTGTAAGATAAGGCTTCTCCAATTGTTAGATTCTGCAGGAATAACGTGAGGTGCCCATAGAGATGGGGCCGTCTTAACCATAGCACTTGCCATGACCTGGGTAACAGGTATATTCCCTGGGTGAAAGTCCGTATCATCATAAAGCAAATCCCCCACAGTTTGCATACAAACCATATCAACTGTATCATCTAGGGTACTTCACTTGGCATTTATAGGGAGGGTTGTGTTACATACAGTAGGTAGTCAGGCAGACATGAGCAGGGCAGGAATGTCAGGTGACCATCAGGTGATAGGCAGTTGCTAAGCTGGCTGTCTAAAATAATAATTGGTTGCAGCTGGTGCCAGAGACGTGCTGTCTCCTAATAGAAAAAAACCTGAAGCTGGTGATAGCGACTTCCCAGTAAGATCTCAGGAGCTGGGTGAGTGGGCTGAAGCATGTGCATTAACAGGCAAAGTGGCGGGGTTTAACCAGTATATGACCTTCCTCTAGGAATGCTCAGCCAGTAAGGAAAGAAGGCCTCAGATGAGCATTTGCACAACTTCAGTACCGCACTGTGGTTGCCTGCCCCAAGGAAAAATCAAGGGAGAAGTAACGCAATCCTGGAAGCGTGCTAGCATATGAAACCTCAAGTCAAAGGTCAAACAGAGCACTTGACTCTCTCAAGTTGCTTGCTTGGCTCTCTTCCAAGTGTTCTTCCTTTCATTCCTCCTCTAAAACTTTTTAATAAATGTTCACTCCTCCACTAAAACTTGCCTTGGTTTCTCACTCTGCCTTATGGCCCTCAGTCAAATTCTTTCTTCTGAGGAGGCAAGAATTGAGTTGCTGAAGACCCATATGGATTCAACACTGCTGACAATAGTTTAACTTGAAAGCAAAGATGCTAATAGTCCTCTACCCAAACTAATCCCTTCCTGGTTCAGGGACTGAAAATCACCTTCATGAGACTAATAAAAGGCCACAAGAATAGGATTATGGAAGGGATCTGAGCTCTGATAAATGTAGGTATAGTTTCTATAATCCCTTACTGCTCAGGAGTCATGTGGCCAGATGTCACAAGATTTGTGACTTACCCAGTTGCTCCTATAGATAACATCACTACTGCAGAACCTGAGATTGCTTTTTGAGATATTTTTCAGATGGGCCCCATCCAGATTCATGATTCATGACTCAGCTTGTCCTGTGGCCCCACTCAAAGGTGGACTCAATGCATGAGGACCGTTTTTCCACACCCCCTATGATTTCATGTCCAGTCAATCAGCAACATCCATTCCCTAGCCCCTTGCCGACCAATTATCTATAACAATCCTAACTTCCGATCCTTCAGAGAAACTGATTTGAGTGGTAACTCCAGTTCTCTTGTGTGGGTTGGCCTTCTGTCCGTAAACTTTCTCTACTGCAACACTGTGGTCTCAGTAGATTGATTTTGTCTGTGCAGCACACAGGAAAAATCCATGAGGTGAGTAGGTAATTTTCCCCTTTTCGCGTGGTTTTGAGACTAGTGGTTTGAACTCAGACAGCTCCAGATCTGAGCGTGGTCCAGCCTCAAGGCCTAACCTCGGACTGTTTTACTTTCATTTTAGCTATTAAAGATAATAATAACCAAGGGATTGAATACTTGCTTTTTGCTTATTAATTTTTATCTCCTTATGCATCCAGTGGACCAATGTTAGATATGAGTTCTAAATTTCAAAGAATCAATATGTCAGTATGTTCAATCCTTTGCCTTCTACTTTTAAACTTCCTCATAAAGCAACCTTTTCTGATCACCTGCTCTAGCCTGACTCATTCTGATCACCTGCTCCACCCTGCTGCTCTGCCATAACCATTTTTCCTGCCAAACCACTCAGCCTGTCATTCTCTTTAAATTAGCCAACTGGAATTAGTTTAGCCTGTGTGGTCTAACCCTAGCCAACAGGGGAATGACACAGCAGCAGGGGCCATGTGTGTCAGCAATAAGAGCCCCTTCCCCTCCCTTGTCCAGGTGTGTGCTCACTATTGCTCCATCTGTGAGGGCACACCCTTCTATAGAAGTAAATTGCCTTGCTGAGAAGAAACATTTATATTCGAGTGCTATTTCTTTTGCAGCACTGAAATTTTACTTATAACACCAACTCTCCAGGAGTTTGATCCATCTCTAAATTCCACTGGCAACTTTTACTTGAGTAACTGAGTGCAGCATAGCTGCAGCTGCATACCATGGGGTGACCATGTGGCCACCCAGGAAGCCAAAGTTTCTCATTTCCCACACTTTTATCCTTTCTCTTTCTATCCCTTTAGTTTTAGCTATATCATTTTTTCTTTCATTTTGAAGCAAACCTTAAATAGCATTTAAAATAAGCAAAATTACTTTTCTTTAGCAAAATCACATCTTCATTTTTTTGGTAAACATGTTTATCAAAAACACATCTTTCCTTATATACTTAGCATATATAATTATTTCTTTTCTATGTAGTAGTTTTAATTACATCTATTAACTATGATTTTAACTCCTGGTAACCCTAATTTCTAGTGAAAAACCACTCAGGATTACTTAGTTTAACATGACTTTAAGACTTCAAATTGCTCAAGAGAATTTTGAAACTAGTTTATTTACCAAAGATTACCAAAGTCACATGAACTAAAAGACATTTGAGCTAGCTTCTATTTTTTAAAATAAAAATTTGATTTAAGCACTTGATTTTCTTTAAGCCAATTGATTAGAGCTCTTTCATATATTTTGTTAATGAAATGTCACATACTCATGACACATATAAGCATATAGACATAACACATGCACAGAAGCAGATCTTATGAATTCATAAGAGTTTTCATGCACCAGTTTTCAAAAACTTTCTTCCGGGTCTTAGAGTATTAATCACTTGCATATCTGTTCCATGCATCTCCAAAGACAGGACTCAGGAGAAACAAGAGAGAAAGTTTACATGTCAAAGACACAGGACTCAGATCTAAACAAAAGCAAGGTTTCTTATGTAAACTCTAAGCCATTGTCTTCTCATTGTGAACTCCTAGTGGCTTAAGTGCAGTGACAGAGATGCCCTTACAAATGGAGATCTCCTTTAAAGATGTAAATTCCTTCTACAGAGAGTTTCAAAGACTGATTTAGTTTGATAAGCGGTCTTTTTTTCCTCTAAAATACTTAGTTTTATTAGAGAAATGGTACTAAAATAACAGATTCCAACATTTGCCCTATTTCTACTTATATATCATAAATAAGATAGCTCTTGATGCAAAACACGCTCTTTCACAATCTTTCCGTATGCACCCAAGCATTCTTGTATCAGAATAAGCTGTTTACCAGTTAACCATATGTGATTGAATGATTAAAATGGATAAGTTGTCTTTGCAACTTGGCTTGTCTCTTAATTATATTATAGCTTTATAGTGAAGCCCTTTAAGGAACAGGGCCAAGAAAGCATGCAGTTTTTAGGGCCTACACCCTGCTTTTCTTATCTAAATGTCCAAAGAACCAAGCAGCCTCCTGTAGCAATGACCATCTCCTGCAAACAGCTGTCCTCAGAAACTCCCAACACCAAAGCTCTCGCAGCCCTCACACTGTCAGACACCACACATGCATCGAGGTCAAATCCACTCATAGTACCATGCAATCTTTGGTATCCCCAAAGTCAAAGAGATCAGGAAAAGCGATACAAAAGGCAGTAGAGTCTTATCTGTCCATTTATGACTCTTGGAGTTGCCTGAGGAAAAACCAATGATCCTCCTAGAAAGAGTCTGGTACCTGTTCCCTTTTCCCCAAGGGATCCCAGCCTATCAGAAATTTCCCTTTTTAGGTCCCTCATGTGGCATTGAGTGTGCAGTCCTAATTAGAGAAGAAGTGTCAGGCTGGTGGGAGCAGAGGAAAGCAAAAAGAAAAAGTAGAAGTAGATAAGCTGTAAGTCTGCCTTTCTTAATGGTCCAGGACACACAGCCCTCCTGCACAGATAACTCACATGACCCATGATCTTCCCACCCAACTTATCATCAAACACCCGACTTATCATCAGACAGACACCTTGCTGATAGAAGAATACAAGCTAGCTTGCTGCAACCTTAGTGTTATCAGTACTGTGTGTAGCCATCTCCAGCACAAGCATGGTCCTATAAAATCCCCAGCAAGCCTCTGTCTCCTGGAAATCAGCTCCTCTCTTGCTGATCTGCCCATTGCTTTCTTGCAACTTTGTACTTTCTCTAATAATCTCCCTTTCTTTACCTATGACTATCTTGGTAAATTCCTTTACTGTCTGTGCCATCGGCCCAGATAGTTGCTACCTGTGATGTTGAGGGTGGCAAGAGGAAGGAGGGAGAGGCAGAAGCAAATGAAGAAACAGGATCCAGTCAATGGAGAAATGTTACAGAGAGAGAACAGAGGCCTTAAGGCTGTATATGTATATATGTACACATATACAGGCAAATCATCAGTTTGAACTAAGTCACCTTTTTATTATAGAGCTCTAAAAAAACCTTTTTCTCAATTGTGATTCCTACTGGAGTCATTTTATGTTGCTTCTTCTGGCCGGGTTTCTGTCACTAAACATTCAGCCCACGGAAGTGGCTGTCCACACACTGTCCTGCCTTACTGCAGTGAGGTAGAAGTTCTCAGTTAATAATCATTCTAAATACACCAGTGTTTTCAGGAACTTTCTAGACTTTCTCTAGGCTTTCTGTCTTTCTTTTTCTAGACTTTCTGTCCTGTTCCACTGGTCTCTTTATTTGTTTAACTTTCAGTGCAGAATTGATCAAGCTTTTTCTCTGGGGTCTGCAAGCGATCATATCTGAGACCCCCTGCTGTGCTTGCTGGTCCAGGGCTTCTCGTGTCTGGCTGAGCCTCAGGGTTATCTGTGGAGCTTTTTCAAAACACTCACGTCCCCTCTGTGAGGTTGTGGTTCAGTGGGTCTGGTGGGGTTAGGAGTCTCAGGTGTTCACAGGCTTTCTGGGTGATTCCAATGATTGGCTGTTTGGGAACCACTTCTGTGGGCAGTGCTCTCTGGTCCAGCTGAGGGAGTTCTCATTGCTCCTATGAAATGAGAACTGGAAGGGAATTTGAGGATAAGGTACCCCCAGATTCTCCCTGTAAGATGAAGGACTTAAGGCTTAGAGAAAGGAAACAAAGAGTCCAAGTTGTAAATAACTCAATGGCAGAGCCAGTACTTGGCTCAGTTTCTTGAGCATCATCCATTTCTATGCTCATTGTTCGTTTATTCATCCATTTGTTCATACATTCTTTCAATCCTTTTTGGTTTCTGTGGGTTTTTTTTTCTTGTTATTTCAGTCAAGCATCAAGTATTTGTAAGGGCCTGTTATATGTGAAAAGTGCTATGCTAAGTACTGGAGCCACAGATAAACATACATGATCTCTGAACTCTCGAAGCTCAAAGTCTTGTTGGAAGACAGGCATACAGGCAGACAATTGAAATCTGATTGCACATGTACTAGAATAAATGGATGCTCAGATGATAGCGAGATCATAGGGAAGCAACTCACTCAAGTACAATGAAGGGAATCAAGCTGAGCTTGATGAGGGGGGCATTTGGGATGGGACTTGGTGTGAGGCTGAGCTTGCCTGGAGGAGATGGGCAGAGAAGGCACCCAGCAGAGCTGCAGAGCGAGCAGTGAGGCAGGGAAGGATGGGAGAGTTGGAGAGGGCACATCGTCTGTTCTTGGAGACCACAGCCTGAGTACAGAGGCAGGAAGAATGAGAGAGTTGGAGAAGGCATACTGCCTCTCTGCAGTGAGACAGAAGTTCTCAGCTAACAATCATTCTAAATACACCAGTGTTTTCAGGAAGTCCCTATGGGTCTTTCTCTAGACTGTCTGTCCTGTTCCACTGGTCTCTTTATTTGTTTAACTTTCAATGCAGAGTTGATCAAGCCTTTTCCCTGGGGTCCGCAAGTGATCATATCCGAGAGCCCCTGCTGTGCTAGCTGGTCCAGGGCTTCTCAAGTCTGGCTGAGCCTCAGGGTTATCTGTGTAGCTTTTTCAAAACACTCACGTCCCCTCTATGAGGTTGTGGTTCAGTGGGTCTGTGGTGGGGTTAGGAGTCTCAGGTGTTCACAGCCTTCCTGATTGTATCACCCATCACCAGACCCCACCTCCGGCACTGGGGATTATAATTCAACATGAGATATGGGTGAGGACACAGATCCAAACCATGTCATTCATGCATGTGCAGTTTATGCAGGTCTCGGTGGGGATAGCTTGTGTTTACTCCATTCACCATCAGTGAGGGCAGGTTGAAGACCAGAGCTGGAATCTTCAGAAGTCTCACTCAGTCACTCACTCACTCACTCTGGTAGTTGCTGCTGGATGTTGTCTGACACCTCAGCTGGTACTCTCAGATGGAACACACTTCATGTGGACTTAGATTAAAACAACATGGTGACTGGGCTCCAAGAGCACAGACAACTTGTGCTTGAGAGAGCACATTGCCTTTTATGACCCTGCTCTGGAAGTCACCCAGCATCATTTCTCCTGGATTCTATTCACTGAGGCAGTTAAAGTCCCTTGTATCTTCAAGGTAAATAGACTTCCTCTCTCAATGGGGAGGGGTAAGATCCTAGAAGAGCCTGGGGGATATTTTTATTCTGTGGATACTTTTGAGAAATGAATTCTGCCATACATGTATTTATGGTGCAGTGATTCCCTCAGCCTGCGCGCAGCCCTGCACCCCACCTCTCCCAGCTCTTGCTGCCTTCCTTCCTTCGTGCATTGCTGACCATGGCTCAGACTTACAGGATGAATGGGGCACAAGTTGTCCTTTTTCACAGTCTCGTGTCCAAACAAACAAAGTTATCAAAGGTGACAGCATCAACTTGGCAACCACTGGTGAGGAATGCTAAAGGCAAGAAAAATGTCTGCAAAATCTGGACCTTCCAGGCTTTCCTTTCTTGTCAGCAAAAACAGTTAGATTTAGGGACTTGCAGTTAGCAGTGAGATTTAAGATGTTTGGTCACACAAATAAAACACTACAGGTCGTCTTGGGTTAATCAGAGCAAATTTATGATGGAGAAATTATGTTTTTTATTTTTAAAAGACTCTAAGATTGGCTAAAATTCCTCTACCTGTAGGGCAATTTTTTTTCTTTTGAAAATTTGAATTTCTCATCAAGGTGAAAGGTAGCATTGGTGACCTTGTTTATGACGGAGAAAGCAATATATTTGCAAGGCAAAGTTCTTCCTGGGAAGTTAGCCTGTCCCTGACTTTTGTGCAAAGCTGCTTTGATTTATCCATGAGCCTAACTTTCCAGACAGAAGGGATGATTAAACTGGCTGGCAATTGAAATATGATATAGGCTAGTCCTGATTAGGGGAAGCCACATGACTAGATTTCTCCAGGAGGGCTTGGTGACCCTGGGCCAGATGTTTTGAGAAAATTTATAGGATGAATGGAAAACAAAGAAGATAGATGGAAATGGGAAAATAAATCCCCATTCTGAAATCAGCAAAAGCCAGAGAGTTTGAAGGAAACTTTGAGATAAAAATAAATGGCTCACCAGTACTTTTTTTCCTTCTTTCTTTTTTTATAAATAAAGATGGGGTTTTGCTATGTTGCCCAGGCTGGTCCCAAACTCCTGGGCTCAAGTGATCCTCCTGCCTCAGGCTCCCCAAATGCTGGGATTACAGGTTTGAGTCGCCACGCACAGCCTCACCAAAGCTTTTTAAAGTGCATATGCAAAACATGTTATAAAGCAAGTATATGTTTGTATAAAAAAGGTCAAAGACTAGCTATGGAAACTCAAAAGTTAAGGTGGTGATTGTAGAAGGATGGGTAGGTAAGTGAACGCATTCATCTGGCAAACTTGGTTGAGCACTAGTAACCTTACCAGGCACTGTACAAGGTCCTACGGATGAAGTTAGAAAGGCAGTTCTTGCCCCTTATACATTCATCGTCTTGTAGGGGCGTGTAGTTGGCTGAAGAATGCTCCCCAAAGATATTCATGTCCTGATCCCTGGACTTGTCAATGTTACCTTACATAGCAGAAGAGCATTTGCAGATGTAATTAAGTGATGGGTCTTGAGTTGGAGAGATTAGCCTGGGTCATCTGGGTGGGCCCTAACTGCAATCATAAGTGTCCTTTTAAGAGGGAGGCAGAAGGCCGGGCACAGTGACTCATGCCTGTAATCCCAGCATTTTGGGAAGCTGGGGTGGGTGGATCACAAGGTCAGGAGTTCAAGACCAGCCTGGCCAAGATGGTGAAACCCTGTCTCTACTAAAAATACAAAAAATTAGCCAGGTGAGATGGCAGGTGCCTGTAATCCCAGCTACTCAGGAGGCTGAGGCAGAAGAGGCAGAAGAATTGTTTGAACTCAGAGGGCAGAGGTTGCAGTGAGCCAAGATCGCACCACTGCACTCTAGCCTGGGCGACAGAGTGAGACTCCGTCTCAAAAAAAAAAAAAAAAAAAAAAAAAGGCTGGGGAGGCAGAGAGAGACTTGGCTACAGAAGAAGAAGGCCATGTAATGCTTGAAGCAAGATGCTGCACTGCTGGGCTTTGAAGATGAAGGAAGAGGCCACGAGTCAAAAGGTGCAAGGAGCACGGCTCTAGAAGTCGGAAATGAAAGCCTGGCCCTGCTGGCACCTTGGTTTTTAGCCTAGTGAAACGCAGTTTAGACTTCTGACCTCCAGATCTATAAGATAATAAATTTGTGTTGTTTTAAGCCACCAAGTTTGTGATAATTTTGTATAGCAGCCAGAGGAATCTAATCCAGGGAGTTAGACTTAGTAGATATCTGTATCTGCTGAGATGTTATTTTAAGCAATGTCCAACCGCCTTTCTGAACATTTTTATCACTGAACTTATGATAAATAAAAACATTTTCACTGTTTATTTCTTTGGCTTTAGGATTTGTTCAGTAGTCACCAATCAAATACCCACGGGCATAGACTTTTGGCCTCTTTGTCAATGCTCTTGCTAGAAGATTTTAACAATGGTATGGAGAAGGAGAGGAGAGTTTGAAGAGACTCATTTAAGATACCTCTTCATTTTGAGATATGTATGAGGTCATAAGACTGTTTTCTTTTAAATTTTTTAATTTTAAAAAATTATTATTATACTTTAAGTTCTAGGGTACAT
>NW_016821201.1:491762-494384 GCF_001698545.2 Rhinopithecus bieti
CCATAAGACTGTTTTTTAAAAAGTAGATAGATTAAAATGTAGGCATCCATCCAAACAAATTTTATTCCTGTCAAATGTCCATGTGGGATGTTGTGTAATAACTTTAGTGGTATTGCCATTGCTTAGAAATAAGTTAGATATTTTTCCTCTTAGAGCCTTTGAATATTCTCTGTGGTGTCAACTCCATCATCCAATGGAGAATCTGATTTCCTATATAAACATGAATTTTCTCCAAAATCCAGTGATTATGTGGAGTATGATACTATTACTATTTTAACTAAAGACAAACTACTTTGCACATACAAACAAATCCCTACCCCAAATTTTGTGACTTGAATAAAGACTGAGTTACATTTCCATGTGTCTCTGTTTGCATGTGTGATATTTCATTGAAATCAGGTTAGTTTATGCCATAAGGAGCTTTTTATTTTTTTGTCTCACTAAAAAAGAAAGTAATGTGCCAATGAAACAATAACATAATTCTTTACTATAATTTTATTTTTATTTATTGAAAGACATATTTTAGCATTATTTAGACAAAAAAAGTATCACTCTGTGCAGGTCTGAAAAATAAAAAAGTCAAATTGCTTGGGATTGTCCTGAGATGTCTTCTCATCCAGTATCCAATGCTTCAGAATCAGTTTTTGACTTAGAGTCACTAATATCCAGGGCTGCAAACACAGTAATGTCCTCTGTGCCCTGAAGAGCATCAGTAAACATGCATTCTAGGCCGGGTGTGGTGGCTCATGCCTGTAATCCTGGCACTTTGGGAGGCTGAGGTGGGAAGATCACCTGAGGTCAGGAGTTCAAGACCAGCCTGGCCAACATGGTGCAACCCCGTCCCTACTAAAAATACAAAAATTAGCTGGGCGTGGTGGTGGTACAGATTACACCACCTGTAATCCCAGCTAATCAAGAGGCTAAGATGGGAGAATTGCTTGAATCCAGGAGGTGGAGGTTGCAGTGAGCTGAAATCTTGCCACTGCACTCCAGCCTAGGGGACAAAGTGAGACTCTGTCTCAAAAAAAAAAAAAAAAAAAAACAAAAAACAAAATGCATTCTAGAAGGATTGCTCCCCTTGATTCTCCTAGATTTTCTTCAAGTCTCTCTCACCACTGGTGCATGTTTTGAGGTTAGTTGCTCCTTCTCCAATGATGAATATGTGCTTTGCTAGTATCATGTTTGTTTCTGGCTGCTCTGCTTCCATGCCTTTCTGAGTACCTAATAGCATTCTGTTTAATGTGGAACCATGTTGCTTTTCCTCAAGATTGTAATTTTTTAGTCAATAGACTATTTTCAGAGGATTTTAGGTTTACAGAAAAATTGAGCAGGACGTACACAGAGTTCCTGTGTTCCCCCATTCCAACCACCTGTCATCTTCTTGAAGACATTTTGTAATCACTCAGTGGGTTCCTCTTGCATGCTGCACAGACAAAATCAATTCCCTGAGACCCTGGCATTGCAGTAAAGAAAGAGTTTAATTGGTGTGAGGCGGGCCCGTGTGGGAAAACTGGAGTTACCACTCAAATTAGTCCCCCTGAAGGCTGGGATGTGGTTTCTCAAGGATAATTCGGTGAGCCGGGTTCTAGGAAATGGGGAGTGTTGATTGGTTGGGGATGAAATCATAGGGGTGTGGAAAACAGTCCTCAGGTGCTGAGTCTGCCTCTGGGTGGGGCAGGTTGTCACGAGTCTCAGGTCCAGGTGGAGTCAACCAGTCTTCAAGAATGCACAAGTCTGAAAAAAATCTCAAAGGCCAATCTTAGATTCTACAATAGTGATGTTATCTACAGGAGTAATTGGGGAAGTTACAAATTGTGTGACCATTTGCGTTACAAATCTTGTGACCTCGGAACAATGGCTGGTTATCTCTTAACTACACCTACCTCTTAGCAGAATTCAAGCCCCTCTTATGATCCGAACCTTGTGGACTTTCATTAGTTTTAGAAAGGTGATTTCGTTTTGGGGAGGGCTATTATCGTCCTTGCCTTAATGTTAAACTATAAACTAAATTTCTCCCAAAGCTAATTTGGCCTGTGTGCATGAATGACCAAGAACAGGTTGGAGGTTAGAAGGAAGATTGTGTCAACGATGTCAGATTTCTCTTACTGTCATAATTTTGCAAAGGCAGTTTCATTTTATTAGGAATTAAACTCAACACATGTGGTACAGACATTGCATGCTATCAACAGAAGTGAATACAGGGTGAAGTCAGGGTTTACACACTCACAAACCCCCATGACAACCATGGCATGACCATCTGTCTCAGTCCCTTTGTGCTGCTATAATGGAACACCTTAGTCTGGATCATTTATACAGAAGAGAAATTTATTCCTCACAGTTCTGCAGCCTGGGAGGTCCACGATCAAGGCACCAGCAGACTTGGCATCTGTTGCTTCACGAAGCTTACTCTTTTCACAGATGGAGCCTCTTGCTGTCTGCTTGCCTGCAGGAAGGGCAAGAGAGGGGGCGGACAGTGTGTGCTCACATGGAGGAGAGATGGAGGGGCCAGGTAGCTCCCTGAAGCCTCTTTTTAGAGAGCATTCATCTCATTCCTGAGAGTGGAGTCCTCATGACCTAATAAAGGTGGACCTTTCAAAGGCCCACCTCTTTTTTTTTTTTTTT
>NW_016821201.1:494574-520816 GCF_001698545.2 Rhinopithecus bieti
GGCTGGAGTGCAGTGGCCGGATCTCAGCTCACTGCAAGCTCCGCCTCCCGGGTTCACGCCATTCTCCTGCCTCAGCCTCCCGAGTAGCTGGGACTACAGGCGCCCGCCACCTCGCCCGGCTAGTTTTTTGTATTTTTTTAGTAGAGACGGGGTTTCACCATGTTAGCCAGGATGGTCTCGATCTCCTGACCTCGTGATCCACCCGCCTCGGCCTCCCAAAGTGCTGGGATTACAGGCTTGAGCCACCGCGCCCGGCCAGGCCCACCTCTTAATATAATCACTTCTGGGATTAAGTTCCAACATATGAATTTTGGAGGAACATGTGCATTCATACCATTGCACCATTCCTTGGCTGACAGTGATTGCAGGACTTTAAGACATCCTGATTTTAGAGATGTTAAGATGTGAAAAAAATACGCCTTTTGGAATCCCTAAAATGTAACACCTTTGTTTAAGGTTGTAATTTTAAATCCATGTATACTATTTCTGTGAGCTGTCTACTGCACTGTCGCTATTTCTATGTTATGAATAAATTGCGGCTTAGAAAGGGTAAGGGATTTTCTCAAGGTCAAACACATTAAAGGACATTGACCCTTGGCCCAGAGTCAATAAGGCAGTCAACCTATTTTTTATTTTCTTTTTGTGGCAATAGGATGTAATACAGCAGGCTCTTTATAGTAGTTTTTATTTCCTTTAGAACCAGATAGACCTGACATAATAGTTTTTGAGAAACAAAACCATGTGCATACATATTTACTACTGGAAGACAGATACTCGTTTGCTTTCAATGCTGATTCCTGCATGGTTGATAAGTATCAAGAAAGCGTTCATGCGCGCTCAGTGGAATAGAAGAGAACCTGTACATACTCCGTTTCGTATTTCCAAATGGTGATTGCCTTTTTAGAGGATGAAGATGATTCTGCTTCTTTCCCTTCCTCTCTCCCACTTGCGTGTTTATCCTCAACTGTGAGCCCCAATGGGAATGAATCCCATTTTTTAAAGGTCTTTAAAACGCTTTCGTTTAAAAACCTCATTTGCAGGGACTATTGACTTAATTAGCCTGAGGTCATTTGTTGGATTACTAGTGTCCCCATGTTCTCTTCTGGAAGTAGAGAAGTGGGAATTGTGGTGGAAGGAGAGTTTATTAGTTTGGCTCCGTGAACAGTTCAGTTAAGGTCTCCTGGTGATGGCTACTCTGTTTTTCTGTCTGGATTCCACCAGTGTGGTCCACAATTTGCCTGACTGCTACAGAAGCCACATAAATTCTTAGTAAGCACAGAAATCTATGAACTTTAGAAAAGATGGCATCACAGGATAGGATACTGTTTAGCCAGTGAGTTGATCGTGTTGGCTTCAAAAGCTAAAATGAAATCACAAAGATATGATTTTCATGGGGGGTGGGAGGAGCTGCTGGCATTTGTTCTCTTATTTCTACTCAAGCATCTATAGAGACTGTATCTGACGTGACGGTGGGGACTGTAAAGGTAAACTGAGGCTGGGGCCGAACCGGGAACGAAGACACAAGGCAAATGGCAGTGAGAATAGCCTTTCATTAGGGCTTGCGGGCGAGGTTCCTCGGTCCAAAGGCGTGGGCGAGGAAGTCACGCTGAGGGAGGAGTGTAGGGCCTTCTTATAGCCTGAGAGGTAGGGAAGCTGGTTGTGCAAACAGGGTCTCGGGGGTCTTGAAACTACTAGGGCAGGAGTTGAGTAAGGGTCATGAGGAAGGGGTCTTTGGAAACTGTCAACCAAAACTGCTGTTTAGGAACTTGTGGAATGCAGGTGTGCTGCAGGTCATGGGGGAGTGTGGTTGCCCAGCCAGAACTCTGACACATGTAAGTCTGCGGGTGCGTACAAGGGTGAAAGGAGTCTTTAACAAAAGGCCTGCTACGCCGGGTAACGCCGCCATGTTGGGTCTAGATTCCTGCCTAACAGGGACTGGAGAGACAAGCACGAAAAACACAGGATTCCTGCTCCTGGCGTGCTTGCCCATTAGTAGCAGAGGCAGATTAACAACAAATGGAGTTAGTCCAAAGAGCAGGGTGTAGAGGGTGGAGCGGGTTCCCTGAGGAGAGTGTATCCCAGCCTGGGTAGATAACCTTATGCATCAAACTGAGGAATTCTCTTCATAGCAGGTGCCCGGGAAGAGTGTCTATAAGGCAGGACTTTGGGAGATTGGGGGTGGGGCTTTCCTTAAGACCTGACCAAGACTCCAGATTTCCCTCTCTCATGAATTCATCATGGACATGCTGGTCTCCAGGATCCTTCCCCTTTTCTAAATTATTAATCTTAAAATTTGGTTCACATGTGTTTTCTTTGTTGCCAGACATTTCCTTTCTCCTCATTTTTATATTTCCACTTGAAATTGTTAATTATACTGATATAGAAGTATTTTTTACTTATGTCGGGTATGGTGGCTCATGCCTGTAATCCCAGAACTTTGCGAGGCCGAGGCAGGTGGGTCACTTGAGGCCAGGAGTTCGAGACCAGCCTGGCTAACATGGTGAAACCCTGTCTCTACTAAAAATACAAAAATTAGCCAGGTGTGGTGGAGCACCTGTAATCCCAGCTGCTTGGGAGGCTGAGGCATGAGAATCACTTGAACCTAGGAGGTGGAGTTGGCAGTGAGCTGAGATCATGTCACTGCAGAGTATTGGAGGAGGGGTCTGTAGTTTTGCAAGACACTTTCCTGGAGACAGATGCATTGAGGAGGTTGATGATTACATGAGGAACGTCCCTACTCTTTCAGGACTCAAGATACTTTTTACCGTCTCATCGCAGGGCCCTTCTATTTATGCTTTTTTGATTGGGTGGATAGGAAAACAGTTTCTAGCTCTGCTAATGATACAGGATCCCAGAGAGTTGAGCCTCCATTAATATTGCAGAAATTCTTATACTTTGATGAGCTAATCCGTGGTCATATGTATGTAACATGTGATTGGTTTTATTCATTTATTCAAACATTTATTAAGCACTTATTTAAAATCAAAACTTTAGTTTCTGGAGGTTTTTTTAATTTTTTTTATTTTTTTGAGACAGAGTCTCACTCTGTTGACCAGGCTAGAGTGCAATGCATGATTTCAGCTCACTGCAACCTCTGCCTCCCGGGTTCAAGCGGTTCTCCTGCCTCACCCCTCCCAAATAGCTGGGATTATAGGTGCCTGCCACTACGCCCGGCTAATTTTTGTATTTTTAATAGAGATGGGGTTTCAGCATGTTGGTCAGGCTGGTCACGAACTCCTGGCCTCAGGTGATCCATCTGCCTCAGCCTTCCGAAGTGCTGGGATTACAGGCGTGAGCCACCGTGCCTGGCATCTGGAAGATTTTAATTAGAAAATTGAGACTAAAGTCTTTCTCTTATTCACTTAACTCTCTGCAGCACTGATGGTTAAAAATATGATCTCTTATAGCTTTATTCATTTATGATTTAAACTCTGCTGTAGATTCTGTTTCACCACTCTTAGCTGGATCTCACTCTAACCTCTCTGCTGCCTGTTTCTCTCAGGCTTCTTTCTCTACCTTTTCCTTAATGCTTATACCTCTGGTCCTTGTCTCTACTTACCAGTCCTCTCGTTGTATGATTGTCTTCTTTATCATGGTTTCACCTAATACTAACGGCTTTATGTTGATGACACACACATACCCACACGCACACAGACGTGCACACACACACGAGAGAGAGAGAGAGAGATATTCCTAGCTTTGTCTATTTCCTGTTCTCTAAACCTGCATGTACAACCTCTCCTGAATGTTTCAGAAACTTAACATATCCAGAACTTCCCCTGCAAAATGTGGGCTTAATTATGGCAGAATTAGGGGTGTTCAAAGTTACAAACATATAAAGTTACAAACATACTGAAGGAGTACTGTTTAATGGAGCTGTAATAGTATGCAGGGCTGTCCCTAGAACCAAATGATAGGATTTTGCCTGCATCTTGTCTTTTATAGCAATTTGGGTATAGACATTAATGGCTGGCTGATGAAACATTTTGAATGATATAAATTTTCTTAGGGGTAGCTCATATGGTGGATGACAGAATCAAGATCCTAAGAGATCTCAGTTGGCTTTAATGATTGGTTAAGTTTTGCTTTTGTGTTGAAAAAATCTAACTGTACAATTAGAGAATAGGAGAGAGATAGTGGAACCAACATCAGATGTGAAAAACGTGTAGATTTTGTGTTTTGTTGACTGGAAGTTCAATGAGTCAGCAGAGTGAAGTTGTCTGCCTGCTCAGGGGTTGCATCCCAGCTATCACTGTACAAGGAAAATTGACCCAACAGATTATCAAGAAGAAGGGGTTTGACAATGTTTTTCATAAGGCCCAGGTGAAAGAACAGAAGTCATATGCAGAAGAATAAAACTACCTTTCACCCTATACAAAAATCAACTCAAAATGAATTAGGCTGCTCTGCCTATGGAGTAGGCGTTTTTTATTCCTTTACTTTCTTAATAAACTTGCTTTCATTTTACTCTATGGATTCACCTTGAATTCTTTCTTGAGTGAGATCCAAGAACTCTCTCTTGGGAAAAAAACCGTGAATTGAAGATGTAAATGTAACTACAAAACTACTAGAAGAAAACATAGGGAAAATGCTTCAGGATGTTACTCTGGAAAAAGATTTTATGAATAAGACCTTAGAAGCACAGGCAACAAAAACAAAAATAAACAATGGGATTACATTAAACTAAAAAGATTTGGCACATAAAAGACAACCTATGGAATGGGAGAAAATATTTGCAAGCTATTCATCCAAAAGTTGGGGGGTGGGGGTCAATATCCAGAATACAGAAATAACTCAAATGTCTCAACAACAAGAAAACAAACAAAAATGGGCAAATTTTCTGAATAGACATTTTTCAAAAGAACACAACAAATGGCCAAGAAATATAAGAAAAAGTGCTTAACCTCACTAATCCTCGGGGAAATGCAAATCAAAACCACCATGAGGTATCATTTTATGCAAGTTAGGATGACTATTAAAAAAAAGACAAAAAATAACAAACACTAACAAGGATATGGAGAAAAAGGGAACTCTTATACACTGTTGGTGGGAATGTAAACTAGTACAGCCACTCTGGAAAATGGTATGGAGATGGCTCAAAAAGCTAAAAGTAGAACTACCATATGATCCAGCAATCTCACTACTGGGCATTTATCTAAAGGAAAGGAAATCAGTGCATCGAAGAGACACCTGCACCTCTGTGTTTATTGCAGTGCTATTCACAAAAGTCAAGATATGGAATGAACCTAGGTGTCCAACAACAGATGAATGGGTAATGAAAATGTGGTATATATACACAATGAAATACTACTCAGCCATAAAAAAGAACAAAATTCTATCATTGTGGCACTAAGCAAGAAACTGGAGGACATTATGTTAAGTAAAATAAGCCAGGAACAGAAAGTTAAATACCACATGTTCTGACTCATATGTGGAAGCCAAAAAGTTGATCTCATAGAAGAAAGAAGAAGTGGAACAGAGAGCACTACAGGCTGGGGAGGGTAGGGGGAAGAGGGGGATAGGGAGAGATTTGTTGAAGGATACAAAATTACAGCTAAATAAGAGGAGTTTCTAGTGTTCTATACCACTGTAGGATGACTACAGTTAATAATATACGATATAGTTTCAAACGGCTAGAAGGATATTGAATGCTCCCAACACAAACAATAAATATTTGCAATGATGGATATGCTACATTACCCTGATCTGATTACTATACATATGTGTATTAAAAAACACTACCCCATAAATATATATAATTATTATATGTCAATTTAAAAAAGAACAGAGGGTATTTAGCTTCTCAGAGAAACTTTCTTAGCTAAGAAAGTGGGAGGAGTAATGCCTTGTTATCAAGGAAGGTGTTAGCCAAGAGTAATCACTTATATACTACTTTAAGTAGACAGAGTGTTAGGATATGTGTCTGGGAATAGCATGGGGTCAACATGGGGGCCCCAGGAGGAAGGGAAGATGAGAAGGTGCTGGTGCATAGTTCCTGTCTTTGTTTTGCAGAACGCCTGTTCCATTGGCTCTTGCCAACTCTGACATAGCCCCCACTGTCACCTCTCACCATCGTACTGATTAAAATAGTATTAGCTTTATAGATCCCCAAAGAAAGGAAACATTAAGGTGCGTGGCTTAGGCAGAAGAAAAGGGAGACTCTCGGTGAATCAAATCACAAGTCTGGGCTGAAAATCACATAGAGCTTTCTTCGTTGGGGCACAGATCCACGATAGATCCAGCACTGTTTCTGAATGTGCTTATTCTCCGCCCCTCAGGACCTTCCAGGGCAGATGGGATGTAACTCAAATAATTAATGGCTGTGTAAAAATAGTACAATCCTTTGATTTTTATAATAAGCCTGTATCTAGAAAGAGCCATTGTTATGGTTTCACTTTATGGATGAAGAAACCCAGGAGAAAGAGGTTAAGAAATGTACCTGAGGTTACAAGTTGGTGACAAATATGTGTCACTTAACCCTCAGCTCCAAGAATCTAGACAATTTTGGTTTTTTAAGAAGCAGTGGAGTGGGATGGGGCTGGAAAGTATTGAGAAAAAGCCATCCCCTGGGTCTCAGCATCATGAAGCTCCTTTCCTATGAGTTATTTGTCTTCAACTAAGAGGGTCAACTTGCTGAGCAGGCAGTATTTTCTGACTGTACTTAGTGGGATGATGCAACCTAGAGGGCTCCTCTCAGCTTGTAGGATGGGTTTGATGCTTGACAGCTGTTATTGCTGCTGTTCTTCCTACCAGGGCGAAGTTGACATTGAAGCTTTCAGCTTGAATTAGCTGTAGCCAAGACAACTTAAGGGACTTGTATTCTCTAAAGCCTCCAGTTGGGAAGGGTCTTACTATAACAAAATACCGCAAGCTTCATGGCTTAAAACAACAGACATTGATTCTCTCATAGTTCTGGGGGCCAGCAGTGTGAGCTCAAGGTTTCAGCGGGGTCATGCTCTGGCCCCTTTTAGCTTCTGGTGTTGCTGGCAATCCTTGCTGTCTCTTGGCTCATAGATGCATCGCTCCATTCTCAGCCTCTGTTGTCACAGTTTTCTTTCCTGTGCAGTTGTCTCTGCCTCCAATTGTCTCTCTCCTTATGAGGACACTAGTCAGGCTGGCGTAGGGCCCACCTAATCCAGTATGCTCTCATTTTAGCTTGACGACATCTGCAAAACCCTAGTTCCAAATAAGGTCACATTCATAGGTGATGGGGAGAAGTTTAGGATGTCGACATATCTTTCTGGAGGACACAATTTAACTCACAATGGTAAGCAACAGAAAAAAAGGGGGGAAGTTTCCATATATTTGTGGCAGTTGATGTATTCTATTCTTCAGTTTTTTGCTCTTGAGAATTTCTCCAGGAAAACTCCTGAACCACAAACCAATTTTTTATTAACTCTCATTTAAAATGTGACTGCACAGGTTAAAGCAGCTGTACCAAGGAATTGGGTCCAAATTCCCTTTTATTTCCATCTGAATAATGCAAGAGAATCCCCCTACCTCAAGGTCCTTAATGTAATCCCATCTGCAAAGCTCTCTTTGTCACAAAAGGTAAGATAGTGACAGATCCTGGGAGTTAGGATGTGGCCACCTTTGTGTATGTGTGTGGAGGGCATTAACCTGTTTACTGCACCACCTGATTTCAGAGTGGAGAGATACAAAGGGCAGCAACAGCCTGCCCAGCACGGTGCCTCACCCATCACGATGGACTCTGTTTATTTTTTTGTTGAATTGAACTAGAGTTTATGTAAATCTATTGCTCTTAAAGTTTCCCTCAGTAAGAGGGAAATTTGGTAGGAACCTATTAAGCTCCCTGCTTGGAAACCCAGAGGCCTTGGCAGAGACTCTAAGGCCAGGCTGGGTGTGGGGCCATCTGGATACTGCCCTGGGCTGTGGAACACAGTACCAACGGGTTCTGCTAAACAGGGGTGAGGTGGGAATATTGATTCCCAACGAAGCAGCCATGGAGGGCTTTGGGAAGAAAACTCAGTAACAGGTACAAGGCAAAGGGCAGCAGGTAAGGCAGCCCCACAGAGCATGTGAGGGGGACGACCTGAGAAGGGGCAGTATCCAGAGAGAGAAATAATGACAGTGGCAACGAGAGCTCATTTTATAAGCACTCATTCTGTACCAGCACTGTGTTAACTGCTGTACAGTCTCACATTTAACTCTCACCGTAACTTTATGAGGCAGGTATTGTTAATATCTTCATTATACAGATGGGGAAACTGAGGCAGATGGTATAGAAATAACTTGACGGAGACCAAGAGCTAGCAAGTGGCAGATTCAGGATTTGAATCGAGGTCAGTTCAACCCCAGAGTCCATAAGATGGATGCACTTCAACATGCCTCTGTCACTTTTCCGGTCTGGACTATTTGAATGTGGTACCTGCAGCTTTGCTTAGGGGCTGGGTCCCTAGGAGAGCAAGCCTTGGGGGATGAACCCCAGATGCTGGTTTTATTTGTACTAAATCCTGAATAGCTGAGCTGACTAGGCTCAGATCATTGACAATAATTTGCTTTGCATCATAACAAACGATTCTTTTATTATTATCATTGTTGTCATAGTTATTTTTCATTGGCAAAATGCTCCTGCAGTGTTATTTGCAACTCTGATAAATCGATGGCTTTTAAATTAAGTCCAGCCCAAGCTGGCTGTTACGAATTCTGCTGGGACTGCCCATTGCATTTTGGCAAGAGCACCCAACTAGGGTGAGCCCTGCATTAGCATTTTAATTGCTGGCTGATTGCTTTCCTGTTGCAAGACTTAGCCCACAAAGGTATAGCAAGCAAGTTTCAATTAGTTCTTATCCTGTGATTTACTGAACCTATAAAGAACATCTCCCTGTAGCACTTGGAAAGTAATACTCTTAATGTACTGAAAGCAATACAGCACATTAAAGAAAAAGAATTGGCTGTACCAAGGTGTGGGCATCCAGAGTCCCAAGGAAAATTCCTGTTTGAATGATAGTAAATTTTCTTGGGTGAGTTCTCATTGAAATGAAATGAAACACAAAAAAAACAAGCCTCTCCAAATTCCAGCTTCAGAATTATCTCCTTAACATGGAAACATCGTCACTGAGGTTTTCCCCTTGGCCTGCTTTATTCTGTGGGGGAAGCTAGTTCATCAAAATGACATTTGTTATTGAGTTGTGTGAGTTTCTTATATATTTTGGCTATTAACTCCTTATCAGAGATACAGTTTGCAAACATTTCTCCCCATTCCATCGGCTGCCTTTTTATTTTTTTGATTGTCTCCTTTGCTCTGCAGAAGCTTTTCAATTTGATGTAGTTCCGCTTGTTTACTTCTGCTTTTATTGCCTGTGCTTTTGTGCCACCTCCAAAAAAACTGAACAACCCGATTAAGAAATGGGCAAAGGATCTTTGTATTAGCTTGTTTTCATGCTGCTGATAAAGACATACCTGAAACTGGGAAGAAAAAGAGGTTTAATTGAACTTACAGTTTCACATGGCTGGGGAGGCCTCAGAATCATGGCAGTAGGTGAAAGGCACTTCTTACACGGCGGCAAGAGAAAAATGAGGAAGAAGCAAAAGTGGAAACCCCTGATCAACCCGTCACATCTCGTGAGACTTATACACTATCATGAGAATAGCATGGGAAAGACTGGCGCCCATGACTCAGTTATCTCCTCCTGGGTCCCTCCTACAACACGTGGGAATTGTTGGAGATAAAATTCAAGTTGAGATTTGGGTGGGGACACAGCCAAACCATATCAATTTTAATAGACATTTTTGCAAAGATGTACAAATGGCCAACAGGTATATGAAAGATGCTCAGCATTACTGGTTATCGGGGAAATGCAAATCAATAAGAGATAGCACCTTATTCCTGTTAGGATGGCTATTACCAAAAAGACAAATGTTGGTGAAGATGGGAGAGAAGGGAGCCTTTGTACACTGTTGGTGAGAATGCAAATTGGTACAGTCATCATGGAAAACATTATGGAGATTCATCAAAAATTAAAAATAGAACCACCATATGACCCAGCAATTCCACTGCTAGGTATATATCCAAAAGAAATGAAATCAGCATGTCCAGGAGATATCTGTACTCCTGTTTTCATTGCAACACTATTCACAATAGCCAAGTTATGGAAGCAACCTAAGTGTCCATTGATGGATGAACGGATAAAGAAACTGTAGTGTATACACACAAGAGAGCACTATTTAGCCTTAAAAAAAGGGAAATCCTGTCCATTTGTGACAGTGTGAATGAACTTGAAGGACACTATTCTAAGGGAAATAAGGCAGACAAAGAAAGACAAATATTGTATGACATCACCTATATGTGGAATCAAAATCGTTGAACTTGGAGTAACAGAAGTAGTGTGGCTAGCAGTTGTCAAGGTCCCGGGGATGGGGGAGATGGGGAGTTGTTGATTAAAGGGTATAAACTTTCAGTTATAAGATGAATAAATTCTGGGGTTCTAATGTACAGCATAGCGTTAGTAATAATGTACCTATATTTGAAATTTGCTAAGAGACTATAGTTAGTAACAATGTATCTTGTATTTGAAATTCACTGATAGACTAGATCTCCAGTGGTATGATTACGCACACAAAAATGGTAACTGTGTGAGCGATGGATGTGTTAACTTGATTGTAAGAATCATCACACAAGGTATCCTTAAATCACTATGAAGTGTACTATGAATATAGTCAATTATTTTTGTCAGTCACGCCTTGATAAGGCTGGAGGCAAAGAATGACATTTGTTAAGCTTAGCAAATTAATACACCAGGTTCCTATTGCATCTAAGAATTGGAAGCTGGCACCCTTTGAAACAATCAGATAGCTTGCCAAAACACAGATTCCTAGGCCCTGTCTCCACAGAGTTTGATTCAGTATGTCTGTAGCTATAACCACAGCAGCCTTTATGTTCCCTCAGCTGGACGGAACTTTAGACAGGTTTTTTCCTACTATAGGTCCCTGACCTCCCTTTCCTTAGAACATGTACTTTAGGAAACTTGGAATTGTAAATTCTTTGAGATATAAATCGTCTTCCAGCCTCTTGCCAGTTTTATAACCCAGGAGTGACTTTCTCAAGGACCTAGGAGCCATCTCTTTGAGATATAATCATCAAGGAAGACAGGTCTCCAATTGCTGTCCAGTCTCTGTGGGAGGGTGGGAGCCTAACTTTTATAAGCTCCAATTAGCAAACACAGATGCCTGATCACATTGACTAGTCTCTCCCATAACGTCCTCCAAGGTTTATCCACTAGTTCACCCAGCACTCAAACTCCCCTGCCTTCTGTTTCAGCAGCATATTTATTCTGTCTCCCCTATTGCAGCTGGCTTGGCCCTGATTGCAGTACTCTTGAATATAGTCTCCCTACCCCGTTTAACCTCTGTCCAGCGCAATTTTTCTTTGGCAATGAGTTTGGCTAAATTCCGTCTAGCTTGAGTTTCTGCATTTATAATAAGCTCCCAGGTGATGCTGATGATGCTGGCCGATGGGCAACACCTTAAATAGAGACTTTAAATAGTAGGAGGCAGCACAAATGGAAGAAATGCAGGGTATGTACCTTGGAAGACCTTAGGGTACTTGTCCTGCTCTCTGTCCTGAGATCAAAGCAAGAAAGCATCTCACCTGGGGTTGGGGAGGGCCATGATTTCATTACTGGTGCCTCCTAGAGACAATATGGATCATCCTGACAGGCCAGCTGGTACTGCTAAGGTGTCTTGTTGACTGGTTGCCTTTTGTACTATCTAACTCCTTGGGTCCTGGAATTCTTCCTGTTGTTGGGGAGGATAAAACTGTAGTTATACCCTAGCAACTGTAAATTCTTTATTTTTACAATTTTATTTATTTATTTAAATTATCTCAACTTTGATGTTAGATTCAGGGGGTACGTGTGCAGGTTTGTTACCTGGGTTATAATTTTACAACTGTAAAGGAGACCAGTATTTTCAGGCCTCTCTTCTGCAGACTTCTTAAATCTCAAGGCTTTCAGCACAACTATAATAGTATCTTCTGGTGTGAGTGGGATAAAGCTGTGGAATATGATGAGGTTTCTCTTCAAATAGCCTGATCAATCCTTTCTTCTTTAATTCATAGTACCCCCCACCCTTTTTCTTTTTCTCTTTTCTGCCTTTGTTACATGCCCGGACACGCCACAGCACACGCTCATCAGTACCAGCTCACATGCCTTGCCTTATCTGGAAAGGAGACTAGCTCTCTAGCTCATTGCAGACACCCCTTCCTCTTTTTTTTCCCCTCTCTCCTTTATGTGCCCACCTTATCTAAAGAAAGTTCAAATGTCTAGCCAACCGGGATTAGTTCAGATCGTGAGACCCGACCCCAGCCAGTGGGGGAGGGTACGGGGCAGGGCTTGCGTCAGGAATAAAGGCTCTTGTGCCCCTTTGTTCGGGTGTGCTCTCATGGCGACTGGCTAAGGAGAAGCATCCCTCTGCGCAGAAAATTGCTTTGCTAAGAATCCTTTGTTTGAGTGTTCAATCTCCTTAGGATTTTGAACATTTATTCCCAACAATTCACTTGCTAATGAGTTGGTCTTAATGTAAACTTTCACTGCAGCCTTCAAGGTGCTTATGGATCCCCTAAAGAGCCCATCTTCAGGGCTGGTCCATGTTTTGGTGTTCATGCTAGACTGAAATGGAGAGCAAAGAGAAGATCTTCCACATTTTGTGTTAAAAAAAATGTTTAGGCAAATTAATAAAAAGGAATTGTGCTTGATATAATCATATACATTTTTTAGTTTTCTACTAGTGTTTGAAACCACTAAGAGGTTAAAAGACATGACCAAAATGGCAATAGTAATTTTTGTATAAATCAATCTTCTAAATTTAGAATTTTTCTCAAGTCACAAATAACAATTTTATAAAATACTATTGTTGCTTGTAGAAGGTAAATAATAAACCCAGCACCCTCTCACTATCCATCAACGGTGGTGTAATTGGTGCTGTCCTATTTCTTAAGGTCTTTCTTTCAAAGAACACTAAGAACCCATTAACTTGTGCCATTGCCCTGGGATAAGAGGAACAAGGAATGGAAGTCAGGAGGGGTTTTGTGAAAAAAGAGATATATAAATGTGTCCTATTTATTTATCAGTCTATCATCTATCTAATCTATCCATCCATCATCTATTTATCCATCATCTATTTGGGAAAGGAAAATAAAATCTCAGGACCCCAAACTCACTATGCCAAAGGGAAAAGTTGAGCTTGGGAACTGAGTCATGCAAAAAACTGCCTTCCTTTTGTTCCTGTACAGATAGCTACAAAGACAGAAGGCCACATTTCTGCCCAGGTGGCCTCTTTGCCCCTGACAATGTAAATTAACAGCTCATCTTCATAGGCATGGGACAAAGACAAGACTAGAAATTATCTCTCCACCCACCCTGAGACAAATGTATATTTAGTTTCTTCCTCTACTTGATGTTAACTTTATTGTCTGTAAACTGCAGAATAAAAAAAAAATTTTAAGTTCTGGGATGTGTGTGCAGAATGTGCAGGTTTGTTACATAGATAGATGTGTGCCATGGTGGTTTGCTGCACCTATCAACCCATCACCTAGGTATTAAACGCAGCATGCATTAGCTGTTTATCTCGATGTTCTCCCTCCCCCTGTCCCCTGACAGGTCCCAGTGTGTGTTTTTCTCCTCCCTGTGTCCATGTGTTCTCATTGTTCAGCTCCCACTTATGAGTGAGAACATGCAGTGTTCGGTTTCTGTTCCTGTGTTAGTTTGCTGAGGATGATGGATTCCAGCATCATCCATGTCCCTGCAAAGGACATGATCTCATTCTTTTTATGGCTGCATAGTATTCCATGGTGTATACACAGATGGTATAAAGAAATGTACCACATTTTCTTTATCCAGTCTATCATTGATGGGCATTTGGGATGATCTCATGTCTTTGCTATTGTGAATAGTGCTGCAACGAACATACAAGTGCTTGTATCTTTTTTATATAGTGATTTCTTTCTCTTTGGGTAGATGTCCAGTAGTGGGATTGCTGGGTCAAATGGTATTTCTGGTTCTAGATCCTTGAGGAATTGCCACACTCTATTCCACAGTGGTTGAACTAATTTACAGTCCCACCAACAGTGTAAAAGTGTTCCTATTTCTCCACAGCCTCACCAGCATCTGTTGTTTCTTGACTTTTTAATAATCACCATTCTGACTGGCGTGGTCAGAATGGACTGAGATGGTATCTCATTGTAGTTTTGATTTGCATTTCTCAAATGATCAGTAATGTTGAGCTTTATTTCATATGTTTCTTGGCCATATAAATGTCTTCTTTTGAGATGTGTTCTGTTCATGTACTTTGCCCACTTTCTGATGGGGTTTTCTTTTCTTGTAAATCTGTTTAAGTTCCTTGTAAATTCTGGGTATTAGACCTTTGTCTGCTGGGTAGATTGCAAACATTTTCTCCCATTCTGTAGGCTGCCTGTTTGCCCTGATGATGGTTTCTTTTGCTGTGCAGAAGCTCTTTAATTTACTTAGATCCCATTTATTAGTTTTTGCTTTTGTTGCAATTGCTTTTGGCGATTTCATCATAAAATTTTTGCCTATATGTCCCAAATGTTATTGTCTAGATTTTCTTCTAGGGTTTTTATAGTTTTGGGTTTTACATTTAAGTCTTTAATTCATTTTGAGTTAATTTTTCGTATAAGGTGTGAGGAAGGGGTCCAGCTTCGGTTTTCTGTAAGACGCAGATTTACTGAGTGTGAAATGAACGCGTAATTGACTGTTCCTCTTGCCCCTCCTGCCCATTTTTTCCCCTTTAAATAATTAGGTGCTCAAAATCCCCTTTGGAAAAAGCACAGGCCACAGATCCTACGTGACTTGTGTCTGTTTTTCCTGGGTGTGTTCTCAACCTTGCAAAATAAACCTCTAGACTGATTGAGACCTGACTCAGATGCCAGATGCTTTGTGATTTTCTCTATCTGTCCGTCCGTCCGTCCATCCATCCATCCATCCATCCATCCATCCAGATGGAAGAGATACTCAAAAGGGGAAGAAAGTTATGTCCTCGGCAGAATATACTGCAAATTTGTGCATCAGTAGCCGTGATCAGTGGGCCTTTGTGATCAGGCCAAGTATGATATGTGAATAAGTTATGCCTATATCTTTTTCTCCATAACAGTTAGATCTCAGGATGTACATGTTTGTGTTCACATGTGAGTGGCTGAAGATAGCCAAGAGTGGTTGAGTGAGGCCTAGTTATAGGAGTAAAAACTATACAACCTCTAGAAGAAAACAGGAAAAAATATTTGTTACACTGGATTGGACATTGTGCCAAAGAGGACAAAGACAAAAAATATTAACTAAAAAGTGAAAAAAATTCATATAGCCTGCTGCATAGAAAGGTGCAGTTAAGAAAATGAAAAGGTAAATCAAGGGCTGGGAGAAAATGTGTATAGAAGATATTTTTTAAAAAACTCTTTTTTCGGCTTTAGTGCAGATTATATAAAAAACTCTACAACCCAATAATAAAAGCCAACCAAATAAAATGAACAAAAGGTTTTTTGTATTTTTTAATTTTTTTTTTAATGGACTCTACACTAAAGAAGATATAGGAATGGTCAACAAGCACATGAAAAGCTGTTCAGCATTACTGGTCATCAGATAATGCAAATTAAAAACACATTGACCTATGCTGTTCACTACCTAGAATGGCAAAATTTAAGGCTGACAATACTTAGTCATTGATGAAGGCATGGAACAGCAGAACTCTCAAGTATTGATGGTGGGAATGGAAAATGCTGCAACCACTTTGGAAAACAATCTGGCAGTTTCTTTTAAAGTTAAAAAATACTTATCATGGACTGGGCACTTTGGAAGGCCGAGACAGGCAGATCACAAGGTCAGGAGTTCGAGACAAGCCTGGCCAACATGGTGAAACCCTCTCTCTACTAAAAATATAAAAATTAGCTGGGCGTGGTGGCGGGCGCCTGTAATCCCAGCTACTCGGGAGGCTGAGGCAGGAAAATCGTTTGAATCTGGGAGGTGAAGGTTGCAGCAAGCTGAGATTGTGCCATTGCACTCCAGCCTGGGTGACAGTGCGAGACTATGTCTCAAAAAAAAAAAAAAAAACTTATCACATGATCCTGCCATCCCATACGAAAGCATAGTGAATGCTCACAGTAGCTGTATTTATAATGGCTCAAATTGGGAATAAACCAAATGATTACCAGCAATAGAACATGTAAACAGATCTTAGTGTAGCCACGCAATGGACTACTACGCAGCAATGAAAAAGAGTGCACGGTTGGCCACACAGCAACAGGGATGAATCTCAAGAGTGTTAGCACAAGTGAAAGAAGCCTGATACAAAAAGTACCATGATTCCATTCATAGGACAGAGAAAACGATAGCCATAGACAATCAGTGGTTTCCTTCATCTGGGGGGTCAGGAGAGAGGGAGCTGACAGTGAAGAAGCATGGAGGAGCTTTTGGGGAGTTAGAAGTGTTTTTAATCTTGATTGTCATGGTGGTTACATGACTACATATATGCCAAAACTAATACAACTGCACACATAGGACGGGTGAATGATATTGTATGTAAATTACACCTCAATTAACCTGGGGCAAAAAGGTGATTAACTGAAGCCAACCAAGGCTGTCCAAGGAGCAGCTGTTAGAATAAGCTTCCTGGTTAGAAGAACAGGCTTAGAAGCTAGGTCTCCTGAGGGCAAATCCCAGCCCTGCCCCTTGGTGTGTGACTTTGGGCAAATCACTTGCCTCTCTGGGCCTTAGGTTCTTAATTTGCAAAATGAAGATAATGGAATAGACCTTTGCTATGGCCTGCATGTTGGTGTCTCCCCAAAATTTATATTTAAGAATACTAACCCCCAGAGTGGTGGTGTTAGGAGGCAGGGCCTTTGGGAGCCCCTTGGGTCATGAGGGAGACACTCCCATGAATGGCATTAGTGCCCTTACATAAGGGACCTCAGGCTGGGCACAGTGGGTCATGCCTGCAATCCCAGCACTTTGGGAGGATAAAGCCAGAGGATTGCTTGAGGCAACATAGCCAGACCCTTGTTTCTACAAAATAAATAGATAAATAAAATTAAAAGAGGCCTCAGAGAGCTCCCATATCCCTTCCATCATCTGAGGTTACAAGAAGAAGTTGGCCACCTGTAATCCAGAAGAGGTTCTGGTCATCACCAGAACTGACCATGCTAGCAGCCTGAGCTTGGAATTCCATCCTTTAGACCTGTGAGAAATAAATTTCTACATTTTTTTGAGACAGGGTCTTGCTCTGTCACCCAGGCTGCAGTGCAGTGGCGTGATCATGGCTCACTGCAGCCTCAACCTCCTAGACTCAAGCGATTATTCTACCTCAACCACCTAAGTAGCTGGAACTATAGACATGCACCACCACACCTGGCTAATTTTAAAAATTTTTGTAGAAATGAGGTCTCGTTATGTTGCCCAGGCTGGTCCTGAACTCCTGGGCTGAATTAGTCCTTCTGCCTTGGCCTCCCAGAGTGCTGGGTTTATAGGCATGAGCCACTGAATCCGGCCAAAATAAATTTCTGTTCTTCATAAGCCACCCAGTCCATGTCTATGCTAATTTGTTATAGCAGCCTGAACTGACTAACAACCATATAGGGCTTCCATGAGGATTAAAAGGATTACTAGGCTGGGCTTGGTGGCTCATGCCTGTAATCCCAGCACTTTGGGAAGACAAGGCTGGATGATTGCTTGAGGCCAGGAGTTTAAGGCCAGCCTGGGCAAAATAGCAAGACCCTATCTCTACTATATTAGAATAAAAATTAAAATAAATAATATTTGTTTTTTATTTTTATTTTTATTTTTTGAGAGGGACTCTCTCTATCACTCAGGCTGGAATGCAGTGATGCGATATTGGCTCACTACAACCTCTGCCTCCTGAGTTCAAGTGATTCTCTGCCTCCTGGATCCTCTGCCTCCTGGATAGCTGAGATTACAGGTGCCCACCACCATGCCTGGCTAATTTTTGTATTTTGGTTGAGACTGGGTTTCACCATGTTGGTCAGGCTGGTCTTGCACTCCTGACCTCAAATGATCTGACCACCTCTGCCTCTCAAAGTGCTGGGATTACGAGCATGAGCCACCGTGCCCAGCCAATAATTAATATTTGTAAAAACACGAAGAAGGATACTCAGCTCCTCCATGCTAAATAAAGCCTCACCTTTGTTCCTGAATCTTGTGGGCTGTTGGCCAGTTTATTGACAGTCTAAATAAAGGAAGAGGTCAACATCTCTGGAGACAAGAGGGTGAATGGATGTTCTGCCTCCCAGATGTCTACTCTAGCAAACTCCTGATCTGGAGGGATGGGAGAAGCTGCCTGCAGCTTGTGGAGGTGAGACATATATTTTACAATCTGCAGAGTAGCCTCTCCTCTTCTAGAGGAATATGTGCCAAATGTTGGGGGCAGGTAAACAGGCACAGGGGTTCATAAAACCTAGACCATACTTGCTCTGGAGTAGTTTCCAAAAGGGGGATCCTTGGAATTCCTGTTTCACAGGACACTTTGAGAAAGGTTCTGTTGCTTAGAAAATATTGGAGATCGGCCGGGCACGGTGGCTCAAGCCTGTAATCCCAGCACTTTGGGAGGCCGAGACGGGTGGTTCACGAGGTCAGGAGATCAAGACCATCCTGGCTAACATGGTGAAACCCCGTCTCTACTAAAAAATACAAAAAACTAGCCAGGCGAGGTGGTGGGCACCCGTAGTCCCAGCTACTCGGGAGGCTGAGGCAGGAGAATGGCATGAACCTAGGAGGCGGAGCTTGCAGTGAGCTGAGATCCGGCCACTGCACTCCGGCCTGGGTGACAGAGCGAGACTCCGTCTCAAAAAAAAAAAAAAAAAGAAAATATCGGAGATCATGAGACAATTAGTGATTAAAAGGGTTTCTTTATTGCTTGATTCTAGCCTGTATTTTGCTGATGTACCTTGTAAATCTGTGAAATGAAGGTTAGACAGGGAGCATTTTCCAAACTTATTTGAGTTTGTCGTCTCTTTCTTGTAACAAATCTTCCATAACACATAGTCTGGGGAAAAGGGTGCCCCAGAGACATGTAGGTTACCTACATCTACCTACCTGCATTTAGTAGTGTCGGTAGGGATTTTGTGAAGCCAGAAGTGCTCCGGTTTGAGCAAGGTGAAGTCAGTTACCACCACATTCAGAACAGACTTCTCCAGAGAAAATAACCCGCATGGCAAATCACAGCAAGAAATGTCCTCCTGGGGAAAGGAGTTTTCATCCATGTGCACACTCTCCAAACAGAGCCTCTGGATCTGGGTAAATATGCCTGGAGGGGCACGTGGGGTGCATAGTGTCGGAATGAGCATATACTGCATTGTTCATCGACGTCCTCTAGTGTTTCAATCAGTTGCTTTTATTGTTAATGCTTTCTCTTTCTACAGTTTATAATAATTTCTCCATGCTTAAGAGTTGTCCGTAACTTGGTCTTATGGATACCCAAAAGTCCCAACCATCTCTCATTACCTGAAGCTGTCCCTGAAATGTCTCCATCAAGCTGACTCTCCTTGGGTTAAGTTATCATTTCCAGAATGCTTGTGGGAGGAGGCACACTGTTGGCAACATTTGCTTAGGAATAATTGATCAGAGTAGGCTGGACAACAGGCAGGGTCCAAGATCATGCAGCGCTCCTTGAGGGAAGAGAATGGGAACTTGTGGGCAGGTGGGCCGTGAGCCCTCAGGAATTTGGCACAGTAGCAGGACCCTGGATCTTAAGGTGGGGAGTTGGGCAGAACATCCTCCTCTGGGATTCTTGCTGATTTCCCAGAGTCAGGCTCTCCCAGCTCCATTGGGCCTCCTGTGTACAGAGGTACTTCTAAAATTACTGTCTATAAGAAATATATTCGTGGCATGCTGCTCTTAAGCTCTAGTTCGTTGAAGATGTGAAGGTTCTGGGGAGGTAGTGTCACTTTTGGCTCCAGCCTGTCTCCTCTTCCATCACCTCCTGACTCTCTAGAGAAAAGATTCCGTCTACACATCTGACCCTGGATATCTCATCTTCTACTCTAAGTACTTTTCAAGAAGTCCTCCCAGCAAATAAAGCTTCTTCCTAAAAGCATTTCTGAAGCCAGCTGTTAAAAATGTTCACATTTCTCCACTTTCTCATTTAGGATCAGCCAGAAAAGAGAAGCAACTTTGATTTATAAAGTAGGAAGAGACTCGATATTGAGAACTGTGAGATTAAACTACCACTGGAAAGCTGAGGAAGTGAAGACCAAGGAGGTCATTTTCGGGAAATCTGGAAGTGTAGAGATTGCTGGAAATCATACCTTTAATAGCATCAAAGTGGGAGAGTCTTGGGAGGACACCCAGAGATGTTGAAGGTGCCAATGAATGCTCTCAATACAGCACCAACAGAGGTGAACTAAGACCTCGTGATTGTTTATCTTGCAAATTCCAAGCCACTGAGAATAATAGCATCCTCTTTTTATCCTGCCTGCCAAGTCCTGCACAAGTTTCTCGTTGGAGGTATCAAATTGGGATCTGGCTGGCAAGGGGTCTGGGAAATGTTATTTCCAGTGCAGGGTGAAGAGTGCTGAGGATCAAAAGCAACGTCCAACACATCCCTGGTTTATATGTGATTTCAGGAGGTGAAGGAAGGGGAGGGAGAGATTCTAGGCAGGCAAGTGTCACGACCGAAGGACAGCGTAGGGCACAGGCCTGAGGTCAGGCCCACAGAAGCTGAGGGTGCTTCTGTCACAGGAGGGGCTGGAAGCCAGATGGTGACAAGGTTGTGGGGCCTTTGAGTACCACAGGAAGGGTCTGGTGGAGACATTACATGAGGAAGCCATGTGGTTAGGAAAAGGTGTTGGGAAAACTGAAGGGCTGGAAATGGGGACAAGGCTCAGCTGGTTGCACTGACTCAACTCCCTTCTCCTGGATCTGGATCCTGGGTTTGGATTGTTTCCCATCACAGTCACTGAGAGGGCGATGACTTGAAGGAAACAACATTGTCCCGGCAGGAACAGTCAGGACAGTTGTAAACCCTTATGCTTTAATATCCATGTACTTGCCACCATTTTAACAGGGTCTTGAACAAGGTCACAAGAAAATAGCCTCTTCCCCTGATGAACTGCTGATGCAGTGTCAGTTACTGGGGTTGGCAAAATAAACCTGCTTTTATAGGCTGTTTGCTTTCAAAGGTGAAAGCTCTTGAAAATTACCTTTGGGTCCATTTTTCTGTCAACCTTTAAACAGTGACACATGAGTGTGCTTGGGGATTGGTGCTTTCCTCATGGGGTCTCTGGTTCTAACTGAATCGATCAACCCATCAGTCAATCAGTCTATTACCCAAAGTCCCAAAGGGTGGTGTCAGGGCTTCTGGGGACAGTGTGGGAATAACTAAAGTAATGGAAGATTTCAATGTCCCCCGATGAGGCTGGGCTTAATTCTGATGCAGGACCGAGGCTTGGAAGGACTTGGAAAGGCATTGTATTAGTCTGCTTTTGCAATGTTATAAAGAATCTGAAACTGTGTAATTTATCCTTGTGTATGCCTCACGAAGTTCTTGTGCTATGTTTTTCAGCTCCATCAGGTCATTTATGTTCTTCTCTAAATTGATTATTCTAGTTAGCCATTTGTCTAACCTTTTTTCAAGGTGCTTAGCTTCCTTGCATTGGGTTAGAACATGCTCCTTTAGCTCGGAGGAGTTTGTTATTACCCATTTTCTGAAGCCTACTTCTGTCAGTTCATCAAACTAATTCTCCGTCCAGTTTTGTTCCCTTGCTGACGAGGAGTTGTGATCCTTTGGAGGAGAAGAGATGTTCTGGTTTTTGGAATTTTCAGCCTTTTAGCTCTGGTTTCTCCCCATCTTCATGGATTTATTTACCTTTGGTCTTTGATGTTGGTGACTTTTGGATGGGGTCTCTGAGTGGATGTGCTATTCCTTTATGTTTGTTAACTTTCCTTCTAACAGTCAGGACCCTCTGCTGCAGGTTTGCTGGAGTTTGCTGGAGGTCTGTTCCAGACCCTGTTTGCCTGGGTATCACCAGGGGAGGCTGCAGAACAGCAAAGATTGCTGCCTGTTCTTTCCTCTGGAAGCTTCATCCCAGAGGGACACCTGCCAAATGCTAGCCAGAGCTTTCCTGCATGCGGTGTCTGTTGGCCCCTACTGTGAGGTGTCTCCCAGTCAGGATACATGGGGGTCAGGGACATACTTGAGGAGGCAGTCTGACCCTTAGTAGAGCTTGAATGCTGTGCTGGGAGGTCCACTCCTCTCTTCAGAGCCATCAGGCAGGGAGGTTTAAGTCTGCTGAAGCTGCACCCACAGCTGCCCCTTCCCCTAGGTGCTCTGTCCCAGGGAGATGGGGGTTTTATCTATAAGTCACTGACTGGGACTGCTGCTTGAGGCTGTGAAATTTATATAAAAAAGATGTTTAATTGACTCACAGTTCTGCAAGGTTGGCGAGGCCTCAGGAACCTTACATTCCTGGCAGAAGGCGAAGGGGAAGCAAGGCACATCTTACATGGTGGTAGGAGAGAAAGAGAGAGAGAGAGAAAGACAGAGAGCACGCAAAGGGGGAAGTGCCACACTTTTAAACCATCAGATCTCATGAGAACTCCCTCACTATCATGAGAACATCATGGGGGAAACTGCCCTTATGGTCCAATCATCTCCCATCAGGCCCCTCCCCTGACACGTAGGGATTACAATTCAAAATGAGATTTGGGTGGGGACACAGAACGAAACCATTTCATTTTGTCCTTGGCTCCTCCCAAATCTCATGTCCTTCTCACATTTCAAAACCAATCATGCCTTCCCAGCAGTTCCCCAAAGTCTTAACTCATTCCAGCATTAACTCAAAAGTCCAAGGCCAAAGTCTTATCTGAAACAAGGCAAATCCCTTCCACCTATTAGCCTGTGAAATAAAAAATAAGTTTGTTACTTCCAAGAGACAGTGGGGGTACATGCATTCCTATTCTAAATGGGAGAAATTGTCCAAACAAAGGGGCTACAGGCCCCATGCAAGTCCAGAAACCAGCAGGGTAGCCATTAAATTTAAAGCTCTGAAATAATCTCTTTTGACTCCATGTCTCACACCCAGGGCATGCTGATGCAAGGGGTGGGCTCCTATGGCTTGGGCAGCTCTGCCCCTGTGGCTCTGCAGGGTTCAGTCCCTATGGCTGCTTTCAGGGCTGGTGTTGAATGCCTTAGGCTTTTCCAGGTGCACGGTGCAAGCTGTTGGTGGATCTACCACTCTGGGGTCTGAAGGATGGTGGCCCATTTCTCACAGCTCCACTAGGCAGTGCCCCAGTGGGGACTATGTGTGGGGCTCCAACCCTACATTTCCCTTCTGCATTTCCGTAGTAGAGGGTCTCCATGAGGGCTCTGCCCCTGCAGCAGACTTCTGCCTGGACATCCAGGCATTTCCATACATCCTTTAAATTCTATGCAGAGGTTCCCAAACCTCAACTCTTGTCTTTTGCACACCCGCAGGCCCAACACTATGTGGAAGCCAACAATGCTTGGGGCTTGCATCCTCTGAAGCAATGGCCCCAGCTGTACCTTGCTCCCTTTTAGCCATGGCTGGAGCTAGAGTGACTGGGATGCAGGGCACCATGTCCTGAGGCTGCACAGAGCAGCAGGGCCCTAGGCCCAGCTCACTAACCCATTTTTATTTCCTAGACCTTTGAGCCTGTGATAGGAGGGGCTGCTGTGAAAATCTCTGAAATGCCCTGGAGACACTATCCCCATTATTTTAGCTATTAACATTTAGCTTTCCATTACTTATGGAAATTTCTGCAGCCAGCTTGAGTTTTTTTTTCCCCAGAAAAAAATGGGTTTTCCTTTTATACCACATGGTCTGGCTGCAAAATTTCCAAACTTTTATGCTCTGCTTCTGCTTTAAACATAAATTCCAATTTTAGATCTTCTCTTTGCAAATGTATATGATTATATGCTTTTAGAAATTTTCCAGGTCAAATCTCGAATACTTTGCTTCTTAGAAATTTCTTTTGCCAGATACCTTAAATCATCTCTCCCAAGTTTAAAGGTCCACAGATCTCTAGGGTAGGGGTAAAATGCATCCAGTCTCTTTGCTAAAGCATAGCAAGAGTCACCTTTACTCCAGTTCCCAACAAGTTCTTCATCTCCATCTGAGACCACTTCAGCCTGGACTTCATTGTCCATATAACTATCACATTTTGGCCAAACCCATTCAACAAGTCTCTAGAAAGTTCCAAATTTCCTACATTTTCCTGTCTTCTTCTGAGCCCTCCAAACTGTTCCAACCTCTGCCTGTTACCCAGTTCCAAAGTTGCTTCCACATTTTCAGGTATCTTTATAGCAGTGTTCCACTGCTGGTATCAATTTTCTGTATTAGTCCATTTTCATACTTCTAAAAGAACTACCTGAGTCTTGTTAATTTACGAAGAAAAAAGGTTTAATTGACTCACAGTTCTGCATGGCTGGAGGGGCCTCAGGAAACTTATCATGGTGAAAGGCGAAGGGGAAACATGGTACATCTCACATGACAGCAGGAGAGAAACAGAGATCAGGGGAAACCACCACTTTTAAAGCATCAGATCTTGTGAGTACACTCTCACTATGACCAGAACAGCATGAAAAAAATCAGCTCCCATGATCCCACCCCCTCCTCTAGGTCCCTCCCCTGATATATGAGGATTACAATTTGAGATGAGATTTGGGTGGGGACACAGAGCCAAACCATATCAGGTGCAGTGGTTGCTGTTGCAGTTGGCAGCAAATCTCAGTAAAGATCCTAAACCACCAAGTCTTCATGGTGTGAGCCCACCATGAAGACCTTTGCATGACATTGTTTTGACTAATGAAGAACTCAAACAGGGCAGGCATTTACATGCAAATAGTGGCCGTGCCTTACCTGGCCTTTCCTTTTTTAAAGTTGATGCTGAGGTTACAATTAGGAGGCTTGAATTTTATTCTTAAAATATGTACCCTTGTGTACATATGCATTCCCAAGAGATGACTAATTGAATATACATCATAGATGAGAAATGTTACTTTATAAAATATGACTAAAGATTTTCTCCACTGTGAATTGCAGATTTGAAAAGGCTTTGCATGTTGTTCACGGATTCAGCAGGTCTACTAGTGAGGCCGCTACATGACTTTTAATTTAATTAAGTAAAAATCCTATCCAGGACTATTAACTGAATGTTTAAAATGTGCGTATTACCACGCTAGCTGTTGTAAGGTTTTGGGGGGCTCAACACACATGCTATGGACTTTAGCAATGCAAATTGTATTTGCCTGTGGCTTGATCATTTACAAAACACTTTCACATACATCATTACAGCCCTGAAACAGTCTTGCGCAATGAGACAGGGAGGCATTACTTCTTAATATTTTTTTTAAGATGACAAAATCAAAGTTGGGAGAGGATCAGGCTGCACATGAAGTCACAATGCTAGGGCATGGCAATAAAATTCATGGCGACACAGGGCGGCCACATTGCTAACTTTGAAAAGTGTTTTGTTAAAGTGTTGTCATTTAAAAACTATCATCAAAGACATTTATTGAATACTAGACAGTGCAGGGGGGCTCAGGATGGGAATTATCTAGTCTGTTATTATCAGGTTGTCCATCTCTCCAGGCTCTCTTAAATATTACACATATGTTTTTAAAGACTCCCTCCGTCTCTCCCTAACTCTCTCCCTCATCCTCCACACTTCCTCGTCCCCCAGGAAACACTTGCTGAGCTTTTATCTGGTGCCACAGAATAAGACCTGGTCCCACCCTCTGTGGCACTGCTGATCCTGTGAAACACTGTCTAGCTGGTGCCAGGGGCCCACGATTCATCGGCTTTTAGGTTTTGGTTCTTAAAATATTTGTTTCTCGCCTGGGCACAGTGGCTCATGACTGTAATCCTAGCACCTTGGGAGGCCAAGTCTCTACTAAAAATACAAAAATTAGCTGGGCGTGATGGTGCACGCCTGTAGTCCCAGCTACTTGGGAGGCTGAGGCAGGAGAATCACTTGAACCTGGGAGGCGGAGGTTGCAGTGAGCTGAGATGGTGCCACTGTACTCCAGCCTGGTGACAGAGTGAGACTCCATCTCAGAAAAACAAAACAAAACAAAAAAAGATTTGTTTTTCAATACCTAATGCGTGTGGGGCGTAAGACCTAGATGACAGGCTGATAGATGCAGCAAACCACCACAGCACATGTATACCTGTGTAACAAACCTGAACGTTCTGTACGTGTACCCAGAACTTAAAGTTAAAAAAAAAAAAAAAAAAAAAAAAAAA
>NW_016821201.1:521083-529546 GCF_001698545.2 Rhinopithecus bieti
AAAAAAAAAAAAAAAAAAAAGATTTGTTTCTTTCCAGACTTCAGAGAACTTAGTTCTCCACTCTCTGGGATTCTGTTTCCGTTTTCTAAGTCACCACCCCCATCTCCTTTGCTTTCTTCTTGGGGTCTTCCTAACAGCCAGATGGTCGGTCACCCAGAGCTCTGCTATCATCCGGGAATCTGGTCTGAATGGTGGTGGCCATTTCTAGGTTGGGGCTTCTTAGAAGTTGGTAAGAGAATTCCTAATAAATTTTAGAATATGTGGGTTGAATTTGAGCAAAATATACTAATGGCAGACACATTTAGAAGTGTCCTGACAACCCCCTCAATCCTCACATAATTTTATCCCACAACTTTTCTCATAAAATGGACTTGTGACAATAATTGGAGACCTGCAGCCACCCACCGATGCGGTGTGGAAGCTGAAAGCCAGCCAGGCGGTGTCCCCCTGCTGACAGCCTCCTTCCCTGGCTGCAGCTTCTTGGTAAAAAAGGTCCAAACAGCTGCTTCAGCAAAAATGCAATGGATGATTCCATGGAGTTTTAGGGGCCTTGCTTCAATACTGGAGGTCAGAAAGTCCTGTGGCTCTGAGGGTCTCTACGTAGATGCCCCTGACTTGTGCCCTTTGCTCTGAGCCTGGGGCAGCTCTGCTGTCATTGAGGTCAGAAGCTTCTGGGGCGCCTTCCTGCTGCCTGTGGCCTCACCACAGCCTACCCTCCATCTCACAGCTCAAGGCCCTCGGCCTCGCTGGAAATGCCAGCAGCCCTTTGCAAGGATGCCGGTGACTCCCTGTGTGTCTCAGAACAGTTTCGGCCTCTGTTCAGTTCACCGGCATGCTTTACACAAAAGGACAGACAACGCTGAAATCAGTAAATGGTGCAGCAAGACGTTCAGTAAAAACAGAAATGATTCAGAGAGAAAGAGAACCGCCTTCACCCTGTGGTAGTCGTCACTTCTGTGAAAAGAGAATAAATCTTGGGACCCCAGAATCACTAAGCCAAGGGGAAAAGTCAAGCTGGGAACTGCTTCAGGCAAACCTGCCTCCCATTTTATTCCTAAGTAAGATGGCTACAAACATAAAAAGTTATACAGCTCCTTCACCATTTGCTTGTAGGGAATCCTTGTGGGCCTCAAGATCTTTTTTTTTTTTTAAGTGTCTTGCTTTGTCACCCAGGCTGGACTGCAATGGCACTATCTCAGCTCACTGCAACCTCCGCCTCCCGGGTTCAAGTGATTCTCCTGCGTCAGCCTCCCAAGTGGCTGGGATTACAGGCATGTGCCACTGCACTCGGATAATTTTTGTATTTTTAGTAGAGACAGGGTTTCACCATGTTGGCCAGGCTGGTTTTGAACTCCTGACCTTAAGTGATCCGGCCACCTTGGGCTCCCAAAGTGCTGGGATTACAGGAGTGAGCCACTGTGCCCAGCCGTGCCTCAATATCTTTACCCTAAAGCAGTTGTGTGGAATTTCATCCTGGCAATGTGAGTTGACAGCTTATCTTCCCAGGTGCTGGACGGGGACAGAACTCACTGAGGCCAATGCGCATCTGATGACTTCCTCTGCCCTGTATTCATGGACAAATGCAGATTCACTGAGCCAGACTAAGGCACAAATGACTCTTCCTCTACTCCTCTCTCACTTGTAAATTGCATAGTCACTGAAAGGCTGATCAGAGACTCAAAAGAGTGCCACCATTTGTCTCTTATCTGTGATGTGACAGTTCCCAGGCTTCTTCTTGTCCCGCCTTTCTGGACCTAGCTAGTATACATCTTACACATGTTGATTGATGTCTGTTTTTCTCCTCAAATGTTTAAAATCAAGCTGTACCGCTGGCTGGCTCCATGCAAATGTATGGACTGGGCACTCTGGTGGTGATGGTTATTCAACTCGAGAAGCCAGCAGGGCTCTGAACTCTGTCCCCAGCCAAGTGACTTGCTGGCATTGGGAGACAACTTCGCCAGCCCAGAGAGAAATGCAGCAGGGAAGAGGCTGTGTCCTGGTTGACTGCATGAAGATTTTTTTTTTTTTTTAATTTGAGACAGGATCTCACTTTGTTGCCCAGGCTGGAGTGCAGTGGCACAATCATGGCTCATGGTAGCCTCAATCTCTGGGCTCAAGTGATCCTCCTGTTTCAGCCTCCTGAGTAGCTGGGACTACAGGTGCATGCCACCACGCCTGGCTGATTTTGTTTTGTTTTGTTTTGCTTTGTTTTGGTAGATGGGGTTTCAACAACAACAACAGAAAAGTTCACCGTGTTGCCCAGGCTTGTCTCAAACTCCTGGGCTCAAGCTATCTGCCCACTTCGGTCTCCCAAAGTGTTGGGATTATAGGAGTGAGCCACTGCACCTGGCCTCATTAAGATTTTAATATGCCTAAGTTTATCTTTTAAAAAAATCCATACTGAGTATATAGGAAAAGAGACAACATATAAATGAGCTTTTTCACAATCAAGTTAAATATTACTTAAATAAGCTGAGCTTTCCTAACTAAATGCTGCCACAGGTATGATTTTAAAATATTTTTCTTTTTCAGAATAGTGCTTTTTTTAGAGACAGAGTCTTGCTATGTTGCTCAGGCTGGTCTTGAACTCCTGGATTCAAGCAATCCTCCCACCTTAGCCTCCCAAAGGGCTCAGACTATAGACGTAAGCCCCTGTGCCCGGCTTGCACAAAGCCTTGATACCTTCTGTAACTGGCAGGTATCCAGTGGTTCCCAGGAGACCACTTGCGAGTCCACAGGAAGAGGGGGTTTATTTCTGAAGGTCCAGGCTTAGCCTGTCCATAAAATCAGCCTCCTCATGCTCATCACCCAAGGCTGCACTGTTCCCTCTTTAGTCATTATGGGGAGATGGTGCTATGTGTCCTAACAGTCAAAAATGCCCCTTACTAGAAGGCAGGGCTTCAGCTAAGCCTTGGCCTTAGTGCAGCAGATCCCCCATGGGGGGGGGTCTCCTCAGCCAGTGATGACTTATTCTCTGGAAACTGTCCCAGAACATGGGAGACGCTCATGGTTTCTGAGCCTTCTTGTCCTCCCCATGCACTTACTTGTGGTCACTGACTGATTTGGGGACAGCATCATTTCCATCTCAGGCCAATCACATTCATCCTCCTGGGAATGGGAACGGTGACCGGTGGCCACGCAGACTGGAGCTGGGGCCTTAGTGATTGTGCAGAGTGCTGGGAGCTTGGCCAGGACTGTCTAGTTTCCTTCTTCCTGTGGTTTGACTGTTTAGCCCTTCCCTCAAATTTGGGAGTTACTCAGTCCCTCGGAAATGCGTCCAGCTCGAGTTTGTGAGAGTCATTTTTTATTTCTTCCCTTTTATTCCTGGGGTGGTGGGGAGGAAGGCAGCACATGCTTCTGATTGGCCTGCGAGACACCCCGCAGTGTGTCCTTGTTCCCACCGAGACCTGGTTCCCAGCGCCTCTGAAGGCACATCCCGAACAGTGACGGAAGCTCGTGCACAACCCTCTGCCTTTGCTGCATCGAAACTACCTTCACATCCATCTCTTTCCTCCTCCCCAGTCTCACTTCAACGTCATGGTGCAGCTCAGCCTCCTCCTCCGTGAAGACTTCTTTGTCCTCCTTCTTTGGCTCTCTCTTTCCAGTGCTATGGGATTAGTTAGGCCCAGCACTGTGACATTCTATCCATCACCCAGAGTTTCCGGCGTGTTTCTGCTCCCTGGAGGCATGGACTCATTCTGACACTTCCTTTCTATCCCTCAGTGCTGAACGCAGAATCACACACCTTCAGATGCTCAATGGCATTTTACTCAGCAGAGATGGGAAGGAGCAAACATCTCGAGGAACAAGAAGACCCCAGTTCCTCATCAGGATAAAGACTGTATTTTCAAAGGAAGTCAGGCCAGAATGTGGCAGGCATCGAGTGTCAGGATGTCACTTGTCCCAGGTGTGAGTCCTCAAAATGCAAACACAGCCACTAATTGTAAGGAGCCTCCACAGAGACAGTGACAGCTGATGAAAGGAAGCGGCACGGAGGAAAGGACAGTGGCATAGGAAGAGTGACCTATTCCATCGGGGTGGAAGGATGCTGTTCAGACTCAGCCAACAGTCATCGAGTTCCTCCCTTGTCCTAGAGACTGGTCTGAGTGTTTTCACACTATCCAGTTTAATTTACACACAACCCTGTGAGGTGCATAGTCCAGGCTCAGAGGCAAGAAGATTGAAGCTCAGGATGCTAAGTGACTTGTCCATGGTCAGATGGTGATGAAGGTGCAGAGCTTGGGCAGGAATCCAGGTGTCTCCTAGGTGTTCTGACTCCAGAGCATCTTCTCTCCATAGCCTTTGGCTTTCCTTTTACGTGAGTCACTGTGGTCATCCTCTCAGCTGTGAGCTTCACCACTAGAGACTAGTTGACAAAACTGTGCTGGATGTGTATGTTTATTGCAGCACTATTCACAACAGCAAAGATTGGAACCAACCCAAATACTCATCAATGATAGACTGGATAAAGGAAATAGGAAATGTGGCCACATTACACCATGATATACTAGGCAGCCAGAAAAAAGAATGAGTTCATGTCAATTGCAGGGACATGGATGAAGCTGGAAACCATCATTCTCAGCAAACTAACACAAGAACAGAAAACCAAACACCACATGTTCTCACTCACAAATGGGAGTTGAACAATGAGAACACATGGACACAGGGAGGGGAACATCACACACCAGGGTCTGTTAGGGGGTGGGGGGCAAGGGGAGAGATGGCATTAGGACAAATACCTAATGCATGCAGGGCTTAAAACCTAGATGAGAAGTTGATAGGTGCAGCAAACCACCATGGCACATGTATACCTGTGTAACAAACCAGTCTTCAGGTTAGCTGAGTTTCATGCTCCAGCACTTTCCTGAAGGAGACTCATAAGAGCAATATCATTTGAATTCTTTCCTGTTAAAAACTTTTGTCTGTCATCTATAAATGAAGGACCATTTGGCTGGATGCAAAATACTTGGCTTACACTCTCTGTACTTGAAGTCCTAGTATGTATCGTTACATTGTCTACTGGCTCTGAATTTTGCTGAGGCAAGCCCGATTTCTTCCCTTAGAAGTGACTTTTTTGGTCTGGCTGCACGAAGGATTCCTTTTTAATCTTTGAAGTTCAGTAACTTTAGTAGCCCATGTTGTAAGGTCAACAATTTTGAGTTAATTTTCCCTGGTACATTGTATTTCTTTTAAATGTGTACATACAAATCTTTATTTTATTTTATGAAAGAGTTCTTCAATTATAAATTTAATTTGTTCCATTATTTTGATTTTTTTGGTAAAAAAATTTAATTATGTATGCATTGACTTGCTTTTACTTATTTTCTCCATATATTCTATTCTCTCTAGTCATTTTAAATTCAGTCTTTGGGGCTGGGCGTGGTAGCTCACGCCTGTAATCCCAGCACTTTGGGAGGCTGAGGTGGGCAGATCGCCTGAGGTCAGGAGTTCAAGACCAGCCTAACCAAATGGAGAAACCTTGTTTCCACTAAAAATACAAAATTAGCTGGGCATGGTGGCGCATGCCTGTAATCCCAGCTACTTGGGAGGCTGAGGCAGGAGAAATGCTTGAACCCAGGAGGTGGAGATTACATTGAGCTGAGATCGTGCCATTTTACTCCAGCCTGGGCAACAAGAGCAAAACTCTATCTCAAAATAATAATAATAATAATGATTCAGTTTTTGTTTTCACTCTATCACTTGTGTACTTTTTGTCCCCGGAATCACTTAGTGGCTGTGCCAGGATCTACGCCTGTGGTTTGCCCTCGTCTCATTCCAATTTCATCTTAATTTCTGCAATGATTTTATTTTCTTCTCCAATTTATTTTCCCAGTTTGCCCACTGCTGCTTCCTCTTGTTCTTACCATCTCATGCTCTCTTTCCTGAGTAACTGAGTGTCTGCCTGATGTTCTTCCTCAATAGAGGCAATTCTTAAGATTTAAGAAAATGCACATGAAATATCAGGTCACCATTTTTAATTGTTTTATGGCAACATTTTTTTGGTGAGTGTTATTTTTCTGTTAGTACATTTGATTGCTCCTTTCCTGCCTTTTTCTAACAGCATCTTTAACTTATTTTGTATTAGTTATTAATAAATAAGTTAGACTTTCCTGGAGACATGAGGGGTCTTCTAGACTCTTTTCTGCTGCTGCAGATGGAAATTGTTTCCTGAAAATAAGACTCATCCATGTAATAAGCTTTGACCTCAATAGTAGGCAATCAGTATATAGTTGTGGATTGAATAAATTCTAGGAAAGTATCTGATTAATGCATTCATACTCAGCAGTAAGCGGCTTTGCACTGATTTTCAGGAGCTGAATGGGAGACCTTCTTGTTGAGGCTGATTAAACCTCAGGGAATAGATAATAAATTAAGAATACCCTTTGTAATACAAATGAAGTTATTATAGATGTAAAAACAACTTAAAAGTGTTTTAAAGAGAGAAAAATCTAAAATGTTTTCCTTCTCTGTGTTCAGCATTAAAACTGAAATTATAAAATTGAGTATAAAATAATTAAAATCAGCTCTCTTTACTGTGGTGTGGGAGTTAATAGAAATGGGAGGGAGGGAAGAGCCAGAGGGAAAGGACGAGGAAGGGGCATCAGGAGAGAAAAACAACTTTGCTTTTCGGAGAAGCAAGAGGCCCAGATGCCCGGGCGGCCTCATGAGGGATGCCTGGGGGCCGGGAGAGACTGGCGGGTTCGCCCTGTGTGGTAGGAATGTCCCCAGCGGGCAGGCTGCCAGGCAGCCGCAGCGTTTATTTCTCCATGGTGCCACACGCGGAACCGAGCGTCTGAGTCCAGCAGAACGGTGCTCACTCTGTCTCCCAGGCTGGAGTGCACTGGCTCAATCTTGGCTCTCTGCAACCTCTGCCTCCTGGTGCCATTAATCTGGATAACTGAAGTCAGGGCCAAGCCAAGGGCGAGTGCTCCTCCGCAATCATCAAAATGCAGAAAGTGCCCTGCCTGGGAGCCTGCAGAAAAACCGGCTTGTAGACAAATCTCGGCAGTAAAAGCCGGATGACCTTGGGCAAATTACTTCTCTTGTCTGGGCCTCTATCTCTCATCTGTATGACAAGGAAGTGACTCCATGGCCTCCTCTTGTCCCCTCGGTTCCAACAATTTCATTATTTATTTATTTATTTTATTTTATTTTATTTTTTTTTTTGAGACGGAGTCTCGCTTTATTAAAGTCGTCTTTGGAGAGGGACGGATGGCGTATCTCCAGGCACCCAGTCTGATGTTGAGCCGTTATGGCTGGAATGTGTCTTTGCAGAGAGCTGCTGTCCTGCGTGGATGCCAGCTTTGCCCAGCAGTCATGCTGGGTGGGACAGTGGCACCAGGGGAGGAGACAGGTCTGGAGCAACGTGGGGAATGAAGACTCAGTCTTTCCACGTCTGCTCCGTCTGGAGGATGTCCTGGCTTCAGGGACTTCAGGGACTTTGGCTTGAAGACAGAAATGAAATTCTCAATAATTTCAAAAAGAGGAAAAATGCTGTAGTCCCCTCCTACACATTGCCACCCACATGCTCTTCCTTTTCTCTTTTTTTTTTTTTTTTTTGAGGAAGAGTCTCACTCTGGCTCCCAGGCTGGAGTGCACTGGCGCAACCTCGGCTCACTGCAACCTCGGCTCACTACAACCTCTGCCTCCTGGGTTCAGCGATTCTTATGCCTCGGCCTCCCGAGTAGCTGGCACTACAGGCACCGGCCATAACCCTCAGCTAATGTTTTGCCTTTTTAGTAGAGATGGGGTTTTGCCATGTTTCCCAGGCTGGTCTCGAACTCCTGAGCTCAGGCAATCCTCCTGCCTCGGCCTCCCAAAGTACTGGGATTAAAGGTGTGAGCCACTACACCCAGCCCGCAGCATTCTCTTTCTAAAACAAATCTTACTATTCCCCATGTGTCTACTGACTGACAACGTCCCTTGGCCTGAAGTTTGCATTTTGGGCCTTTAAGGACAGACATTTTGTTTTACTCGTCTTCACGTCCTCAGAACTTAGAGTGGGACCTCACATGAACCCTGATGGCTGAGGCCCCGCTGTCTTGAGACTCACGTCCATGTCCATCCTCCTTACAGATCCCTGCGCCTCAAGCCGAGGGCTGAATGGAGGAAGGGAAAGAGAGGGTGGGCTGCTACTGAGTGAGCAGACTTTCTCTCTGCAGACTTAGGCTTTCTTTGGGGTCATCCGTGGTTTAAATTAAAATAAGTAAAATGGTTTCAACCTGGGACTTCCCTGATAGAACATGTAGCAGCCAGATGCTAAGGGGCTCCTTATCCCCACTTTCCAGCATCTCATCTTGTGGAAACTCCTGCCCACCACAGAACAACCAAATGTTGCTTCCGTGAATATGTTATGTAAGATTAGAAGATGTTACGCATTTTGTCCAGCTGGCTGACTCGCTTGCCTCTCTCGCTTGCTGGATTTTTTTTTTTTTTTTTTTTTTTTTTTTTTTTTTTTTTTTT
>NW_016821201.1:529805-591884 GCF_001698545.2 Rhinopithecus bieti
TTTTTTTTTTTTTTTTTTTTTTTTTTTTTTTTTTTTTTTGAGACAGGGTCTCACTCTGTCACCCAGGCTGGAGTGCAATGGCATGATCCCATTCACCGCAACCTTGACCTGTGCTCAAGCAATCCTCCAGCCTACGCCTCCTGAGTCACTGGGATCACAGGTGCATGTCCTGCCCAGCTAATTTTTGTATTTTTTTTTTTTTTTTTTTTATAGAGATGAGGTTTTGCCATGTTGCCCAGGCTGGTCTCAAACTCCTGAGCTCAAGCAATCTACCACCTCAGCCTCCCAAAGTGCTGGGATTACAGGCGTGAGCCACCGCACCCGGCCTCCTTGCTGGCTTTTGTGATGCACACTGCCATATGCAGACTGCCGCACCCGGCCTCCGTGCTGGTTTTCATGGTGCACACTGCCATATGCAGACTGCCGTACCCGGCCTCCGTGCTGGTTTTCATGGTGCACACTGCCATATGGAGAGACCTGCAGGACAGGAAACTGCAGGTGGCCTCCAGCCAGCAGCCAGCAGGGAGCTGAGATCTCGCCCCAACTCATAAGGCACTGAATCTTGCTCTCAGCCTTGTGAGCTCAGAGGTAAAGCCTCAGAGGAGACTCCAGCCCTGGCCGATGCCTTGAGTGCAACCCAGTGAGAGACATTGGTGCCGCAGGGGAGCCTGCTGAGTCGTGCCTGGATTCCCGGTAGACAGAAATTGGGTCATAATATATGTGCGTCGTTTTAAGCTACCAAGTGTGTGCTGATTTGTTCTGTAGCTAAGAATAACTAGTAAAGAAAGTACCCAGCGTTAGCTACACTCAAGGTTCAGGGCACAACCTTTAAGACTGCCATGTTGGTGTAAGTCTCTGAAACCAGTCACAAGATTGGGGATATCAGGGACCACCCTCACTTCAGACCACCTGGCTAGGAATATGGGGTTCCTAAGACCACCTTCAGGTTCAGGAATTCACTAGAACAACTCACAGAACTCAGGAAAGTGCCATACTTACAATCATAGTTTCATTATCGCAAAAGGATACAAATTAGACCCGGCCAAAGGAAGAGACACAGAGGATGAAGTCTGGGGGCTCCCATCACCCTCTCAGCGTGGATGTGTGATGGTATGGCCTCTCTGCACTTGGGAGCTCACCTGTGCTTTGAGTCTGGGGATTTTATGGAGGCTTCATTGCCTAGGCATGATTGATTGAATCATTGCTTTTGCAGTAAACTCCCTCTCCGTTCTCCTTCTCTTCCCTGTTTGAACTGATATATTAGGCTGTTCTTGAATTGCTGTAAAGAAATACCTGCGACTGGGTAATTTACTTATTTTATTTTATTTTTTACTTTAAGTTTGGGATAAATGTGCAGAATGTGCAGGTTTGTTACATAGGTATACATGTGCCCTGGTGGTTTGCTGGATCTATCAACCCATCATCTAGGTTTCAAGCCCTGCATGCATTGGGTATTTGTCCTAATGCTCTCCCTCCCCTTGCACCCCGACCCCCCGATAGGTCCCGGTGTGTGATGTTCCCCTCCCTGTGTCCATGTGTTCTCATTGTTTAACTCCCATCTATAAGTGAGAACATGCGGTGTTTGGTTTTCTGTTCCTGTGTTAGCTTTCTGGGAAGGATGCCTTCCAATTTCATCCATATCCCTGCAAAGGACATGAACTCATTCTTTCTTCTGGCTGCATAGTATTCCATGGTGTATATGTGCCACATTTTCTTTATCCAGTCTATCATTGATGGGCATTTGGGTTGGTTCCAACCTTTGCTATTGTAAACATGCTGCAATAAACATACGTCTGTGTGTGTCTTTAATTGGCTCCAGTTTCTGCAGGCTGTACAGGAAACATAGCGGCATCTGCTTCTGGGGAGGCCTCAGGAAGCTTTTATTCATGGTGAAGAGTGAAGCAGGAGTAGGCACTTTACATGGCTGGATCAGGAGCAAGAGAGAGAGAGAGAGGAAGGTGCCACACTCTTTTAAACAACCAGATCTTGCAAGAACTCACTATTGTGAGGACAGCACCAAAGGGATGGTGCTAAACCGTTCGTGAGAAATCTGCCCCCATGATCCAGTCCTCTCCCATCAGGCCCTACCTCCAACACTGGCAATTACAATTCAACATGAGATTTGGGTGGCCACAAATATCCAAACCATATCAGCTGATGTCACGCAGCTCAAAGCTCCAGTCCTTGAATGATATGGCTGTTCTTTCTGGCTGGCCTCATCCTGAGTCACCTCATGGGTATAAACTGCCAGATCGTTGGAGGGGCCCACTGTGAACAGACACTCTTATTGCTTGGGACCTTCTAGGGGTTCAGGGACTTTCTCCCAGGACCTGGGACAGAGACCGGGTCTTTCTTTGGGTAAAGTTAATTCTTCACGAGGCAGCGGGGATGCTTTCTGGGCAATGGAAAGGAGTATTTGTTATTCAGGAAGCAGAGGATGGGTCCCGCCCTAAGGACAGGGGCCTGGAGGCCAGGCTGAACACAGCTCGGGTTGAAGTTGTCCTCATGTGAGACCCACTAAGGGCGGTAGAATTTTTCGTGCAGAGGATTTTCAGGAAAAAGTAGCCTAGCATTTGAAAAAGGGCAAAACATGGTTTCACAACCTTTGAATGTCATGCCAAGCATCTTCCAGTAAGCCCAGTTGAAGGTCGTCTGACTCATGGGAGGGGGAATTTTGTCTCACTAGCAATTGATTGAGACCCAGGTGTTTTACAACCCTGTAAAATTAGAGGTTAACTTGCAGAAATCTGACAAAGGGTTCTCATTTTTTTCTGACTAATAGCAAAGATAACCTCAAAGTTTATGGTTTTATTGACTTACAGGACATTTACCAGTTTCTTAATATAGAATTCAGCAAACGTACTTCCTTCTCCCTCAGCCTGTTGTTCTCTTTCCCCCTGTTGATTTTCCTTTCATTCTCGCCTTCTCTCCTGTCCCCCTTTCTCTTCGCCTCCTTCCCTTGGCTCCTCACAGCCTTTCCTGTCTCTACTGCCCGTGACTCCTTCCATAGTCACAGTGGCCTGAATACTCTGTTTCCTCCCCGCCGTGCGGCAAGTAGAGGCTGTGTGTCCCCAGTCCCAGAAAACAGGAGGTGTATTTCAGTAGCAATATTTGATTTCCCTAAGTATAGTGAAGAATAATGCCCAATTCAAAACTGGTTCATTGAGTCCCCATGTATTGCTCCCTGGAGGGGAGGGTAAGAGATCTGTGGGTCCTTAACTGTTCCTACAGATCAGGGAAAAATGAAAGAGCAGAGAGCAATAAATTACAGGATAAATGAAAATATACACAGGACCTCTGCGATTTTGTCTGAATGCAATGCTGGGTTCTAATCAATATAATGTATTTTTTTATTATTAAATAGCCCATTATAATATAATGGGGCAATAAATACTGATAAAAGTGTTCCCAGTGAGTCATTCCTTTCGGAATAATGACTATTTGATTATAGAATGATTTGGCTTTTAATTTACACCAGCACTTAATGTGTTCCTGTTAACTTAATATTCTCCCGGTGGTGAGTGCAGGCCCGGTCCCAGACAATGACGAATGGAAACACAGTGGGGAACTTCATGATGGAGCAGCTCCCGTGTGGGGCCACCCTGGGTTCTGTGTCCTGCAGGCTTCCAGATCCCTCCGAGTGAGTTTTCCTGCTCCGGGGCACTGCCTGGTCTGGCGGGGACAGTTGAGTGGGTGGGGCACAGGGTGTGTCTCTGTATCCCCTCTTACCTTTCTGTATCCACTGACTCTGGATGACGTAAAACCTGGCTCATTCAGTCATTTAAAAGGACTTCTTTAAGAGCCTGCTCTGTGCCAGGCACTATTTAAGGGCAGTAGTGGAAGAAAAAAGGAACCACAAAACAAGAACCCTAGAGTGTGGCATTTTGGGAAAGGACAGGCATGCTGTGCGAGATAAAGCTGGGCGCTGGTTAAAGGGGGGCGCATGGGCTTTACTCAGAAATGACCGTTGCAATGGAGCAGGTGCCCCAGTGAGGTCAGAATGCAGCTGGGATTTGTGCATAGGCAATGGAGCACCCTAAAGGGAAAGGGGCGGGTGAGCTGGGCTCCAGCGGAGACTGGAGACTGGTTTGTTCCCTGGTGCTTATCTGAAAGGAGAAGCAAACTTCTCACATCTGTGACAGGAGGAGGTTGTGCTGATTAGAGCAAGGAGCCCACCGGGCTGAAGGTGGAGAGTGCGAGTTCTTCTTCTGAATGTTTGCATTCCTGAGAGAAGCCCCAGGTCCCTGAGAAGACCTGCTGGGTGGTGGAAGACCATCACGAAGCTGGAGAGAAAGGACATGCAGCTGGCAAGCTTTATGCAGTAGCTGCTGTAAGGGTTTCCCGGGGCCTGTCTGTCACCAGATATCAGCTGGAACAGACAGTAACCCTCCAAGCAGCTTTGAGCTTTCTCAGGCAGGCACTTTAGCAGTGCTAGGGTCATGTTAGGGATTTGACCTTGGGCTGTTAGAAAGGATGTGAGTGTTGTTTAAGACTTAGCATGGAGTGGGGATATGGATGAAATATTTTGTGCTGAAAGTCTGCTGTTTTTATAGCCAAAGTTGAGGCCTGGTTAAAGAGAGGGCTCAGAGGAGCTGGACTAGAGTTTGGTCAGAGGATGGTCTTTGTCAATTCCCATTAGCATGAGGAAGGGATTTCCATCATCTGCAATCCCCTTTCCCTCTCTCTACCCACCCAAGCTGCTTCCCAGACACTTCTTCCAGCTACAAGGGCAGAGCTGGGGGTAGACCTCCAGCAAGCAATGTTCTAAGCTTTGGACCACAGCAGTCATCCCATTCTCTAGGACAGAAAAAAAATGAGAATTGTCTATCAAGAATTTCTGTTTTCCTAAGGGAATTATAGACTAGTCATTAAACACTGTCGTCCCCAAACTCAAGATGTCTAAAGCCAGCCAGGTGCAGTGGCTCATGCCTGCAATCCTAGCACTTTGGGAGGTCAAGGCAGGAGGATCGTTTGAGGCCAGGAGTTTGAGACCAGCCTGAGCAACACAGCAAGACCTTTTCTCTACAAAATATTAAGCTGGGCATGGTGGTGAGTGCCTGTATTCCCAGGTATTTGGGAGGCTGAGCCCAACAGTTTGAAGTTACACTGAGCTATGATTGTGCCACTGCACTCCAGCATGGGTGAAGAGTTACAACCTGTGTCTTAAAAAAAAAAAAAATGTGTAAAGCTGAATTCATCATCTTCTCCTAAAACATTCCCTTCTTCTTCTCTTACTCATTTATATTGATGGAAGTTCCCATGGTGTGCTGGTAAATGTTTAGCTTAGAACATTGCTGCTGGAGGTCTACCCCTAGCTCTGCCCTTATAGTGGAAGTGGTGTCTGGGAGGCAGCTGGTTGGGGTGAGAGAGAGGGAAAGGGGATTGTAGATGAAATAGATTTCCTCCTCATGTTAACAGGCTCATGAAAAAATACCCTGATTTCTTCATGTAAATACTCCTACCACGGCTGATTCTGAGGGTGTCACATGTTGTCAGTGACGGTGGCATTGGGAGGAGTGGCACACCATTGGCTCTAGTGAGCTGGTGTGAGCTGACTTCAGCCAACCGCTGGCTGCACCACTATCCAGGTCATTCAAGCTTAAAACCTAATCTTCAACGTGATTCTCTGCCTTTCCCTTTTCTTCCAACATCCAGCATCAGGAGAAAGGACTGGGCTTTCTCTCCCGCCCAAGCCCTGCGGACAGTCATGACACACTCATGCAAACATGTCACTAGGAGGTGAGGTCTCAGTCTCCATGGTGTCCATTTGGATTAGGGATTCACTTATTAGTCCACTGGGGCTAATAACGCCCTCTAAGGGAATTTGGGAAATTGGTGGGAGCATTCCTTATTGTCACACCAAGGGATCATTATGGGCATTAAGAGGGTAAAATCCAAGGATGTCCCTCAATGCGCAGAACAGTACTATGCAAGAAAGAGTTGTTCTTGTTCAGCATGACATTAAAATATTATGCAAGGGTGCAAAATTTGTTTATAACATTTGAGCCTAGAGCCGAATTCCATTTTACATATAAGCACAGAGTGTTTTGTTTTATAATTTATTTTTTTTATTATATTTTAAGTTCTAGGGTACATGTGCACAACGTGCAGGTTTGTTACCTATGTACACATGTGCCATGTTGGCTTGCTGCACCCATTAACTCGTCATTTACATTAGGTATATCTCCTAATGCTATCCCTCCCCCTACCCCCTCCCCACAATAGGACCCGGTGTGTGATGCTTCCCTTCTTGTGTCCAAGTGCTCTCATTGTTCAATTCCCACCTATGAGTGAGAACATGCGGTGTTTGGTTTTCTGTCCTTGAAGCACAGAGTATTTTTGCATGGTTTTATTATATGCCAACTCAAACGGCTTTTATTCTGGTGTCCACCCTTACCTTTCTCTTTGGCTTTTCTGTACTTGAATGAATTAGCTTCTAGTCTTCTTTTTCCAGAATCCAAATGTACTCACTATATATCCATACATACACGCCAGACAATATCGTTTGTTATTTTGGGGATAGCTGTGTCCAAACATAAAACAGATACCATTTTATTATAAATTGCTTATATCTCCTTTAGTAAAGTAAGGCGTTACATTTATTTTTTTTTGGAATTATGTACTTATATTATCTTTGAATTTTTTTTGGAATTTTTTTGAGAGGACAGAAGATAGGACTTTGGAAGGTCAAATGCCAGGGGACAGGCAGGAAATCATCATTCGTCTCTTCTACAAATACTGCAACTCCAAAGCGAAGCCAGTCTGATGCTAGAAACATTAAAAAAAAAACCTGCACATTTGTTCAAAAGAGTATATTTCTAGACCTGATCAATGGAGTTGTCTAAGCATTGCAAATAAAATTATTGTATAGGAATACTCATATGTCAGAATTAACATTTTGTTCCTGTCTGCATCTTTTTAGGCTAATCTGCTTTCATTTGCATGATTTAAATTACAGCAGCCCAGGTGGGATGATATTAAAAATATCCAGCTCTCAGGACAGCGGATCAACTGCCCTAGAAAGGAGTCTGCCAGTGCCGGAAAGAAGGTTCCTGGAGCCCCTGCTGGGCCTGAGCTTCAGCTTTTAGTTGCTGGATGGTGGTGAGGTCTGTGAGGGCAAGGGTTTGAGTGGCTGGGGTGGGAAGGTCATTTCGGGGCTTGGTGCTGTGGATGTTTATCATCCAGCATGGAACGGTTTCAACATCTTATCAATGGGGTGGCTATACAGGTGCTTACAGGCTGAATCGAACCCCAAGCCCACATGGTAACATCAAATATAGCCCCGAGCGCTCCAGAGAAAGCGGGGTGAGGGATGGGCTATGTCATTATGAATTCCAGGCACTCTGGTGGGGCCTTGTCTGCTAGAGCCTGCTGCATGCCTGGGCGTCCCTGACTGCTCCGACGTATGTCTGGCTTGGCACTTGCTCTAGTGCCACTGCCCATGGCTTCTGAGGACTTTGCTCACTGTCAGGTATTGATTTATAATTTTATTAAAATGTGATCAAAGGTGCACTGGGATGATTAATCGCTCTCACCACTGCCATCTAAACCCACTCAGCAGCTGCCAAGTGTCGGGGAGAGACATATGGATCGGCGCTAAGCAGGCCTGGATGCCAGGGCCTCGGCGCGGTGGGGGGCTCCTGTCACTCGAGGATGCTGTGGGCAGCACAGGCTCTCTGGTGCCAGCTAGGCCTAGACCAGCCCTGACTGACAGGCTTTGACCTCTCCAACTGAGCTTCTGCGAATGTCAACTTAGATCATATACACCAAGGTGCCAGGATATAATGCAAAGTATTTCTTAATGTTCACCTTTCTACAACAATACAGTTTTTTTTTTTTTTTTTTTACATCAAAGCAGTTCAGAATAGCACATGGTAGACATTTAAGAAAATGGTTCTTTACATAAATATACAAAGACATTTATTTTTCAGGTTCTACGTGGTGCCCTTTTTGCTACATTTTAATTTACCCTTTACCAAATGATTCTGAACTCCAGCTTCCTGGCCTGCCTTGTGCCTTCTTAGAATATCAGGCTGCTGTGATTGGAACTGGAAGAGGGGATGCGGAGGTGGGGGGGCTGGTGGAGGAACAAAGCCAAAATTACTGCAGGAATGAGGAGAGGACATACAGTCACTTGGGTAGAGATGTCCCCTGCCCGTACTCTCAACTTGAACCTCTGTCAACCCCTTTAAAGGATCATTAGCTGCCTCCTTCCCAACATCCCAACCTGTCTCTAGATTTTTTTTTTATTATGGTAAATACAGATAACATAAATGTAACCATCTTAGCCACTTTTAGATGTACAGTTTAGTAGAGTGTTGAGTACATTCATATGATTGTGCAACCACTACCAGCATCCAGCTCCCGAACTTTGTCACCTGCAAAATGGAAACCCTGTCCCTGTTAAGCATGTCGCCCTCTTCCCTCCCACCAGCCCTGGGTGCGCACTATTCTGCTTTCTGTCTCTATGGATTTGATGACTCTAGGGACCTCGTATGAGTGGAATCATGCAGTATTTGTCTTTTTGTGACTGACTTCTTCCACTTAGTGTCATGTCCTCAAGGCATGTGAAGCATGTGGAGGCATGTGAAGCGTGTTGAAGCATGTGTCAGAGTTTCCTTCCTTGTTAAGGGTGAATCCTGTTCCATGACATGGATGGACCATATTTTGTTTATCCATCATCCATTAATGGGCCCTTGGGTTGTGTCCACCTTTCGGCTGCTGTGATAAGGCTGCTATGGACATGGGTGCATTTCCTCCAGTTCTAGTCATTGAAGAGCACACTTGCCATATCCAAATCTTTTCAAATATACTACATTTGTCCCCTGGATCCAGTATTATTTCAGTTCCATAAGTACACACCCCTACTCAGGTGCCCTACCTGGAATCAGCTTGGACCTTGCCTCCACCTTACCTTTGCTCCTGCTCTGCCCCAGCTATGAAAGGGTCTCCATCCTGCTCTGCCCTCTTCCCACCCCTCCCTGGTCTCAGTATTTACGTACTTTCTGAAACCCTGGCGTTGTTCCCTGTCTCTAGAACTGCCCAACCCTTGGTTCCATCAGTTAAATCCAGCGTGGCTGGTTTGTTTCCAGGCAGTTCCTTTGGATGTAACTACCCGAGCCTTGGCCCTTCCTTCCCCTTCCAGGAACCACAGCACCCGGACAGCGAAGGCTGAGTTCACAGAACAGAGTTCGGTATTGATATTAAAGGAAACTTACAATAAAGCTAATCAAACATGTAATCCATTGCATGCACCATGGTTGTGATGTAACTTGGGAATTAGGCATGACTGATAAGTAGCTCTGAAGGGACTGTGGTTAGTTTCAATTTGATGCATCCTCTCCAGACCTCTCCGGAATCAGTGGGGAGTGCTGTGTGTGTTTGCATACACGTGCATGTGTGTGCTGGAGGGAGAAGAGAGGATGGGAAAGGGTCATTTGGAGAGGTAGTAAGTCACAGGGCAGATGGGAAGGAGATTTATGTCTGTGGCCTTGACCTGTAATAGTGGGACGGGCCAGGAAGTGTTCCTTCTGTAATTGCTTTCTCTCTCCCACCTTTCGCCTGCCCCTCTCTCTTCTTTGTGTCCCTACAATAGTTTCTCATTTTCTTTCTTTTGTTTTTCTTCCTTCTGTCCCTGACCTAAAGAGAACAGGCTGGTGGCCGTAAATCCTGGCAGGACATGCCAAATTTTAGGATAAGAGGAAGACTCTTCGCTTAAAAATTTCCCTGTGCGGTTGCCTGAAATTCTAGCCACTGATTTACGTGGCCAAGTCCTCTGACGGGGTACACAGGGATCCTGGAACCTCGAGGTAGATCATGGGACGTTCCAAAACGGTATTCCCAACTTGAGGGCTGAGGAGTTACTGCCTGGGGTCTGTGCTTGTCTTACGTTGAATCATTGTCTGCCCATATTTACCCAATTTTTAAAAAATGTGCAAGGATGCATGAGGATTAGTCAACTCTACATTTAAAGTATTTACTGAGCCCAGTTCTTTATCATTGTATATATTTAATCAATGGAAACCAAAAGCACAATTACTGTCCTGTGAAGTGGTTTCGCAGTTAAAAAGTGATCTGCCTTTTAAAGCTCATAGCCTATTTTTTCTTTTCTTTTCTTTTTTTTCTTTTCTTTTCTTTTTTTTTTTTTTTGAGATGGAGTCTCACTCTGTGGCCTGGGCTAGAGTGCAGTGGTGCAATCTTGGCTCACTGCAACCTCCACCTCCTGGTTCAAGTGATTCTCCTGCCTCAGCCTCCTGAGTAGCTGGGATTACAGGTGCGTGCCACTACGCCCGGCTGATTTTTTTGTATTTTTAGTAGAGGTGGGGTTTCATCATGTTGGCTGGGCTGGTCTCGAACTCCTGACCTCACGATCCACCCACCTTGGCCTCCCAAAGTGTTGGGATTACAGGCGTGAGCCCCCGTGGCCGGCCTCATATTCTATTTTCTTCTTCTTGAAGGCACTTTGTTCTTGTGAAAGCAAACTGCCCTCTGCTCCCTGGACATCCCATCCAGTTTCACCTCCACCCCTTTGCTCATATTTTATTTTACTTCATTTATAAAATCTTATCTTACATTTTATCATTTTACATTACATTTGATAAATGTGACCTTCTATGCCTTTCCAGGAGTTGCAATCCAAACAGTCATAAAGGTTGCTTGCCATCTTTTTCTAACTCCTCAGCCAGAAACACCATCTCCCTCCTTGTACTCATACGATGCAGAGTTTCTTGCTTTGAATACTTAATACATTTAACTTCAGATTTTAATTACTTGTGTACTACCTTCTCACTCATAGGGATTAGGTACCTCCTCAGTTCATTTGGTTTATTTTTAGAGCCACAACAGATATTGTACACAAATTAGGCACTCAGTGTCTGTTTTTGAATCATGTTAGATGGAAATGTCAGCAAAAGGCTAGAGGGGTAGCCAATGGACTTGAAATTTCATCACCTAAAATTTTAAATCCTATTGGTCAAGCCCATTATATTAATTAGATATTCTTGTCCCAACTTTCTTATTCCCCTTATTCTAATAAAGGATGAATCATTCTGTGTGTTTCCTCTGCAAGGATTTTACTCGCTGTTGGTAACAGCAGGTGCTGAGAGTTAATCAGTGATTTCAGGTCAGTGCCGCAGGCTGAGCTGACATAGGAAAGGCCGTCCTCCTTTTCCAACACATACGCATGGTAGATAAATCAAACAGCAACAACAACTACAACAGTAACAATAAAGGTTTATTTATAGAGCTGAGGTTTTTGTTTGTTTGTTTGTTTTTTGTTTTGGAGACGGAGTCTCGCTCTGTCGCTCAGGCTGGAGTACAGTGGGACAATCACAGCTCACTGCAATCTCCACCTCCCGGGTTCAAGCGAGTCTCCTGCCTCAGCTTCCTGAGTAGCTGGGATTACAGGTGCACACCACCATGACCAGGTATTATTATTATTTTTTTTGTATTTTTAGTAAAGACAAGGTTTTGCCATGTTGGCTGGGCTGGTCTTGAACTCCTGACCTCAACTGATCTAACCTCCTTGGCCTCCCAAAGTGCTGGGATTACAGGCATGACCGACTGTGCCCAGTCAAGATATACTAAATTTTTATTCAGCTAAAATACACATCTCTGAAGACCCATTAACTAGGTAAGTTTAATGATGGGAACTCAGGGCTTAGGGCAGCCCAGAGAGACAGGTAGTTTTTGCCAGGAAACCTTTTAGCGGCATGGTGGGGAAGTGAACGGGGTCATGCAGAAGGACCCTTGGGACATCTAGCACCAGAGCAAAGGTCCCCGTCCGCAACCAGGAGCAGGTGGGGAGGCAGCCACGTAATTATCTACATGACATTGACACCTGTGCTTCCTCACACAGCTGCTGCTGGGAGATGACGGGGCTGGCTTCCTCTAGGCATGAACACCTGAGTACCTGGCTTCCTGGGAGTCGTTTTGGCCAGTTCTGAGGGAGAGGGTTTGCTAAGGTTGAGAATGATGGTGTGACAATATTGCACTCTCATGCCACTCACAGCAGTGGGGTCGAAAGCGCCACCTGGATAAACACGTGTCTGTTCTCTAACACAGCCCAGAACTGCAGCTCTGGAACTCACGTGAGTCCACATCGGTCTCTCGTGGTGCTGGACTGGAGTCAAAATAATAACACCTGGTAGGTGCCCAGTAAAAAGCAGTTTCTTCTGTTCAGATTTAATCAAAATCCTCTTGCTGCAATATTCTCTCCACAAAAGTGATGGGAAACAGCTTGCCTGTTCCATCCTGTTCTTCAATATTTTGAATCACACCCATCCCACATTTTCCCTCATTGGCCAACTGTGACCCAGTGGGTGAGCTCAGCACAGCCCTGGAAGGCACTGAAGAGTAGACTGGAAGGTGGCAGACGTGGATTCTAAGCCACCGACCTCCCCGTGTGGTCACTAGCTGTGTGACCTTGGATGTGCCACCTCCACCTTGCTGGGCCTCGCTTTCCTCACCCGTACAACCATCTAAAATTTGATGCAATGTCTTGGCTTTAGATCTGGAGTCTTTGCGCCACAACTTGGCTGATATCTATCAGCCTCATTAAACAAATGAGTAGGAAGTGAGGAGAAAGGATCATGACAAACAATGGCTGTGTTTGGAGGACACTGTGGCATTTCACTTTCTATGTTTTCTCAGTCCTGAATCTCCCCATCTGCCACCTCCCTGACTATGAATAGCAGGTGCATCACATACATGCTGCCACAGTTCTAAGGGGGTGCAAACTGATGCCATCTCCTTATGTCTCGTCTTGTTTTTCCCACTGTTTCCCCCCCGCTCCGAATTCGTGACTTAACAGATCTACTAATTAAGTATATGTTCTTCTTCTAACAAAATAGATTGTCCTTTATTTCAGTACAATCTAACAAGGAAGAATGCAAACATGAAGCTAATAGGAAGAACAGTAGATTTTATTAGTCTGTCTTTCTATTAGTAGGATTACTATGTATAAGATATAACCTATCTACAAGAGACAGCTTGATACATTTTGCATACGTGCGCGCGCGCGCGCGTGTGTGTGTGTGTGTATGTATGTATGTGTGTTCACCCGAGTCAACATTCAAAAATACTTCCAAAGCTTCAAAAGACCCCTTTGTGTTTTTTCCCTGGGTAATATCTTCCCACAAAATTAACCATCATTCTGAATACTACTCCCATAGAGTAGTCTCATCTGTTCTTGAACTTCAAATAGGCGGAATCTTACAGTGTGTAGTCTTGTGTCTGGCTTCTTTGTCCCATGATTGTGTTTGAGATTCATGCAGGTGGTTGTGTACAGCGGTAGTTCATTTTTACACTACCACCATTGTAACCATCTATTGCCTGTGTCATCCTTTCTGTTACTGATGGGCATTTAAGGAGTTTCTACTTTTGGTCTTTATAAATATAGCTGCTAGCATGGGTGTGTGTCTTTTGGTGGACACATGCAATAATGATTGGGGTACATACCTAGCAGTAGAATTTGCTGGGTCATAGGGTAATTGCCTCTGAGGCTTTTGTAAATACTGTCAGTTCTACATTTCCACCAGGAATGCAACTTCTACTTTCTCCCCAAGCTCACCAACACTTGGTATTATTAGTTTTCTAATTTTAGCTATAATAATAAATATTATTAGTATTATTTGTAGAGATGAGGTATTGCTTTGTTGCCCAGGTTGGTCTCAAATTCTTGGCCTCAAGCAATCCTCCTGCCTTGACCTCTCATGGATGATAGATGTGAGCCACCACAGTCTGCCTAATTTTAGCCATTATGATGGGTGTGTAGCATTATCTCTTTGAGGCTTTTGGTTGCATTTTCATGATAAGTAATGACGTTTTGCTTTGCCCATATGGTTATTTGTCATTTGCATGTCCTTTTTCATGAACTGTCTACTCGAGTCTATTGCCTATTTCTAATTGGCTTGTCTTTGTCTTACCAATTTGCGGGAGTTCTTGACATATTTGAGATATGAGTTCTCTGTCAGGTTTATGTATTATGAATATCTCCCACTCTTTTGCAAAGTAAATATTTTCCTATTTGTCATCTCCTTTTGCTGCTGGATTGAAATGCCCTTATTAAGATGGAAAATTCCACCCATCTTGGGGACTTGTAGGACTGTGTGAGAGGCTACTTGCCTTGCTACTGTGATTTGTCCTTTCATAATCTATTTCTTTTTTTTTTGAGACGGCGTCTCACTCCGTCACCCAGGTTGCAGTGCAGTGGTGCAATCTCAGTTCACTGCAACCTCTGCCTCTGGGGTGCAAGCAATTCTTTTGCCTCAGCCTCCCGAGTAGCTGGGACTACAGGCACACACCACCACACCTGGCTAATTTTTGTGTTTTTAGTAGAGATGGGGTTTCACCATGTTGGCCAGGCTGGTCTTGAACTCCTGACCTCGTGATCCACCCGCCTCAGCCTCCCAAAGTGCTGGGATTACAGGCTTGAGCCACTGCATCTGGCCTCCTTTCACAATCTTAATCCTGCCTCTTTATGGATGGCAGTTTTGAATGGTCATGAAGTCAATTTATCAGCTCTGAATTTCTGACTGGTGCGTTTTCTGCTATGTTTAAGAATTTGTTTTCCCCTATGTTATGAATCTAGTCTATGCATTTATCTAAAAGTTTTATTTATTTCACCTTTCACAGGTCTGTGATCCATGTCTAATAAATTTTTGAGTATAGTATGAGAGAGGGGTCAGGATTCATTTTTTTTCCATACAAATATCCTATTGATCTTGCCCATTTATTGAGAGGACCATCCTTTTCTTCCCCTCACTCAATGGCAGTTGTGTCTTTGTTGCCAATCAGATGTGTGGGGGAGGTTTCTTGCTGTGCAATACTCTAAGAGAAGTACCTTCTATTCAGTCCTAAATGTACTCCAGGAAGCTAGAATTTTTCTATATTAATAAGAATATTCCAATCTAGAAGCAAATGGAAAGAAAACATTTACTTTATACTTTGCATCTGATCACTTAATAAAAAGACTATGAATAATAGACCAACTCATTCCATAAAGATAAAAACTAAGCTCACAGATGCTTCCAGACTACAATTTAATTAAACCCAGTAAGCACTGATTCTGTCTACTGGCTGCTGGCTGTGAGCTCTTTTTTTTTTTTTTTTTTTTTTTTTTTTTTGAGAGAAGGTGTTGCTCTATCACCCAGGCTGGAATGCTGTGGTGCGATCACAGCTCACTGCAACATCTGACTCCTGGGCTCAAGTGATCCTCCCATCTCAGCCTCCCCAGTAGCTGGGACTGCAGCTATGCACTACCACATTTGGCTAATTTTTAAAGTTTTTTTTGTAGAGATAGAGTCTTGCTATGTCGCCCAGACTGGTCTTGAACTTCTGGGATCAAGCAATCCTCCTGCCTCGGTCTCCCAAATTGCTGGGATTACAGGCACGAGCCACCCCCTGGCCAGAAAAGATACTCCATTGACTGTGACCTCCACTAGCGTCCTGGAGTTGATCAATATTATCTAAATAAAGGGAATTTTTTCCCCCAAGAAGTCCTTGCTGCTTCTAATGAAATCCATCCTAAGCTGAGGACATGGGGAGGGGAATAGAGGAGAAGAGGATGTGTTTCCAGGAACAAAAGTTGCCAGGGACACAGATGACCGCATGCTGTTCCTTGCCGAGACCGGAGGGCAGATCCCATCCCAGCCCAAGGTGGGAGGGGCCAGCGGGATCTGCAGGGACTCACCATGAGTTGCTCTTTGTGTCTGTGCCTGAACTTCTTCTTTTTTTGAGACGGAGTCTCGCTCTGTCACCCAGGCTGGAGTGCAGTGACCAGATCTCAGCTCACTGCAAGCTTCGCCTCCTGGGTTCACGCCATTCTCCTGCCTCAGCCTCCCGAGTAGCTGGGACTACAGGCGCCCGCCACCACGCCCGGCTAGGTTTTTGTATTTTTTTAGTAGAAACGGGGTTTCACCGTGTTAGCCGAGATGGCCTCGATCTCCTGACCTCGTGATCCGCCCGTCTCGGCCTCCCAAAGTGCTGTGCCTGAACTTCTTGAAGTCCCACTCAGAGCCTGGCCAAAACGGCCCACTAGGGGCGCTCTCCTCACCTGTAAAGTCTGTCCCACAGAAACATCCTCTGGGTCCTTTGGTGTCTTTTTGTGTCTTCATCATTTGTTTGTGGGCAGCTATGTTGGGCACTTACCCACACAGGCAGTGAGACCCTCAGAGGGGCCCCACCCGCTGCCAAGAGGCTCCTGACAGGGGCTGAGTGCCTTTGCTCTGGGCTCCAGAGCATCTGCCAAGCCCCTTATCTGTGTATGGCTTGAGCTGATCACAGAAACCAGCACTGTCGTCCTTCACCCCATTAACCAATGGCACCGGAAGCCAGGGCTGTGCTCCAGTGGGCATGGTTCATCCTTGGTGTGGAAATCAGGAGCATCCTGGGAACATCTGCTCAGGCCAACAGGCTCCCATGAGGTGGGCATTTCACCCGGGGATCCTGAGGTCCCTTTCTTGTCACCCTCAGAAGCCTTTGCAGTGGCTGAGAACTGGCTATTCCTTAAGTTTTCACAAAGTTACTTCATACAGTAGGTTGAGAATAGTTACCCTTTTTTACGTTCACCTTAAATTATGCTCAGTTATTATATTAGTCTACATAAGCGAGGCTGTGCTGGAGTAACAATAACAAAAATCCAAAATCCCCATTGCTTAACACCAACATATTTGCCTTTCCTAAAAAAATTCTCCATGAGAGTGGGAGACGGCCCAGGACAGCTGTCCTCTGGGGCTGCAGTCTTGCTTCACCAATGCAGCATGGGGCCCCATGTTCCTGGGTGAGGGGATCACAAGAAGGCTCAAGGGGCACAGTGGCAGTTGGAAGCCACACATGTCACTGCGGCTCACGGTTCACTGGCTAGAAGTGGTCCCATGGCCCTGCTTAGCTGCAAGGGGTCTGGGAAGTACAGTCTTCCTGGAACCTAGGGTGGAGAGAATTGGATACTGATGGCCAGCAGTATTGGGTATGACAGTCATGTTGTCCATCAAGCTCCAGACATTGACATGGCCCAGGTGATGCACACCATCTCATGTAAAACCCACTAGTTTTGGGTGGTTTGCTGTCACTCATAACATCAAACACGCCCATTGTATAGCCCAGGCCTTGTTCTATGAAGTGACTATGACTCCTGAAATGAGTCCCTTCTTCCCACAAAATGTTTGCCTCTCCCATTTTCTTTAATTCATGATTCTATTTGTTTCAGCCAGAGGAATGTTGCTCAGGTTGCTGGGTAGAGTCTGGGTTCCTTGTGCAGCAATTAGAGCCCCATGAACTGGTGTACAAATCAGAGTCTGAACTTAAATTACTTCTATCCCAAGTCTTCTGTGCACTATTGTCAGGGCCCTCTGGTTAGAGCTGTATGATGCCGTTGACTTTAAGATTATTAATGCACACCCCTTAGATTTTCCAACCTAAAATTAAAGCAGTGCTTAGTTGATTGAAAAAACACAATACTGCTGCAAATTAGGGAGATCCTTTGCCTTCCCTTCTTGAGTGTTTTGTGAATTTTGTATCTGAAATTTCAAATGCCTAGGGAGGTTTGCAGAGCCTCACAGTCACTACAGAAGCAGGGTTTTGGTTGTGACCTGGCAACCATGCAGCAGGTTGAGAAAACAGGATGAGCTGCTTCTCCGCCTCCTAGGCTGGGCTCATCTGTGTGGAATGCGTTCAGCCGCACTGTGAGGAGGCAGGGGTGATGTGCGCCAGAGACTGTCCTAGAGGGCACATCCCTGTGTGGGGTTCTTTTCAAAAGAACAATTGAGGAAGAGACATATTCAGTACAATTTCACAAGAGGCCTCAGGGAATAGTGGAATAAATCCTCCAGAAAACATTGATCACACCTGACCCCTTTCCTGGTTGTGTTCTGAGAAAAGGATGGTGATTCCTTCTGCAGAACCTGTCATTTTCTGTTCTCCTGCACTTTCCTTCATTGCTCCTTTGGAAGGAGGCGATGCCTTGGAGCTTTTTAAAATGCCAGATTCTTGCTGTAAAATGTAATGCAATACAAGGACAGATCAAATTTATGGAATGCCTTTTATGAGACTATCCCAAAGGGCTCCGTATAATGGCTATAAAATTGTGAAACACGTTGTGGAACAGATTTAATTTTTAAAGCAGCTGAAAATACCTATTAATGATTTACCATCATTATTCCTCATCAGAGGTCTTTAGGAATACTAATAAAATGACTCTACCTACAATTATTTCTATCCAAGTGTTTCTTCGTGGAATTCAATCTGATCTTATAGCATGTAATTGGCCAATCAAAATAATGTTCTGGAGAAAAAAAAAAAAAAAAAAAAACGATGGAATTGTTTCAGCTGGAGAGCCCTCTGATTTTGTCATTTTTTTTCTGTCCCATGCCTTCGCCAGCTGTTCACCTTCACCTTGACTTTTCTTAGTTTTGACTTGCTCACAATTATGCATTGCCCACACAACATTAGGGCAAAATAAATTTGATGAACATTTGTTGGCCCTTGGGTTCTTGCTGGACAAGACAGGTGGATCTAGGATTATTGTGTACTGTGCTGTATCCTGATCCTATCACTTTTCTTTTTGAGAAGGAGTTTCACTCTTGTTACCCAGGCTGGAGTGCAATGGTGCGATCTCAGCTCACAGCAACCTCGGCCTCCCAGGTTCAAGTGATTCTCCTGCCTCAGCCTCCCAAGTAGTTGGGATTATAAGCATGAGCCACCATGCCCAGCTAATTTTGTATTTTTTGGTAGAGATGGTCAGGCTGGTCTCGAACTTCCGACCTCAGGTGACCTGCCCATCTTGACCTCCCAAAGTGCTGGGATTACAGGTGTGAACCACCGTGCCCAGCCTCCTATACGTTCTTGAAGATGCAACTCAAGGCCCTAGCCTTATTGAGTAGAAGTCATGATTTCCTCCCCAACTTTCATTCCACCTTCCCCTCTTATTTTTCTGTCTTGCTGTTTGGAAATCATTGACTTCACACCCAGCTCCTGCCCATGAGCCTGGACTGGACTCCCCGTGTGTTAACAGCATCTTCCCTGCCGGAGTACTGGGCACGTAACGTGGACCTAGACAATCACCACATGGTATTTCCCACCACAGGCACTGGTTCAGGTGTGATTCAGTCAGAGCGTAGGTCAGGAATTTTGTTCCACAAGTTGGGAGGCTACACTCTCTCCTTCTGAATATGCCCAGAGAAGCCTGCTGCCCTTATTGCTGCCAGCAGCCATTTTGTGTCCATGAGGCAAGCCCATCCATGGATAGAATGGCACTCAGAGGGGGCAAAGCCAAGATGATCACAGAGCAGGAGAGACAGAAATCTCGTTGAACCATACCTCAAATCCGATCTGATTCTGGCTTTACACAGCTCAATAAATCAATTAAATCATTTAAGTGAGTTGGAGTTGTGTGTTCTCTTATGTGTGTTCCAGAGTCCTTGGAAGGTCCTGCCCCAGTGCCTTTTCCGTGCTGGGCATGTGGATAACTGAATACAAGGAAAGCTGTGGCAGGGTCGGGGTGATTATGTGGTCACAGGATGGATCATCTCCCCAAACACTGCTCAGAGAAGACCACTGTCCAGTGTCCTTTAGAGCCTGGATGACTCAGGCCCAGTTGAGACAGGTATTCTTCCAGAAGGCCCAAGCTGATAAAAAGGACACAGCATCAGGGCAATTTTTAGATTCGTGGCAATATTTTAAGGTTAAATAGATGATCTTGTAGTGCAATTCCAGACTGTCTGCCTGGATTCCAGCCAACAAATCAATCACCCTAGGCAGATTGAATTTTGGACCCAAGAGAGAAAGAAAAATTTCACCAGACACGGTGGCTCACGCCTGTAATCCCAGCACTTTGGGAGGCTGAGGTGGGTGGATCACCTGAGGTTAGGAGTTCGAGACCAGCCTGGCCAACATGGTGAACTCCCCCATCTCGACTAAAAATACAAAAAGCTAGCTGGGAGTGGTGGGCTACTCAGGAGGCTGAGGCAGGAGAATCGCTTGAGCCTGGGAGGTGAAGATTGCAGTCAGCTGAGATCGCACCATTGCACTGCAGCCTGGGCAACAAGAGTAAAACTCTGTCTCAAAAAAAAAAAAAAATTCAGACACCTACTTGCTGGGGAGAAGGGGGTCCTATGCTCCCGCTTGCCGTGGACAGTATTTGCTCTGCAACTAGAGTTGGCTGAGCCTTTGGGGTGGCTGCCTTTGTGCCCACAGCTGGTCAGTATGGGAGATGGCAGGACTCACCTTGGAGAGTCTGAAGAAATCATGATGGGGCTCTGAGTGAGAAAAAAAAAAAAAAAACAAGGGAGACAGATACAGCTCGCTCTTCCCTATCAACACACAAAAAATAATATATATAAAATAAAAGGTCAGCGCAATGGGCGGTGGGGACTGGAGGTCTATGCTTCCAGGCATAAGCCATGGAAAAGTGACCCTAAGGTAGGGAAAGAATAATACCATAAAAATCAGCATATATAAAATTTTCATGAGTGCTCAAGCTATAAAAGGTCTGTAATAATAACGGGTGTATTGGATAGTGTTCATCCTGAGATTGACATGTCCTGGAGGAAGGAACTTAGTACAGGCGGTGTGGATCCCAGTGCTGTGGCTGCCCGTGGAGCCGTAGCCGCCTGGGGAGGACAGGAGGTGGATCCCGTGCTGCCCGATGGAGCTCGTTAGGCGCCTGGGGGAGGATAGGAGTGGATCCTGTGCTCGGCCGTGGAGCTCGTTTAGGCCACTTGGGGGAGGACAGGAGTGGATCCCGTGCTGCCGTGGAGCTGCGTTAGGCGCCTGGGGGAGGATAGGAGGTGATCCCGTGCTGCGTGGAGTCTCGTTAGGCCGCTGGGGGAAGGATAGGAGGTGGATCCCGTGCTGCCGTGGGAGCTCGTTAGGCCACTTGGGTGGAGGACAGGAAGGGTGGATCCCGTGGCTGCCGTGGAGCTCGTTAGGCCGCCTGGGGGGAGACCAGGAGGTGGATCTGGTCTGCTGGTGTGACTCGGGAGGCCGCTCTGGGGGGAGGATGGTACGGAAGCGTGGATCCCGTGCTGCCCATGGAGCTCGTTAGGCCCGCCTGGGAGGAGTACGGAGGTGGATCCCGGTGCTGCCTGGAGCTCGTTAGGCCGCGCTGGGGGAAGGATAGGAGGTGGATCCCTTTGGTGCCTGCCGTGGAGTCTTCGTATGCCGCTTTGGGGAGGTATAAGGAGGTGGTATCCTGTGCTGCGTGGAGCTCGTTAGTCCACCTTGGGGGAGGACAGGAGGTGGATTCCCGTGCTGCCGTGGAGCTCGTTAGGCCTGCCTGGGGGAGGTACAGGAGGTGGATCCCCGTGCCTGCCTGTGGAGGCTCGTTAGGCCGCCTGGGGGAGGATAGGAGAGTGGATCCTGGTGCTGACCGGTGGAGCTCCCGGTTAGGCCGCTTGGGTGAGGACAGGAGGTGGATCCGTGCTGCCGTGGAGCTCCGTTAGGCGCCTGGGGGAGTAGGATGGTGGTAGTCGCCGTGCTGCCGTGGAGCTCCGTTAGGCCGCCCTGGGGGGGATAGGAGGTGGATCCCGGCTGGCCGTGGAGCCTCGTTAGGCCCCACTTGGGGGAGCGACAGGAGGTGGATCCGTGCTGCGTGGAGCTCGTTAGCGGCCGCCTGGGGGAGGACAGGAGGTGGATCTGGTCTTGCTGTGGAGCTCGTTAGGCCGCCTGGGAGATAGGAAGGTGGATCCCCGTGCTGCCATGGAGCTCGTTAGCCGCCTGGGGGAGGATAGGAAAGGTGGGAATCCCGTGCTGGCCGTGGAGCCTCAGTGTAGGCGCCTGGCGGGAGGATACGGAGGTGGACCCGTGCTGCCCGTGGGAGCTTCTTGAACTGGCCGCCTGGGGGATGGATAGGGGTGGATCGTGCTGGCCGTGGAGCTCGTTAAGGTTCCGCTTTCCTCTGGGGGAGGACAGGAGGTGGGATCTGGTTCTGCCGTGTGAGCTCATTAGGTCCGCCTGGGGGAGGATATGGAGGTTGGATCCCTGTGCTGCCTGTGGAGCTCGTTAGGTACTTGTGGAGGATAAAGGAGGGTGGATCAGGTCTGACCGTGGAGCTCATTAGGCTGTCTGGGGGAGGACAGGACGTGGATCCGGTGCCACTGTGTAGCTCGTTAGGTCGTCTGGGGGAGGCCGTGGCCTCTGCATCTGCTGCTGGGCCTGAGGCTGTCCAGCAGGAAGGAAAGATGGACAGGGAGGCTGAGCAGCCTGGAACCGCGTCTGCCTGTCACCCCTCTCATAGTGATGATGCGGCCACCTGCAGGAGAGGCTGCATGTGCCCCCAGCCCCAGATGCCACAGGCTGAAGGTGGGGCCCCGGCATGAGCTGCCCTAGTGGCAGGTGAGCCAGAGGGTCACAGACGACAGGCATGTGCCCAGCAGTACCTGCCCTGAGCTCCTTGCAGAGCATGGCAGTGACTGCACTTGTGTGCCCCTCCACATCTCTTCGAGCTCTCTTCTGGCCAGTCCTGACCCAAGACCGAAAGGGAAGGGATGTCAGGGAAATGTAGGCCCCACAACTCAGTTGACATATTCTGAAACAAGAACTCAAGGCAGCAACAGTAACCTGGCATGGTAAGACTGAAAGGATGTGGCAAGCTGAGAACAAAGATTTAGAGCCAGAACACCCTTTCAGCCATGGGCAGAAAGGGCCTCCAGACAGAGAAGAATGATGTCTGTTCTCAGTGCCTTCTGAATCCCCAAAATAGCTGGCACAGAGTTGCTCACAGGTACGTGGTCAGCATGTGCCAGATAACCAAGAAATCACCTCTCTGGGCTGGATGAATCCAGGTAATCACAAGTCCTCATGGCAGACACCCCGGCTCCAGCCACCATCTACATGTGGGTGCTGTTGACCTCTCTGGGGTATGGCCCTCCAGGATGAAGCCACTCTCATCCTTCTATGACAGTCCCACCATTCCCTCACCCTAGACCTGCTTGTCATCGTAGCATGGGTTCCTTTGGGGTCACAGACGAGAGTGCGATAGGGTCTCCATTCTAGTCCTGGCTTTGACCCTGACCTCTGTGACCCTGATGTGAGAGGGCCTTGCATCTTTTCCAGCCCTGAAGCTCCTGCATTCCACATTTCGCTGCTTCTTGGAGGAAGGGTGCCCGGCCAGCTCAGTGGAGGCCTCTCCTGTCTAGGGGAGTCTCACTGTCCAGGCTGTAGTTTTATAGTGGCCATAAATGAAACACACAGGAGCCGCGTTGTCTGCAGCACTGATCACCAAGGTGCATTTTCTCTGTGGTGTTTCTATGTCATCCTTTCCCTTCCTTCCAGTTTTATAGCCTCGTAGCTTTCCCGGGATGTCACCCTTTCCCTTCCTTCCAGTTTTATAGTCCCGTAGCTTTCCCAGGACACCACTCCCTTGGCAGTCTCTAGTGAAATGTCAGAGCTGCTCACTGCTCAAAATCCATGCATCTTGTTTGACAGACACAGAGCAGAGACATCACAACAGAATGTCTCCGTCACAACAGAGACACATTTCATGTCACGACAGAAATGATCAGCTCGAGTGGGCACTCCTCCATCATCTTCTAGTCTCCGTGTGGTTCAGTCTCCGCTTCTAGGGGTGAGAGAAGACAGAAAGCGGGCTAATTCAGGAGACAAGAGACATGGGTTCTCCTCAGTACTCTGCCTGGAACTTGCTGTGTGACCTCGAGCAAGTCAGTTAACTTCTCTGGTTCTCATATCTGTAAAATGAGGTTTTAGACTGGGATGCCTTCTAAACTCGTTTCCAGCTTTTATATTCAATAATTTATGAGTTGCAAAAGTTTCAAAGCTACAGAAAGCTTAATCATTTTTGACTGATTTCATTAATACAAATGAAGGAAGAGACCCTGGCAGTTTAGGAAAAGCTTCCAAGAAGCTAGAGCACTGCTATTCTGTGGTGATGACTTTGGAGATCACAGGAAGGGAAAGCTCCTTATTGCTTAATCCTTATCTCTCCAACAAGCTAAACTCAAAATCCTTTAATCAAATCAAATCAGCTCAGCTAGGCTTTGGAATGGAGCTGGGAAATGACTAATGTGTTTTCTGTCCATCTAGCATTATTCACTTGGTCTTTGTTATAAGTGTGTTCCCAGGTGATGCCAGGAATGACAGTGACAGAGAAGCAAAGGCAAATCAGGAGAGAGTTGAGGCTGTGACGACAGAGTGTGGCAGCCACTTGAGCAATGCTGGATGTCCTCATCTCTCCTGGAACTGGGGCTCATCTTACTGAGCATTCAGAGGGAGGGGTTGAGGTGTGTGCAGGTGGGACCTCAGGGCTGGCTGCCAGGGCCCAGGTGAGAGAGGTCAAGCAGCTGAGGTGGGGATCAATTGAGGGGACCACACAGGAGGTGGTGACACAAATAGGAACCCAGATGCCAGCAGGAGGTTCACTCAGACCCAAGGCCCAGCCAGAGGCAGAGGCCCCAGGCAGGATTACTCCAAACTAGATCTTAATTTCATGCCATCATTCACTTCCTCCCTTGCCCCCTCTTTCACCCCTTTTAACATCTACACACACTAAACTCTCTTCCATCCATCCAAGTGTTGGAGCTAAAAGCCCAGGAGTCTTCCTTGACCACTTTGCTCCATCCCTCAGCTTCCAGTTAATCACAGAATGCATGGATTCTGCCTCCGTGACACCACTCTCATGTGTCCACTTCACTCCCTGCCCACTGCCTCAGCTCCATGCCAGCCCTGAGGCCACCTTCTAGTGGTTCAGCAGTAAGTACCAGCAGCGAGAAACCATAAAGACACGCCAGCTAGAAACTCCAAGTCTACCAAGCCAAGCTGCAGAGCTGAGCAGAACTAAATGCAAGCCTTTCTCAAGGCTATCCTTGGCCCTGGGTTCCCTCTGGGACATGAAGCCACCAATGAGGATTCTTCTGCAGGTGGGGATAGCTAAGCCAGAATTGACAGAGTCCAACTTTATACTCACACCACAAATCATCACACAGGAAAACTGTCCCCAGCTCTCGTGCATCCCCCAAAGTGCATTCAGCTGAGGCTCTGCTGGTCTGGGGTTCCAGATCATCTTCAGAAAGATCATCTTCAAAGAGAGGAATGCAGCTCAGCCACGGTGAATTCTGCCTGAGTCCGTTCAGGCTGCTCTAACAAAATGCCGTAAGATGGGTGGTAATTTTCATGCACGCAAGAAAATAAAATGCATCCAGAATCTGTCAGTTGTAGTGAGATTAGTTGCTCCTCGCTGAAGCCAACTTGCAGCCAATCATCTGTTTGGTCTCCATGAGGGGTGGGCTCCTACTAGGGCTTAGCACCTGTCTCTGTTGCTGACAGGATGGGCATCAGCCGGGTGGCAGCCAACTTAGACTTGGAAAGTGGGAGTCCATGCTCCTGGGCCCCAACATGGCCTCTATCTCGGCCACTGTGGCCACTTTATCTCAGTGCCCATGTGCCAGCCCTGGGGTGGCCAATGACAAAGGCTGGCCTGCTTCAACCAGGCAAGTCCCTCTGTACACTCGGTTGCTTGGTGAGTCTTCTGAAGTAACTTCTGTCTGGAGATCATTGTCATGTGATAAAGACCTTCATGCCCACCGCCATAGGTCCATCTGTAGGCCCCTCCCAGAGCTTCTTGCTACCGATTCCCCAGTTTGGACCTTTCTAGGGCCCTGTCTAAGCCCTATTTCTACGCTCAGGCTACCTCTTCTTTCACACAAAGTAGACAACCAGGGTCCTACCCAAAGCTCTGTCTGTTGGGAGGATTTCCCCCCAACAGTATCTTTGAGGGCTACCTCAAGTGTGTTTCTAATTTCCGTGTACGGTGAACAAAGCTTAGTCTTTTTCCTCTGCAAGCAGGTAGTCCTAGGAGGACTCCCTATCCCCCACCGCCTCTGCCCTGTGATCTGAGGAAGAAGCGCTAGTACAGCAGCCTTGCATGGGGTTGGGGTTTGCACCCTCTGGTTGTGCAGCTGGCCTGCACCTTGTGGCCCTGCTCACACCTAATCACAGAGCCCACTTCTGTCTCATGGTGGATCACTGCTGGGCCCACCCCACCTCATGACTTGGGTGGGTGGGTCTAAATCAGCTCAAGATGGTGCAGTTCTGGCCATCAATGCTGTGTGGTCATTGATGTCCCAGAATCAGATGCTCCTTCTCTACCAGGGCCCATTCACATTTCAGGAGCTATTTTTTTCAGAAACTATGTAATTCTCCACTGCAGGTGATCTGGTCTCACTTTAGCATCCTAAGGAATCTACATTATGATTCTCCTGGTGAGGCTTGCCATACATTCTACATGACATTTTCCCCACCACAGATACTTCTAATACCATGGGGTCTGCTGTGTCTCATGCCCCAAGCAGCAGCACTGTCTACTTTATGGCTTGTGTCTGCTGCCATGATGTTTCTGTGCTGGGACCACAACAAAGATGGTAGTCATTTGATCATCTGGTAAATGGGTCAGAATAATATGTCCAAGCATGAAGTATGCTGTGTTCCAAGCTTAAAGAGGCCTACATGGCATTAAGCATTCATTTTTCATAGAGGATGGGAGATATAAGATGAAATAATTATCCTGTATGTTAAGGGAATTCCCACATGCTCAGAACACTGAACCACAAAATACACACTGTGAAGCAGGCCCCTGAATCTTGTATGGTTTATCTGTCACTCTCTGGAGCATGTGTTTCTAACAAAGCCTCCAATAACTTTTTACCATCCTCATCTAGTCTAGTAAAGATGATGTCACCTACAGAGTGAACCAGTATGATGTTCTGGAGGTTGTCCAGGTGGCTCAGGACCCTTCAGATTCTTTGGAAAGTGTAACCCTGTGATAGGACTGTAAATGTGTACTGCTGTTCCTTCCAAGTAAATACAAGGAGTTTCTAATATGCCTTTCTGATGAGGCTCAGTGCAGATCAATGACTGCATACCAAAATATGCCTGAGTGTATTATTGCTCTAGCAATAATGTGATATCTAGAATAGCAGTTGTATGTGGGGCTACTACTTGGGTAACTTTGCAGTCATTTCTTTCATACTTTCTTTCTGTCTATCTTTTGTAAGAGAAAGACTGAAGAATTAAATGAAAATATGTAAGATGAATATCACAACCCATACATACTTTTAGGTCTTTAAGGTCCTGCACATCCCCTTGGGGTGTGGCATTTTTTTTTTATATTTTTATTGTAGTCATGGGAAGGTAGCATCAGAGCTTTCATTTGGCTTTCCTGGCCATGATAGTTTTTATCTACAGGACAAGATACCAATGTGGATCTTCTGCCAATTACTATATATGACTAGTCCAATTGCAAATTCAAGGACTGGGAACATAATCACCAGATGAATTAAAAAAAACCTCAGTGGATCCACTGTTAGTTAATCTGGGCCATGACTCCATTTATTACCTGGTCCCCATGTGCCCTACTCTAAAGGGGTTGGGGATAGGGGGAGAAACATGAAGGTATGATGAGGTTTGGGATTCACAGGATCAATGTCAACTTCATTGATGTCTAAGCATCCTCAAAATACTTAGATGTTTCCCTCTTCCAAGTTTGTGGTTACTTGAGTAATATGGTTGGGATTTGTGTCCCTGCCAAAAATCTCATGTTGAATTGTAATTCTCAGTGTCGGTGGAGGGGCCTGGTGGGAGGTGACTGGATCATGGGGAGGATATTCCCCCTCGCTATTCTCGTCATAGTGAGTGAGTTCTCATGAGATCTGGTTGTTTAAAAGTGTGTAGCATCTCCCCCTGCTCTTTTCCTCTGGCTCTGGCAATGTAAGATGTGCCTCCTTCCTCTTCACCTTCTGCCATGTTTGTAAGTTTCCTGAGGCGCCCCCCAGCCATGCTTCTTGTACAGCCTGCAGAACCATGAGCCAATTAAACCTCTTTTCTTTATAAATTACCTGCTCTCAGATAGTTCTTTATAGCAATGAGAGAATGGATGGATACACTGAGTAAATGGCCTTCTCTTTAGAGAAGTATGGGGAAATCACACTGTATCCATCTGCTGTGGTGGTGCAGGACCCTTCTTTCTGGCTTTGGCCTCTCCTTCAGTCAATAGTTGCAGGTCCCCAAATTGGTTCATCCTCCAAATCATCCTTCCTTGGCTTCTTTTGGTTGTAGGGATGTGGAGTGTCTTTGTTGGCTGCTCATCTTTCTTGTTCCCAGAGACCCCCTGCCTTGTTAATAATCTCCATGGCTCTTTGTCGGTGAGGTTTTCCTGGCTGTCCCTCCAATCCTACTGCTTGTTATAATTGTGCTCAGCTTATTCCTGACTATGTAGCATCACCATTATCCCTAGTACTTCATGCTTCTGGCATCTCATTGCTATCTGAGAACTCTCCTACCGTGAACCCTGGCCTGCAGAGGACAGCCACCACTGAGGAAGGATGAGTAAGATCTCCCAAGGTTAAAACATGCACGTGAGTGTGTGTATGTGTGTGTGTGTGTGTGTGCTGGGGAGAGCTGTGTGTGTGAGTGCATGAGTATGTATGTGTACATGGGAGGCAGGGTTTTAAGGAGAGTGGGCTGACATTGGGTAGAATACAGATTGCAAAGAAAGTAAACTTTCAGTGGCCCAGAGTGACCAACTGTAGGTATTCAGGAATCTTCAAATAAATTAATGGGACTGGATTGGAGGATGGTACCCTTCTCACCAGCACATTCCTTATTGCTTTGGCAAATGGAGTACACAGTAGAGAGATAAGAGACCTCTCATCATCTTTAGAACTTATATTAGCTGTCACCTCTCCTGGGAAAGCATTCTTGACCTCCTAAGCTGGCTTGGAAGCCTTCCTTATAGGACACCTTTACATTATTTTCTTATGATGCTTATTACACTGTACTATAATACTTATTTACTTGGTCTACCTTCAGAGTAAGAGCTATGCCTGATTCATAATTATATCCCCCAAATCTAGATGTAACTGAACCACAATAAGAGTTCAATAAATGTTTGTGGGTGCCGTGATCCAAACGGTCTGCACTATGCTGGGGCCACAGATCTTTTTGGTGTCATGAGGGTGGCCCCAGTCTCCCTTTTGACACCATTTCTGCCCTTCTTAGATTCCCAGTCTCCAGCTCCAACAGATGTCCAGCCTGACACAGCTGCTTGGGAACGCCTTGCTGATCTGATAAATGCTTATGAACTGTGAAAGTGTGACAGGCTGAATGTGTTACCTTTCCAAGGTATTCGCCATTTAAAGGGAATTCATAATGAGAAAACTAAGGGAGGAGTACTCTTAATGCTATATTTCTCTAAAAAGTGAGCTATTTGAGCAAACTGTACGAGCCTTTACACCAGCAACCCTGGTTCACACCACCTGCCTGCATCCCCGGTCATATAATATAGCACACAGTGGTAAATGCAAATCAGATGTGTGAAACTATTAACTTTTTTTTGAAGGGGGTCATTGTTTATTTCTGGACCTTGTGTTTATCACCTGTAAAATGGATCTTACAATAGTGTCTACCTCATCAGGTTGTCAGGAGGAATAAATTAGGTAATGCACTTAATAGAGCTTAAGACGGTGCATGGCATATCATAAGTGCTAAGAAAAGTTCATCGTGTTTTTTATAAGACAGCTCAGAGGGACCTCTGTTCTGGGAAACCCCACCCAGAATTCTGGACTGGTTCCCAAAAGATTTGGGAAGCAGAGGAGCATGAGCCCTTCATCTTGGTCCAGTTGATAACCCCGGTGGCTCTTCCACTATGATGCCTCTCTTCTAAAACAGCAGCTCAGGCTGTCCAGAGCCGGAACCACACTATATTGTGCATGTACAGGGTTGGTAGCATCACTTCCTGGTTGTCACAGATTTAGAACTTTTTATTTTCTTTTCTTTTAATTTGTATTTTTTATTTTTATTTTTGGGACAGAGTCTTGCTCTGTCACCCAGGCTGGGGTGCAGTGGCGCAATCTTGGCTCACTGCAAGCTCCGCCTCCCAGGTTTACACCATTCTCCTGCCTCAGCCTCCTGAGTAGCTGGGACTACAGGTGCCCACCACCACGCCCGGCTAATTTTTGTGTGTGTGTGTGTGTTTTTAGTGAGATGGGGTTTCACCGTGTTAGCCAGGATGGTCTCAATCTCCTGACTTCGTGATCCACCCGCCTCAGCCTCCCAAAGTGCTGGGATTACACATATGAATCACCCTACCCATTGAATCACCCTACCCAGCCGATTTAGAACTTTTTAATGAAGAAAGACAAATCTTTCTGCTTCTATGATGCCAACTTCTACATTGCTTAGACAAAGAGTTCCAAAATCTCAAATTTGTAGACGTTTTTGTTTTATTCTACTTACTAAGTGATTTGGGAGCACATGTTGACTGCTTTGTCAGAGAAATTCCCCACTCAAAAAACAAAATGAAAGAAAGACCCCCAAAATCCTGCATCCGCTCTAAATTACAGTCTTTAAACATAGATACAAATTTAGTCTGTCTCTCTTTCTCTCTCTAAAAATTCATCTCTGCCTCTCAGTAGTGTATTTGCTTTCTAGAAACAATTTTATCCATCTCCTCCAAGGTTTTACACCACAGAGATCTTGGGGCCACTGATTTGCCTTATACCAGTGTGCTGACAAGAAAGTCCTGTGATGGTTAATTTTATGTACTGTTTGACTGGGCTAAGAAGGCCCAGACCTTTGGTCAAAAATTGTTCTGTGTGTGTCTGCGAGGGTGATTCTGGATGAGATTAACATTTGAACGGGTAGGCCGAGTAAGGCAGAGTGGGTGGGCTTCATTTAGGCAAAGGCCTAAATAGGACAAAGAAAGCTAGAAAAGCATGAATTCCTCCTGCCTGCCTTTGAGCTGGGACATCCATTCTTTCCTACCTTCAAACTCAAGCCAAAACATCAGCTATTTTTGGGTCTCAACCCTGCAGCTACACCATCAGCACTCCTGGGTCTCCAGCCTGCAGACTCAGCCTGCAGATCCTGGGACTTTCTGTCCTCCATAATCTTATGAGCCAATTCCCTATAGCAGTAAATCTCTGTCTCTCCCTTTCCATATGGACAGGGAGAGAGAGAGAGAGATTTACTGCTATAGGGAATTGGCATATATATATATATATATATATATATATATGCTGTTTTTTCACATGTATATGGAGAGAAAGAGTGACAGAGAGAGTGACTCGTATATTTGTTGGGAATTGGCTCATATATATATAGATATATGTTCTATTTTTATATATGGATATGTATATATGTAGTATATACATATATGTGTGTGTATGTGTATGTATATGTATATGTACAAAGGTTCTGTTTCTCCACAGAACCCTGACTAATGCAAGCCCCTTCTATTTTAGTTGCTTGGGTCTCCTACAGGAGGGTCAAGTCAGCCCATTTTCTACTTCTGAGTTCTGCTCTGTAGGGAAAATTGTCATAACTAAGGCTGAGTGTATACTTGGGGACTCCAGGGTTGATAGAAGCATTGGCTCGTGTTTCTGTTTGCATACCAATTGAGTAAAATGAAGACTTACCAATGATTTGGAAACCCTCCGATGCTCTCACAGGGCCCCTGGAGAGCCATCTTCAACCATGATGAATGTGCTGCTTCGGTGGGAAGGCTGCACTCCTGCAGCTGTCAGTCAGCTCCGCACCAAGGCCCCTGCGTTTGGGGCCATGTCGGTGTTCCTGCTATCCTTCCAGTTTCCTGACATGTTCCTGTGCTTCACAATTCAGTCCACTCCAGGTTACGAGGGTGCCAAAGCTATGGGAATGACAGGCTTAATGCGTGGCCAGCTGTCCCCTGTGCCTCATGCAACCATGTGCTGAAGCAGAGAGGTTAAGTGTTCCACAGTTTCCTTCTCCTAGGGCGATCACAGTCAGCAACGGAGATTCATGGCAGCCATTTTGGGCTCTTGTTGCATCGTTTGTCATGAAAATGAGGTATTAGAATTTCAGTGCCTAATATGCTTCGTGAGTTATGGTGGAGAGGAGAGCTGTGCCTTTGGTATTTCCGATAATATGTAGCTTTGTCAAAAGCTGATGGCGAACGATCAGTTCAAACGTGCCTTGGAAAAGCACACCCTTCATGTCAAACGGCTTACATTGTGGAAAAAAAATTACCATCTGTCAAAATGCAGATTGGGAGAAACTCACACACCTAGAGGAAGCCATTTTCACCCTCAGGAACTTCTTTTAAGGTGACATCTGGATGATGGACAGGGGCCCTCCATGGCAGCCTGAGTGACAGCAGCCTGGCTGTGGCTTTCTGGCTGCAGGTGCCCCACTCAGGGCCGTTGCTCCCAGGAGCCCAGGCCTGGCCCTGCGTGTAGGAGAAAGCAGCAGTCTAGAAGGAGCTGTTTTAAAGTTCCCCACAGAACATCAGTTTACCTAAAAATATTTCCCACCCACCCAGAATCGTGCTCAGGATGGTCACCGTTTGATTTACGTTGTAGGAACCATCTGGAGATTGATACATTTAACTAAATTAAACTTCTATCCTCCCAGGAAAAGAAGATACATTCACCAGTTTGTGGGGCTCTTGTAAAGGGTAAAACTAGGGCCAATTTTTGAGAGCTCTAGGGAGGAAGATTTTAATTCAGTTAGGACCCAAAATGGAAAGGGTTCTTGACAAAGAACTCCCTGATGCTGGGCACATTCTGACAATGGCCATAGCGGATGGGAAGTGGGGTCAGGTGGGCACTAGGGTGCCTTTGGACTCAGATGGTCTATAATTTTATAATTCAGAATGGGGAGCACAAGGGGATTCTCTTTTTTTTGTTTGTTTGTTTATGTTTTTGAGCTGAAGTCTCACCCTGTCACCCAGGCGGGAGTGCAGAGGCTCAATCTCTACTCACTGCAACCTCTGCCTCCCAGGTTCAAGTGATTCTGCTGCCTCAGCCACCTAAGTAGCTGGTATTATAGGTGTGTGCCACCACGCCTGGCTTATTTTTATGTTTTTAGTAGAGATGAGGTTTCTCCATGTTGGCCAGGCTGGTCTCAAACTCCTGGCCTCAAGTGATCCATCCACCTTGGCCTCCCAAAGTGCTGGGATTACAGGCGTGAGCCACTGTGCCCAGCCTCTTCTTTGGAAAGCCTATTAATAATGTTAGTAGATGACTGGGCAGGAAAATCTAGGCCTGGTCCTTTCCATAGATTCCCCTGGGCAATCCACCTCACTTCTCTAGTTTCCATCTATTAAATAAATGGATTGATCTCAGTCCCCAAGGGCACTTCCCATTCTGATACCACACAGTTCTCTGAGCCTGGTTAAATCATATAGAATCTTTCTGATTACATTAGAATGGCAGAATACTAATATAGCACCAGAGTGATGAGAGAGCAAGCTTCGCACCAATTCTAAGTGATTGGTTGTGGCTGCTTAGAACACTGTGCCAAAGAAGGATTGATTGGAGGCCAAGTTCAGAGATGACTGCGAGGTATTTCCATAAACAGTGAGGGGCATCTGCCAACGGGGGTGGTGTGGGGAAATGCTGACAATGAACCATGACAGTTTGTCATCCTGCAGTAGACCCTTGGAACTTCAGCGTCCTCAGTTTCCACCATCACAGGTAATTGATGGGCCATGACATGGCCAGGAAGAGGCAGTGGCTGAAGTGGGCTGAGAGGGTGAGTGAGGGCCGCTGATCACAGGCAGGAAGATCTCCGAGGCCTTGGGCCTGGAACCGCAGCCCTGAGCTCAGTGCTGAGAGGCTGAGTGGGGGCCACTGGTCACAGGTGGGGAGATCTCCGAGGCCTTGGGCCTGGAACTGCAGCTCTGAGCTCAGTGCCTGGGACTCTAGCTTCTTCCTCACCATAAGACATTGTTGTTCTCTCTTTATCATGTCTGAAGTTATTCTTTAAGCCTTTCAGGTGCATTTTATTCCATTTTATGGGGGAAATCACTGATTTTGAGGATCTGAGAAGGCTTCTGGAAAAAAATCACTTGTAAATGTTGAGAGTGTGCTGTAGAAAAGCCTTCCCTATGGTACAGGAATGTTTAAAGCATGAACTGAGCGGCCAGGCGTGGTGACTCATGGGAGACCGAAGTGGGTGGATCATCTGAGGTCAGGAGTTTGAGAGCAGCCTGGTCAACATGATGAAACCGTGTCTCTATTACAAATATAAAAATTAGCTGAGCGTGGTGGTGTGCACCTGTAATCCCAGCTACTTGGGAGACTGAGGCAGGAGAATTGTTTGAACCCAGCAGGTGGAGGTTGCAGTGAGCCAAGATTGTGCCATTGTACTCCAGGCTGGGTGACAGAGTGAGACTCTATCTCAAAACAAAAAACAAAAAACCAAAACAACCAAACATGAACTGAAATAGGGCATATAAAAGTGCTGTCTGAGATACAAAACCGCACCACTGTAATGCATCATTAATATTATTAATAATAATTTGCCTTTCATCTCTTCAAAAGTGGTATGTAAACACATCAGCAAGATGTAACTTCAATCAAGCAGGCCGTGTTAACAAGAAGATTGATAGAGAGTTAATGTCTGAAGAAACAGGCTAGGCATAGTGGCTCGCACCTATAATCCCAGCACTTTGGGAGGCTGAGGTGGGCAGATCACCTGAGGTCAGGAGTTTGAGACCAGACTGGCCCACATGGTGAAACCCTGTCTTTACTAAAAATGCCAAAATTATCTGGGCATGGTAGTGCATGCCTGTAATCCCAGCTACTTGGGAGGCTGAGGCAGGAGAATCGCTTGAACCAGGGAGACAGAGGTTGCAGTGAGCTGAGATCACGCCACTGCACTCCAGCCTGGGCGACAAGAGCAAAACTCCATCTCAGAAAGAAAAAAAAAAAGTCTGAAGAAACAGATATAAATTGGAGAAAAACAAAAGAAAATAAATTCCTCACAGGTACACTGTGCATTCTTCATGTGTCTTTTATGAGAGATTATATATACACACATATACATATATACGTACATTGTGAATGCATAAATCTAACTAAAATACACATTACCTCACATAGTTACAACTTTTATGGTGAGAACACTTAATATGCACTCTGTTAGCATTTTTTCAAGAATGTAGTATGTTATTAACCATAGTCACCATGTTGCACAAGTTTATTGAACTTATTCCTCCTGTCTAACTGAAATGTTGTGTGCTTTAACCAACATCTCCCCAATCCTCCACCCTTCCAACTTCCCAGCTTCTGGTAAACACTATTTTTATTTCTATGAAATCAACCTTTGGTAGCCGAATAGTACCTCCCACGAAGATGTCATCACCCTAATCCCTGGAACTTATGAGTGCATTACCTTACATGGAAAAGAAACTTTGCAAATGTGATTAAAATTATGGACCTTAATAGAGGAAACTTATCCTGAATTGTCTCTATGGGCCACTGTAATCACATGAGCCCTTGAAAATAGAGAATTTTGCCCAGCTGGAGTCAGAGAGATGTAGTGGATGGGCACGAGAGACTGCAAGCTTGAAGTGGAATCACCACCTGATTGCTGGCTCTGAGATGCAGGGACCCATGTGTGAGGACTAAAGGGGAGTTCCCAGGAGCTGAGGGTGGCCCTTAGCTGGTGGCCAGCAAGGAAATGGGGACCTCAGTCCTACAACCACAAGAAATTGAATTCAGCCAGTAACCCGAGTGAGCTTGGAAATGGGTTCTTCCCCAGAGCCTCCAGAAAGAAATGCAGCCTGCAGACACCTTGATTTCAACCTGGCAAGACTCGTGTTGAACTTCTGACCCACAGAAATGGCAAGATAATAAATTTGTGTCATCTTAAACTGCTGAGCCTGTAGTAATTAGTCACAGCCTCAATAGATAATGAATCACAGTCCCCATGGCCTGCAGGACAGCTCAGAACATACACACGCCAGTGGCAGGTCAAAGGCTTGGCATCAGTGTCCAGTTTCCAGCTGGTCTTTCTTCTCTGTGCCTTTTGTAGTTCTATTAATATTACAGGGTGCCTGTCTGGTCTCCAGCTCTAGTTGCAGTAGCTCTATCCTTTAAGAGCCAGGATCCTTCTCTGCTATGTTCCCAACCTCAAAGACAGATGTCTTTGAGCTTAGTTGTCTCTTAGCTTAGTTGCTCCAAGCAAATCCCCTCCTGATTTGCCAGCTGCTGGGCCTGCAACCCACCCCATCATCCTTAACTATCTCCTATCCAAGGTCTGCCAACTTCAGCAAAGACATGTCCCTGATAATTCAGCTAATGATGCTTTGTTATAGAAAGCTCCTTGGACGAAGTTGAGGAACCAAGCTTAGAAGTCTGAGAAGTCTGCATGGGAAATGGCATGAACTAATGCACTGAAGCAAGAGTGAGTGATGAAGTGATGTTGGTTATTCTGCAGGAAGAAGAGAGATGGGCTTGTGAAGCCCCAGAGGTTCAGTGATCAAGTAAGTGTGGGGATGCCCTATTAGGTGTATGCAGAGCAGACTAAGAAGGTTACCTGGCTGGAGTGAAGGACTGTCATCAGGAGATGAATACAAGGAGCCGGAAGGAAGAACATTTGATGCATGAAGGATCTGAGAGGCAAGGCTGAGCAGAGATAAAAGAGAGACCAGGGGTGTATGGAAGAAAGGCAGACAAGAAGAAGGAAAACATGACAAAATGGAAAGGGAAAATTGTATTACCGGAATGCCCACCATTTGCTAGGCATTGTGCTTTGCGTACGTTTTCTCATTTGATTCTCACGACAACACTGCAAGGTGGGTAGAATTTGCCTTCCTTTACAAGCAAAGAAAAGGAGGCTCAAGGTCAAATAACTCAGAAAGGAAGAGCCATGATGCTATGCTAGATCTGTCTACACAAAGCCCCTGCTTTCCCCGCCTTCTCTTTTTCATCTACCGCTTCTCATAAAAGGATAGAGTTTTAGTACGTGTGGAAACTCTGACCGACTGCAGAGAAGAGCCATTGTCTTCATCTGATGTCTTTATAGTGACTTTCCTCAAAAGGAAAAAAAACTTCCCCCAAGAAGAGGAGTAACAAAAGCAGGCAAGGGCACAGCTTTCCTGGAAGTTTCATTATCCTCAAAGATACAACAAAATGAAACAGACATTGTCATCTCCGAAAATACCCAGGGCCGTTTCCCAAAGTGTCATGGATGGTGAAGGTGTTCTCTCCACTTTCTTACCTCTGTCATGCTTTGTGAAAAATCTTCTCTTCCCTTCCACCAGGAACTAGATTACTCCCGTGGTTATAGTGTTGCAGTGAATAGGATAGAGTCTTTTTTGCTGGGGGACTGAGAGGGGAAGGATGACTGATGAAGAGAATTTTATTTTCAAGTTACAATTACGTTATGAATTAACATCTTTGTCTTTAGAAATAGTTTTGTCCTGTACCTAATTTGTCTAATAATTTTAAATCCCCAAAAGATTTATTTGTTTGTTTCTTATGTTGTTACTTTAAGCTAGCATAATATTGACAGAAACAATCGTAGTACAGGGCATTTCTTGACTCATGACAAGTTAGAAGAAATGGCTGGTTTGGAAAGTCTGACAGCAATTCATCCAAGCCGTTATTACATTTTCTTTTTATTTTGTTTTATATTTCTCTTCCCTCTCTCAGCTTTAATAAGGTATAATGAATACATTAAAATTGTATATATTTACATATACAATATGATGTTTTGATATATATAATGAAATGATTAAATCAAGCTAATTAACATATTAATCACTTCACATGCTAATTGTGTGTGTGGGTAGAGCTTGCAGTGAGCCAAGATCACGCCACTGCACTCCAGCCTGGGAGACAGAGCGAGACTCCATCTCAAAACAAACAAACAAAAAAAAGGCTTTGTGTTAGATGACTTTGCCTAGTTGTAGGCTAATGTAAGTATTCTGAGTACATTGAAGGTAGGCTAGGGTAAGCTATGATGGTAGTTTAGGTGTATTAAATGCATTTTTATTTTTATTTTATTTTATTTTTTTGAGACAGAGTCTCTCTCTGTCGCCCGGGCTGGAGTGCAGTGGTGCAATCTTGGCTCACTGCAAGCTCCGCCTCCCGGGTTCGCGCCATTCTCCTGCCTCAGCCTCCAGAGTAGCTGGGACTACAGGCGCCCGCCACCGCGCCCGGCTAATTTTTTGTATTTTAGTAGAGACGGGGTTTCACCGTGTTAGCCAGGATGGTCTCGATCTCCTGACCTCGTGATCTGCCTGCCTCGGCCTCCCAAAGTGCAGGGATTACAGGCGTGAGCCACCGTGCCCGGCATTAAATGCATTTTTAGCTACAATATTTTCATCTTATGATGGTTAGTCCCCACATAACCTTGTGTATGCAATATAATATTATTAACTATAGTCATCAGCTGTACAATGGATCTCCAGAACTTACCTATCCTAACTGGAACTTTGTGCCTTTTGACCAACTCCCCATTCCTCACCCTCCCCACCCAAGAAAGGATTCTAAGGCCATGTTTCCTTGCCTCAAATCCCTGCTCTGCTACTTCTTTCTAAGAATGTGACCATATGGAGCCAAATCTCCATTTGTAACTCAACAGAGCAGGTCTTCACCTGGCAACTCCAGTCATTGGGCATCCTCAACAAATTAATTTATGATGAGCAACAGAGAGTGAGACCCTCCTAAAGCTCATGGAGGGGGTGAATACCCATCTCATGGTTCCTACGTGAACATTTAGAAGAAATATCAAGGAATGAACAAACCTCTCCTTGTTTCTTCTTGGAGGAAACCCAGAGCAGGTTGGGAGAGGTATGCATGCTGGAAAATGAGTAACGCAGCTCAAGTAAAGTGTTGTGTTGCAAATAAAAATGATGATGCAATTGCTGTAAGCTTTGGAGCTTCTTGGGGGCATGCAGATCCCATTTTTTCTGCTATTATTATAGTCAGTGTAAGTACTTTCAATGTTTGTAAATCAACATCATGTCACCAGTTCTACGGGGTGGCCATTCCTGCATAGAAGGATTCTAAGGATTCAAGGACGGTAGAATTCATCCTCCTGGGATGTTGGCCTGTATGAATTGACAAGTTTTCAGAAACAGTGGCAGTTCATTCCTTTGAGTGCTTTCCCTTTCTCTTGTTACCACCAAGGCAGGCTGAGCTCACCCAAAGGGCTCATCTCTCCCATCTAATTGTTACTAAGGGAAGGAAATGCCTAAAGTCATACAACTCTAGTGTTTGAGAGACATAAAGGATTAAGAGTTTTGGCTCTTGTCTTGTGATCTTCTCATTGTGTGGTCATGTTTTTCTGAGGACAAGTTTGGATATGGTGAAGGAGGAGGGGAGTGAGAGAGCACAGGGCTCCACTGCAGGCATGGGGAGGAGAAGCTGGCAGAGGGAGTGATGGCTGAAGATACATCTGCTTCTTCCCAGGGTTTCTAGGGCCAGCTGTAGCTCATTTGGCCGTTGTTGATTTACTCCCCTAGCTTTCTTTCTGGAGGACAAATAGCAGTCAGTGGATATTGACTAGTATTGGGTTAGACTGTGAGGAGATGTGTCTGCTGATGTGTTCTACCTACTCCACTTGTACCTTCTTATCTCTTAAGTGATATAACCATGAAGCACTCTTTGCACACATTTCACTTTGCAAATCTCCTACTCTTTGTGCATATTTCACTTTGCAAATATCTCATTGCCTCTGAAGTTAATTTTGGATTCTCTTAATTTAATAATTGTTTAGAAGTACTTTTGATGATCCTCTGTCCCTTCCACTGAATGCTTTAGTCCCCAAGAGCAGGGACCACATCTGTTTTGTTCCTTGTTGTGTCCCCAGCAGTATTTCTCCTAGCTCTTCCTTCTGCTTCCCCTTCTCCGTTTATCTGCACTTTGAGGAAAGGTGGTAGAGTTGAGATAGTAGGAGCTGGTAAAGCCAGTGCTGGGCTTTCCATGGGAACACAACAAGATCCACTCCTGACTCCCACATGGCTGCTGCTGGTCAAGCCTGTGCCTGGTCTCCCCAGCCCTCATGAGGAGATAAAAACACAACTCCTCAATCCACCTCTTTAGGGAGAGATTGATGACGATAATGACTATAAAAATAAGAGTGTATGAGAGAAAAGGTGGTGCATTTAGATAAAACTTTTTTTTTTTTAAAAACAGAAGTAACAGTTCTTAGTCTTGTGAGGGAAACTATTAGCTTGCTCTTCGGTATCAGCAAAAGCTAGATTCTAACCGTGGTTCTGCCTTTTCCTAGATATGTGTGTGGCTAGCTAGGTCCAGCTTGGCATTAGTTGAGGTTCTCTGGAGAAACAGAGCTAACAGGATAGACACAGATGTGTAAGGGGAGGTTTACTATGAGAAGCAGCTCACGTGATTACACAGGCCGAGAAGCCGCACAACCTGCTGGTCGGACATCTGCGAGCTGCAGAACCAGGAGAACTGATGATGTATTCAGTTTGAGTCTGAAGTTCCAAGAGACAGGGGTTAGGGGTGAGGAGGGGACTGTTGGTATAAGTCCAGGGTCCAAGGCTCCAGAACCAGGAGCACCAAGGTCTGAGGCAGGAGAAGGTGGACGTGCCAGCTCAAGAAGGAAGGGAGAGAGAATTCGCCCTTCCTTGCCTATTTGTCCTATTCAGGGCCTCAGAGGATTGCATGATCCCCAGCCACACTGGGGAGGGCAGATATTCTTTACTCAGTTTATCAATTCAAATGCTAATTTCTTCCCCAAACACCCTCACAGATGTTCCAGAAATCATATTTCACCAGCTATCTGGGCATCCCTTAGCCCAGTCAAGTTGACACAGAAAATTAACCACCACAGGCACTTAATTTTTTATGCCTCATCCATCATTTATATGAAAAGTGATAAAAATATTAACCCCTGAGTATACTGAAAAATAGCCATGTCCATAATGTGTCCAATACAACACATTGTACAGGTTGAGGATCCCTTATTTGAAATGCATGGGATTGGAAGTGTTTCAGACTTTTTCAGATTTTGGAATATTTGCATTATGCTTACAAGTTGAGCATCCTCAATCTGAAAGTCCAAAATCTGAGATGCTCCCATGAGCATTTCCTTTGGGTCAGCACTCAAAAAGTTTCAGATTTTGGACCGGGTGTGGTGGCTCATGCCTGTAATCCCAGCACTTTGGGAGGCTGAGGCAGGTGGATCACCTAAGGTTGGGAATTTGAGACCAGCCTGGTCAATATGGTGAAACCCCGTCTCTACTACAAATACAAAAATTAGCCAGGCATGGTGGCAGGTGCCTGTAATCCCAGCTACTGGGGAGGCTGAGGCAGGAGAATCACTTGAACCCGGGAGGCGGAGGTTGCTATAAGCCAAGATTGTGCCTGGGTGACAGAGTGAGACTCCATCTCAAAAAAAAAAAAAAAAAAAAAAATTCATATTTTGGAACACTGCAGATTTCAGATTTTCAGATTTGGGATGCTCAATCTGTATGTGGTAGCCATTTAATTAAAGAGAGAAGGAAATAATAATGAAGATAATGATCATAAAAAAGATGAAGGAGGAAGAGGATGAGGAGGAGGAGGAATGAGAAAGGAAGGTGCTATTTGCACTTGGGAAAGTCACTACTTTTTTAAGCCTCTGTTCCCTGATTGGTCAAATGTGTCTATGGCAATTGCCTCTCTTTTTTTGTGAAGATAGAGTTAAATAATGTATGATGAAGGATCTCAAAAACCATGAGGTGCTCTACACGTAGAGGCATGATTATTAAGTTAAAATGTTATATATCTATAAATCATGTAGCATTTTTAAAGAGGGGCATGTGTGACACAGGAGTGGTGCACATCGAGGTGCTTAGGAGGCATTGACTCTCAATGTGACACAGACCTGGCCCTGTGAGTCCTCACCTGGAGAGGAAATGTGGTTTGTCTCTCTGATTCTGGACACTCCCATCTGCCCTATAATAAACCAATTGATACACACACTGTTTACCATGCTTGATCTTGTAAAGCAATACTTCCTTTGTGGACAGTTTTAATCAGAGTGGTGAAGCCAGATTAAAGCTGTTTAGCTATGATAATGGGCTGACAGGAGATTAAACAGGTCCCTTGACAAGTGACTGTCCCTCAAATGCCAGCACCCTCGCCTGGCACAGCTGCACATAATCAGCACCCGCATTCCCACCAGCCGGGAATACATCACCCGGTCTTTACTCCTGAGCTTGTGACACCTGGAGAATGATCACACATTCCTTGCACGTTCTCTCTCCTTGGCCACGGAGGTGGCTTTGGGGGGCTGCACTGAGAATTATTGCCTTACTGATCTCTCTGTTCCCAGTCCGTTTTCCAGCCTAGCAACAGATTACACTCCACAGGGAAAAGTCACGGAACACTCTTAAGACAATTTCTTACCACGTACGAGCAGCCGTGTAATTGCTCTTAGTGACCAATTTCTCATATTCCGGGTTCATTTGAAATGCACAAGCATTAAAGTTTCCAGCAAAGGCTTGAAAGACACAAGAAGTTGAGTATTAACTCAAGAGGTGCATTTGGGGATGTTCCCTACTCATGCCTGATGTTTGAGGAAAGAGTTATGGTGGGTGACTTAGTTAACGCATCTACCCGTTAGTTGTTTCACTTAGCAGATAAACTGGATGGATTTTGTGTTCCAAAACAGTGTCCATCCAGCTCTGGATGATGTGGGTGTTTTGTGAAGGACACGCTGCTCCCATGTCGCCCCCACTTCCTCTTCTGCCTTCCTTTGGCTCTTCAGTGAGCTACCATTCTCTGATTTCTTGCTTATTCCCTGTGACCCTCCTTCTCTAAAGCTATTCAGTTTTTACCTGTTCTCTACAACCCTGCTGTGTTCCTCCGGGTAGATGCCCCTTTCACTCTGCTGCCGGGGACCACTGGGCCATTTCTACCGTAACACATCCTGTGCACTGCTGTAACTGACATCAGTGTGACTCTCTGCCACCAGACCGGGGACTCCTCTTGAGAAGTGATTTCTCCATGCAGTTTTATGTCCCGAGGGGCTGGCCCAGTGCCTGACACAGTGGTCAACTTCATTAGACAGTGAGATGTTTTTCAACCACTAAGTGAGTCTCCCAGTTGTAAGATACAGAACAAATATTTTGTTATGAGATTGTGAAGTTTGTAAATGAATTAGATAGAAACATAAATTATAGAGACCTATTGGTCAGATCCTGACAGGAAACAGATGGCAAATTCGTACTGGGATATGGAGGGGAATTTAGCAAAGAGACTATGTGTAGGAGGCCCAGGCAGGTTTTAGGAAGCCTGGAAGAGGTAGTAGGACCCTGGGGTTGGCAGCCGTGGGCCCATCACTACCCTGGACCTTCAAGGAGATTGGGCAGCTGAATCCAGAGAACACAGCTGTGCGTAGAGGGACGCTGACAAAGGCTGTGTTCTTTGATGGAGAGATATGGCAAGCCCATGGTGACCCAGGAGAGGGGAAGCTGAGAAAATAAGGACCCCCAATCACTCTCCCTGTTCTCTCCAATCTGACAGTGATGCCCACTGGCCACATCAACACTGCAATCAGGGGACTTTCTACAAAGGTCAGCATCCTGGGGCACAGGCATATGGAGGTTAGTGGGGAGTGAATGTGGAGGGGCAAAGAGAAGCTGTTCACCCATTTTGCCACATAGCATCCACTCTTTTTTTTTTTTTTAGGTGGAGTCTTGCCCTGTTGCCCAGGCTGGAGTGCAGCGTCACGATCTCAGCTGACTGCAGCCTCTGCCTCCTGGGTTCAAGTGATTCTCCTGCCTCAGCCTCCTGAGTACCTGGGATCACAGGCACCTGCCACCATGCCTGGCTAATTATTTTTTTTTTGTATTTTTAGTAGAGATGAGATTTCACCGTATCAGCCGGGATGGTCTCGTTCTCCTGACCTCAAGATCCACCCGCTTCAGCCTCCCAAAGTGCTGGGATTACAGGCATGTGCCAGGCCTCACTCTCATTTTTATCCAGGTGAAAACCTCATGTCCCTAATATGGACATGGGGACACACAAATGTAAACCGCTGCCATGCCCCCATGGAGTGTCACATTCCATCATTCCCACCTAATGTCTACATGTGCTGCCACCAGAGTTTTCATGGAATGTTGCATTAGAAAAGGCCAGGGGAAAGAAAGATTCATTTATCTAAAATATAGCTTCCAAAGCTTCCTTTCTGTAGCTGGTTAAAAGGCTGATGTTGGCTGAGCGCAGTGGCTTAAACCTGTAATCCCAGCACTTTGGGAGGCTGATGTGGATGGATCACCTGAGGTCAGGAGTTTAAGACCAGCCTGGCTAACATGGCAAAACCCCACCCCTCCTAAAAATACAAAAATTAGCCAGGCATGGTGGTGGGCACCTGTAATCCCAGCTATTTGGGAGGCTGAGGCAGGAGCATTGCTTGAACCCGGGAGGCAGAGGTTTCAATGAGCTGAGATGGTGCCACTACACTCCAGCCTGGGGGATAGAGCTACTGGTAAAAAAAAAAAAAAAAAAAGACTGATGTTAATAATTGTGGCTGACTTCTCCTACCACCTGGTTCACATTCTCCTTAATCTCCACTAACACTTCAGATGGACACGGTTTTTCACATAATGGGGTGACCCAAAGTTTGATTCCTATAGAATTTAATCATTGGCAGTCTTGTCTCTATCAGGTGATGCATGTTGCCATTTACAAGAGCTGCTGGAAAAGGGAGAACTGAGAGCACCCCAGTGAGCTCTGAAGGATCCACATCTGGTCGTCCTTGCCCAGTGGTGTAGCAGCAATCCACGTTCCTTTAGATAATTAGGATCAACCATCCTGACCAGTTCTGTGATCTCTTTCTCTTCTTGTTGGCTCAATAGCGTTAAGCTCCCCAAATGACCAGGGGACTATCTCAGATTTCAGCTCATCCCGTCCATGAGGATGTTTTCTGCTGGCAGCATTTCTCTCTTGAGCACCTTGTACTCTCAGCCTAAGCTTAGAGGTGAGTGTGGTGTCTGAAAGCACAAATTATCCCCATGGGTTATTTGGTATTATGGTGGGAGGGTCCTCCCAGTTCTACTCATTTGTTCACAAACTTCTGATTATGGGGGAGAAGGCATCTCTTATTGGTCACAGGCAAAGCACAGACTGAATCCAGCAGGAAGCACCTAGCCTTGCAGGGTGTAGCTTCTAGCTGACCCACAATAGGCCCTCCTTAGGCCTTCTTATATCACTAGCTGCTGCTGGGTGCTAGGTGGTTAGAAGATCAGTACATTTCATGGGTACAAGACTCAGCAGCCCTCTCATTGCCACATCACGTGTAGTATGGACTGTGGCCATACTGTGTTGGGTATTATGGTGATGGATGAAACATTCTCTTATCCAAGTGCTTCTGTGCATGTACAACTTTATGGTTTGGTGGACGGGAAAATATCTAGTTCATGCAGTTCTGCCGTTGACTCTCCATGGTGCATGTAGAAGTAGCAGTTTGAGATGCTCAGTCATCTGACCTCCCATTATCAGGTGCTCAGATAAAACAGGTCATGAGTGCCTTTTCCAACGGAGAATAGTTGTTGCCAAAGGACACACAGCCTTTTTCCAGGACCTCAGGATTCTGCTACTAGGGGTGGCCAGAGGCCCCTCTATCATCTCTTTCTGCTGCAGACACATCCACTATAATTGGTTCTGCGAGGTCATAAGTGTCAATAGTGAGGCAGCTTGGATTGCAGCTGGAATCTACTGTAGTGACTTTTATTGCTCTAGGCCCTAAAACTGGAAGCCTTCTTATGTGTTACTCCTTACATATATAGGAATAGAATTTCTCAAGGTGAATATGTTGCTACCAAATGCCAAGAAGTTCGCCAAGCACCATGCCTCTCTCTTTACATTAGCAGTGCAAGGTGTAGTTACTTTTCTCTTATCCTAAGAGGGATATCCTGACATGCTTCAGGTTATTGGTACTCTAGAACCATATTGTTTGGTACAGTAATCATTCACCACATAGGAATATTAAAATACAAATAAAATAAAAATTTAGTTCTCTAATCACACTAGCCACATCTTAGAGACACTCAAGAGTCATGTGTGGCCAGAGGCTACTGTGTGGGATAGCCCATCCACAGGACATTTCTATCAGTGCAGAAAGTTCTATCGGACAGTGCTGCTAGAAAGTGCAACCACATGGCAGCCCTCTGAACTTTCTGGGGTTTGTCTCGCACTCTGTGGTACTAATGTGTCTTCCTAGGTGTGGTAGCTGATACTTGTGATGCCCTATACCATGGCCCCTGGACTGATTTCAGCACTGCTACATGGACAGCTCCATGCCCCGCTGCCAGTATTACACAAACTGCTAACGACACAGCCGCTCTTTGCTCATCAGCTTTCTCAGAGGCTACTCAAGGCTGCTCAACCATGCACACGTATGACCCAAAGTATAATGAAGTCAATGCCTCCGGGTAATACTCAGCCAATGGTGGGTGGGAGTTAGTGGATAAATGACCGACCTCTCCATCCTGTGATAGAGCAATTCTACATGGTTCCTAGATGATTCCCATTGGGTTTGAGCCCCAGTTGTCTATGGTAGATTAATAACTTGAATTTTATTCCATGAATCACTTTTTGTTTCTTGGCATCACCACCCAAAGTAAACTCTCTGTGAAAACTTCTTTGAATCAGAGTCTACTTTCTGGGGAATCAGATTAACACAATTTATCTTGGAAGTGACCCTGTGAAACAGGCCTTCAGGATAGGATTCTGAAATTGGATTGCTTCATGGTTATATGAATATAAGAATCCTGTCACTGGAAATCAGTGGGCTGGTTATCAGCCCTGACCTGTGGCAGTACTACGATAACCAAGACTCTCAACTGGGGCAGATTTGGATGAGGTCTAGGTGAAAGTGAGGGCGTTGATTTATGCAATAACTCTAGCAATTGAAAGGAATGAGCACGGTGGCTCATGCATGTAATCCCAGCACTTTAGGAGGCAGAGGCAGGCAGATCACTTGAGGTCAGGAGTTCGAGATCAGCCTGACCAACATGGTGAAACCCCATCTCTACTAAAAACACAAAAATTAGCCAGGCATGGTGGTGCCCATCTGTAATCCCAGCTACTTGGGAGGCTGAGGCAGGAGTATCACTTCAACCTGAGAGGTGGAGGTTGCAGTGAACCAAGATTGCACGCCACTGCACTCCAGCCTCGGTGGCAAAGCGAGACTCTGTATCTCTCTCTCTCTTTCTCTCTCTCTCTCTCTCTCTCTCTCTCTCTCTCTCTCTCTCACACACACACACACACACACACACACACACACACACACGGAATGGGGTGATGCTAACTACCAGGGAGGTAAATTGGGATCCACACCTTGAAGAAACAGAACGAGAGGTGCAGGTCATCCAAGCATCAACTCAGGGTGTGCTGTGCTAGCCTGAAGGTTTTCATGGCAGCATTTCAGGAGACCCTCATCTGCAGCTAGAGGGAAAACTGTGGAGAAAATCAGTCCCCAGATTTAATCATAACATGGCAGGACTGCCAAGGATGTTGACTCCTTTACTTTGACAAGTTTCCTCTGCTAAGATCTGGGGTAACGGTGCTGAAAGGATGTTCTGAGAATGTGGAATTCCCAGGTCCCCCTGAAGCCTCCAGGCAGGAAGAAGCAGTGCAGCCCCCTCTCCCAGAGGGTATCAGCCTGCCATTACCTGGAGACCATGCAAAGTGCTCACCTGAGGCTGAGGCCTTGAGGATGATGTTTTTCTCCTGATCTGCTTCTGTCTCCCCTCATAATGTGAAGGGGATTCAATGATCTCTCAGGTCTTTTTTGGCTCTTAAAGTCCCATGATTCCTTTGCAGCCCATACCTGGTTCTCTGATTTCCCCCACAGGATTGCAGGACTCTCAACTTATGGAGAAGACGTATGTTGGCGGGAAGTATTCTGGGAAGAGTTTTGCTGTATCTCTGGAAGGAAGAAGATTGTTTCCCATTGGGGGATGGTACTTTCAACATGTGGGAGCTTGTCGTGTCACAGAAGAATGACAGGTGAGCTTCAGTGATGCTCCTGGTGACTAATGCTGAGGTTAAGAATGCAGCTGTGAAGAGCTCTCTAAAAAGCATGGATCAGACAATTTTATCTTATTAATTCAAAACCTTCAACAATGAAAGCTTATGATTGCAAGAACAGTCTTTGTTTCTGCAATGATTTGATGGGGCAAAAGGGAAATAATCCTTAAATGGATGATTTTGTTTTAAACCGCAAGGCAGGTGAAATCTCAGTAAAAGACAAACTCTCTCCCACCTTGCCCACATTGCCTCCACTCTCACACATATACACATGGAACGCTATTGAGAGGCCGGTGTACGATGTGACCATCAGAGAGCCAAGGCAGCTTCAGGGTTATCATCTGATATTGTCTACCAGTGGGAGGTAGCACAGCATGGGGCTTTGCTGTCAGACAGATTCATATTAGAACCTAGGTTCTAATAACTTATTAGCTGTGTGATTTTGAGCATGTTATTTAGCTTGAATGAACCTCAGTTTCTGCACCTTAGAAAGAGGGCTTATTAATACTTATTTTATAGGATTATTGTTGTGTGGGTTTATATGTTTAGCCAGTATTTATTGACTGACTACGTGTGTATTATATACCAGATACAAGTCCTAGTTGATTCTAAATATGGTATTTCACTTAAAACACCAAGGCTCTATGCAGCTTGTTCCCTTGTCTCTCTATGTGCCTTATCTATTTTAGCTTTCCATTCACTCATCCATCCACTCATTCATCTTCACATCTATCCACCCATATACACATCTACCCATCTATCTACTCATCTACCCATCCATTCATTTATATATCTATTCATCTACAAATCCACCCATCCATTTTCCCATCCATCCATCTACTCACCTACCCACCCATCTACCCACCTACCCACCCATCTACCCTTCCGCCCACTCATCCATCCACCTACCTGTCCATCTGCCCATTTACCTATCCACCAATCCTCCCACTCATCCCCACCTCCACCCATCTACCTATTTACCCATCCATCTACCCATCCCCCATCCACCTGTTCTAAGTGCTGGAGAACAGGCATTTTTATCCAATGCCTGCCTTGAGCTGGTTGTCAGGACATACATGTTCTGCCTTCTCTGCCATAGAGGCAACAAATGTAGTGCCTGAGAACACTGACGTTGGAGCCAGAATGCCTGAGTTTAAATCTTGTCACTGCCACTTACTAGTCACATCACTTTGGGCACATTATTCAGTTGCATTGCATCTCTGTTTCCCTTTTGTAAAATGGGGATGATGATCATAATAATTCACATAGTTAGTGATAAACAAAGAGTTAAAATGGTGCCTGGCATGCAATACCCACTTGCCTTATTTTGATGAGACTGGACCCCTAAGTGCAGTGGATTCAGCATAGGGTTTTAAATGAGGTAGACCTGGGTTTGAAAGTTGAGCTCACTATTTACCAACCTTGAACTCTTGAGCAAATTATGATACATTTCCTGGGGTCCCAGTTTCCTCAGTTGGGAATATTGCCTACTCACAGCTCAAAAATATTGACAGGCAGCATCATCTAGTAGAAAAAGCATAGATTCTAAAGTAAGGAATTCCAAATTTGAGACTTGGCTCTAAGTTCTGTGGTCTTAAATAAGACAATTGGACAGGTCTTCAGGTTTTTTCCCTGTAAAATGGGAACAATAATTACATGTATCACAGATTTTATAGTGAAAACACTGTGTCGAAATATAAAGCACACTATGAATTCTAATGGTTGGAAACATAATGGTTGTGCTGCCTTCCTGTTCCTGCAGCTGTGGTGTGAAGTAAGGATAAAGCTCCAAGAGTTTTGGCCCGGTGGGCTCAACCCTGGTTTTGACTTCTGTCTAGTTTGTGATTCTCTAGCTGAGGTGCCAGGACCCCTGGGTACGTGACAGTATGCTAGAAGGGTTTGCAAAACTGCTTCTTGGAAGACCAAGTTTCCACAAAGGTTTGGAAAAATTCGTCCTTTTCTATTAATGACCATGGAGTAGACTATAATTTATTCATGACTTTTTTATATTAAAATATGAAACTTCAAGGAAAATTTGTGATTGTAGTGAGCTGCCTCTGGCTCTGGCTCCAGGATACCGTCATCTCTAACCACTCTCCTCTGACTGGTGGTATCCTGGTGGAAAAGTTTAAGAAGCACCAGCACTAGTCACCATAATTAGCATGTTCTCTCCCTGAATTGTAGGTTATACTCTCCAAGAAGAGGTGCAAGTATTTCATCCTAAGAGTAGGGTATGCTTTCCTTGAGACTTAGGAACTCAGGAACTGTAAGTCAAAAAAAATTCCCAACTTACATTGGCTTGAACAATAGGGAATTTACTTTCTTAAACACTGGAGGTCAGAGTGAGAGTAGTCCCCAGGGTTGAAGACGAATTATGCCAAAAAGACCCAGGCTTCTTTTCAGATGTTCCACTCTATAGCCTATGGTCACCAGATGGCAAGATGGGAGCTGGCGATATGTGTGGCTACCTGCCTCCATATTTCTACACAGCAAGTGGAGGTCGAGGGAGGATAGTTAGAGTGTGAGCCTGAGAGATGTCCCAGCAATCACAGTATAGAAAGCCTTCACTTCAGTATGATCGGGCACCTTGGGTCATGCCTCCACCTCTAGCCCAGGAACAGTCACTGGGGACTGGAGTCGGGGCTGCTGCATGGAGTGTGTGTGAAGATGGAGACGTAGGGAAGGAGGGCAGGAAGCACTTGGGCAGACAATCCTCAGCCTCTGCTTCAAGTGTCCTCCAGGGAGAAAGAGTAAATGACCTCTGAAAACTTCTTGCCTAGGGCTGTCAGGACTTTCCCTGCCAGGCAAATTTTGGTCTATGGTCCTAACACGAAATTGGTCACCATGGTTGTGATGTTAAATTGCTTCATTCCTGGTTTAGTTTGCTATAATTTCCATTTCCCATGAAGCAGAGAGGACAATGAGAAGATATGTTATTTTGAAAACAAATAATGAACTCACTGAGAGCAGAGAGAACCTGGGGGAAGCTGCCTGTGTCTTGTGAAATTCATAAAGACCAAGACAGGGCATTACCAGACATCCACCTTAGGAAAAGCTTAGGAAAGCTGACTTCAGGCCCGAGGAAGGGATCCACGTGAGATAAATCAGAGACTGAACAATAATGTGTGTCTCAAGAGGAAAGAAAAATGATAGAAACTTGAAACCCTGGCAATGTAATTGTGAGAGGGAACATGGTGTAATGCTGACCATGGGCTTTGGCGTCTCTTTTCATCTTAAACCCGAGCTCTGTGGCCTTCTGGCTTTCTCTTCTGTAGTAGGAATAAAGTAGGAATACCACTTCTTATAAGAATTAGTGAGAGTGCATGTAATGTTCAGACAACATGTCGATGATGAAGAAATGGTAGTCCTTATTAGGCTGGTACAAAAGTAATTGCAGTTTTTGCCATTGAAAGTAATATCATTGATCTTAAAAAGTAAGAAAAGGGCGTTGGGTGCAGTGGCTCACACCTGTAATTCCAGCACTTTGGGAGGCTGAGGCAGGCAGAGCATCTGAAGTCAGAGGTTCGAGATCAGCCTGGCCAACATGGTGAAACCCCATCTCTACTAAAAATACAAAAATTAACCAGTTGTGGTGGCATGTACCTGTAGTCCCCTCCACTGGGGGGCTGAGGCAGGAGAATCACTGGAACCCGGGAGGTGGAGGTTAGAGTGAGCCGAGATTGTACCACTGCACTCCAGCCCAGGCAATAGAGCAAGACTCTGTCTCCAAAAAAAAAAAAAAAAAAAAAAAAAAAAAAAAAAAAAAAAAAAAAAAAAAGTAAGAAAAGGGAGAACATATTTAATGAAATTACATGGGTCCTTTTTGATGTAATAAGAATTTAATTCTAATTTTAATAGCACATGTTCAAGAGTCAGGGAAGGGCCACAAATGCAGAATGAGTCTGAAAGAGTGCTTTGAATTTTTTAAAAAAGTGTCAGTAAGGGCAAAAGTGACCATGAAAAATGCTTAGGACATCAAAAAGGCTTTTAAAGAAAATCTATGTTTGGAGCAAGATGAGGAACAAGAAAGGGGCAGATAGTGACACGTGGCACAGGACACAATGGACTCTGAGGTCTTTGCTGCTGTCTCCTTCAAGCTGGGAAGAGTAAAGCAAACACTGGAGAGAAGCAACGGAAGAACAAGATGCGTGAGTGAGAGTCAGTAAGAAATGTCCAACCTGCTTTAGGTGAGGGTATCTGCAGACCCAGGAAAATTATATCCAGGGAACTGAGAAAATTTGCAGGGTGGTTAACTGGTGAGTTCTCTAGTTAGGCATTCATCTTTATTTATTGGCTTAAAGATGGGTAACAGAAGACTGTTACCCTGGCTGACAGTCTTCTCTCCAAAAGAGTTCCTTGACCTCAAGGAAAGCATACCTTACTGCAGAAGAGGAAGCTGGAAGGTCACAAGTCTGATGACATTAACGTGCAGATGTGCCTGCCTAAATACATTCATACACCTTATATATGTACACATATATGCACGCACATGTGCCTGCACACACACACACTCTCTTTTTTACACACGCACATATAAGTAGTTAAAAGTCAACAGATATCCTAGCCCAAGTAGGATAAACTTGAATTTAATCTCCCCGACTATAGTCTCTCCATTGTCTTTCCTGACCAGTTTCCTGATTGGTTCCCCCACTGTGCTCACCTCTATCCAGGAGGAGCTAAATACCCATCTAGCAGGCACTTCTGGAATCTTGCCAGTGTATACTGTTTTTCTCTCCTTCACTCTCTGTTTTTGGCTGCCTAGAGCTCACTATGCAGGTTTCTTCTGGCTAGAGAGTGCCTATATTTTGGATCTATGACTATGCCTTCAATCCTCTGTTTTGGGTCTATGACTATGCCTTATTCTTCCCCTACAGATTATGATCCATACATCTATTCTCTAAGCAAACAGAAATGCCTTCATGGTAATCCTTCTGAAGTGTTTACCTTTCAGTGGGGCACAATCTGAAGGCAAGGTGCTTATCTCCAAAGGACATAAGGGCAGGCTGATAGAGCAAAGGTACACAATTTCCCTGTCTCTGTCTCAAGAGTGAAGAGAGAGACAGAGAGACACACACAGAGACAGGAACAGAGAAAGAGACTGAGAGAGATACAGAGAGACACACAGGAGGGGTGAGGGAAAGAGAAATTGTGCAAAGCACAGGGTTTGCCTCTGATGCACAGGGGTATCTCATATATTTTTGGAAAAAAATGAATATTATTCAAGTTGATCTATATAATAATTTAAGTGGCAGAATACAAAAGAGCATGTATTCCTGTATGCAACAAAAAACAAAAAACAAAATTAGGTTAATACCTTGGTGAACTGAAATACTGTTGGGTTGGGGGGCAGCTCATGCTGGAAGATGAGAAGAGCAAAGGGTGGGGCAGGGCCCATGCCAGGAGATGAGAAGAGCAGTGGGCGGGGCGGGGCCGATGCTGGGAGATGAATTTAGAAAGATGGGCTTAGCCATTTCACAGAGGACCTCAAAGGCCTTCATGCTATTCCTGTTTTATCTTCAGATCCTGGGAAGTCCTTCATAATGTTTTCTGTGAGTAGCAGAATGTCACAGGTTAAGTCCCCTGGAACATAGATGCTGAGATTTGCATTAAGGAAGTTCATTGAGGGGAGGTGATGGTCTTTTGTGAACAATACCTGTGAGTTGTGAAGGGAACAGGACTGGGTGGAAGAAGCAATCACAGCAGAGGCCTCAGGTTGACTCTTAAGAGCTGTCCACATTGAGGCATGGAGGACAGGTCTTTGTACCCCTGCATCAACCCATCATTGGGTGCAAGATCTCTCCAAGAAGATGGAATGGCCTTAGGTGGGTCATCTCCCTCTGGTACAGAATAACTCCTGGAGCTGTGACACGTCCAGCTGCAGGAATGAGTACCTCATTCCCAAAGAGGGATCTGGATGGGTCCCACTGCAGGGGTGAAATGATCAGAGCCAAGAGGCTACTCTAGATGGGTGCTACTCTAGATGACTGCAGATTGTTACAGGTCTTCGATAAGGTTAAGAGCTTGCATCAAAATTTAAAGCAACACAATACTTCTTTCGTTGAGTCTTGTTATGAACAAAAAGAAGGCGAAACTGAATGTGTGCTTAATGGCATTGACTTAAGCTCCAGTACTAACAGCTTGTGAACTGGGATGGTTTGCAGACTGGCACCAGTGAGCAAGTCACACTTTGAGTGGTTGTGCTATAGACTATGTTCGTGTTCTGTAGTAAAATCACTCTGGGTCATTTCCTTATCAGCTACATTTGTGAAGTTAACCTTTCTCTGACTTCTAGAGTCTGAGAGATAAAACTTTGCTTACTGTCTGCTTTCCTAACATACCTTTTCTTTTTTTTCCCCCCAGAGTTGGGAGGTTGATTCATCTTAGTAGATCTTGTCAGATTGTGTCTGACTACATATATTTGCTTTTCCCAAATGTCCAATCTTTGTCAGTTGAGAAATATTTGAAGTGCTGACAAGGCTCTTACGGACAACTCACCTATCATTGCAGAGTCTGTAGGATTAATTCTTCTTAATTATGTGAGTGCTGGGCCATCATTCAAGTTTATTGATGCTGTCTGGTCATGTCTAGAAGATTTATAGGTATCTATATTCATCCCACACAGAAGAAACCACAAATAACTTGGCTATCTTTTCAGTGTCTTTTTGCATGAGACAAATGTGATGCAATTATTACAGAAAGCTGTTTAATAAGGAAGAACTTACTTTTCCAAGTTTCCTCTGTGGGGTCTTGGAAGCAGAGTTTGGGAATTTGTAATAGTCTTCACAAAGTTTCTCTTCCCCTCTTTTAACGGAGTTAAAAACCCACTTTTCTGTCCAAGTGTTTTATTTCCAGTCCAGGAAATATTCTTGAGAATTATATGCAAGTTCGCTAGGCAGAATTTAATCATTTTTTTTGTACATGGCCTTGGCTTTCACCTTGTTGAGCATGAAATGATTGGATTTCAGATAATCAGAAGGAGATAGAGGGAATCTAGAATCATAGACTCATGGGAAGGTGGAGCTAACGTGAACCTGTCTTTCTGTGTCCTGGTTGCACCTCACCATCCTTAAAGACTGTGACTCTGTAAATCTGGAGTGAAGTTTCAGTATCGGCATATCTTTAACTCTACAGGTGATTCTTATGTTCATCTAGGTTTGAAACCCATGGATGGGTTACTCCTTTCTTAACCCAGAGAAGGAAGGAACCTGGATGTGAAGAGTCAAGTGTCTGCACTGAGCGTCGTCAGTGGGAGCTTAACCCAAGCCTTGGGAAGGGAACATGAAGCCAGAGGCGATGGGGTTGGTGTAAGTGGTAAGCACTTGAATGGAAGCTGTGCCAAGCCTTGTGCTAAGTTCCTAAGTGCATCATCTTTGAAAATCTTCACTGTAATTTAATAAGTAGGTATTATTATCCTTATACATGAGAAAACTGAGACCTAGAGAGGTTTAATATTTTACCAAGATGATACAAATGGTGAGCAGGAGTTAGGGATTTAACCCAGGCCTTTTGATTGGAAACTTCTGTTCTTAACCTCTCTGCTGGAGAAAGAAAGACCAATGAGGAGACTTGTAGGGGCCTCCTGTAATTTCCTTTGGAAGTCAGGTTATACAATGTATGTGTGTGAGAATCCATAAATGTCTAAGCATGTGGTGGTTTGGCAAATTGAATAGAACTATCATTATGCAAGAGTATAAAGCAGTAGATAATAAAGCAGGGAGAAATAAGAATAGTTAGAGAAAGAAAAGTGGGAGATAGTGATGAATGATTGATGATGGAAGAAAAGAATGATCAGTGAGGACATACTATTAGGAAAAGACAAAAAAGTCCAAGCACTGAGATTGCTTGGCCAGGGAGTGGATGTGACTTTACATTAATAATGGGGATTGTAGGATCAATAGTAGCTAATAATCTGTGCCTGAGGATTCTTTGGAAAGAAACAAACCAGAATATATATGTCTGGAAGAAAAATAAATGTGGTAATTTGTCTATTACTGAATCACTTTTCCTGTAGGCATCTGAAGGCAAGGAAGCATGACTTGGCTAATGCCCTGACCTGCCTCCCGACATCCAGCTCTCCTACCAGTTACTGAAGGAGAGTTCTGCTCTTTAGACCAGATGGGTTCAGAGCTCTGCTTTGTAGACTAGATGTCCTCCTATTGTTGTCTTGTTTAGGTTTTCCTGACCTCCTCATTTATAGCAGATTATTAGAAATAAATATATTGGCACCTGGTATATAAAAATAATGACCAAAGTCTTTACACATCTAAATGTTTACCTGTAATTTGGAATGGAAAAGTTCTTACAAGCGAAGGAGTATTATACAAAATATATTGAACTTCAGCCAGTCTTGAAGATTCAGGATGTTCCTTAGGGCATTAAGACTTATTGAACACCTGGTGCTCTCCGAAGCTATGGAGACGTGTAGATTAGTTATTCTTGTTCTCAATGACCCTAGATCACTGACCTTTTTCAAGTCTGTCTACTTTTGGTATTTCTGTCTCTTTTCTAACAGTTACACATTTTGAAAGCATGTCTACCATTGCTGCATGTTTCTCCTGCATTCTCCCTCCATATTTGCTTTTAGATGACAAATATTATAATATTAATTCTATTTTATGCACTATTTCAAGGTAATAGTCTGTCAGGGCCTGCAGGGTATTCTGCTGTCTCTCTGCAAAGTGCAATTTCTGACAGTCATTACACAATTATCTCTTAAATAAAATGAAACATACTGCTAGACATTTAAATAGCTGTTCATTTGAACACATTGCTTCCAAAGGAGAAATCAAGATAATTACCCCAATTATGAGCACGCAAATAATTATTTAATTACTTGTCTGACTTGCCTGCTAGATGATCACTTCGTAAGAGAAGACTCTGGTGTTTGTTTTTCCCAATGCTTAATTTCGATTCCCACTTTAACACATTTACGCATAGTGCTCTTCATATAACAGTGAAAAGAATGTTCGCACTCTAATAGATTTTACATTTTCTAGTTGAGGTAGAGATAATGAACAGATAAATAGTTATAAAATGTCAGGGGTAATGACTATTGAAAAGAATGCAGGGCATGCAGCAGGGAGTGGAGGGTGCTGGGTTAGTCTGTGGCTGGGCCTACAGTGCTTACACAATCATTTGCAGCCCTGTCTGCATAAATGGCTGCAGCATTCGGGCATCTGCCTGCTGACTGCCTACATGGGGTTGTGTCAATACATATTGGAGATAAATCAGACGACATTGCCTCATGCCCAAGAGCAACTCTATGATGACCTAGTATAAGAAACGTATCGACATTTCCCATTATGTGGAATTAGAGAAACTGAAGTTCTGATGTTTGGAAGAATGATGAAGAAACTACGATGCCAGAAGCCAGGGGGAGGTAGAAAAAGGAGGAGTTGTTTCCTGAAGAGTTAGCCTTGGAAGGCAAATTCCAAGATTTGCTGGGCAGCCGTGACACAGTGAGGAGCTTTCTCAGGAACAAAGATAGAAATTTTTACTTTGTTAAAAGCAAACAAACAAACAAACAAGAAACAACCGAGGTAAGGGAATGAATGACCATTAGAAAAGGGGATGAAACAGAATACCCTGTGAGGCCCATTGACTTCTGTGGAGTCAGCTCTGGGGCTGGTCTTGCCTCTCAGAGCACAGACCTCCACTTCTTGTCTACCCAATGTGTGTGTGTTTGCATGTGTGTGTGTTTTGAGATGGGGTCTCACTCTGTCACCCAGGCTGGAGTGCAGTGGCACGATCTTGGCACACTGCAACCTCCGCTTCCCAGGGTCAAGTGATTCTCCTGCCTCAGCCTCCTGAGTAGCTGGGATTACAGGCATGGGCCATCATGCCCGGCTAATTTTTGTATTTTTAGTAGAGATGGGGTTTTGCCATGTTGGTCAGGCTGGTCTCGAACTCCTGACCTCAGGTGATCCACCCGCCTCGGCCTCCCAAAGTGCTGGATTATAGGTGTGAGGCACCATGCCCAGCCCAATGTGTTGTTCTTAATTCATTTATTCAATGAGTTGTTTTTAATTCATTTTTTCAACCTATTTTATACATCGTGGAGGTATTTGGTGACTGGTGGTGATAAGGGATGCTGGACCTGAGTTGGGTGCCAGTCCTGTGGACCTATGGTCTGTGGGGGTGGTGACCTCAGTGGCTGTGCCCTGGATTCCCCCCTGCCTCGCTGGACAGGTGTTGTGGATGTGCGTGGACCGCTGTCCACCTGCACCCAATGTGTCCGCTTCCTGTCCACCCAAGGCCTCAGGTCCGACTCCATTCATCTGTTTCTGTAGTGGCTGCCATGGCCTGCATACTCCCTGGGAATGCAGGGCTGAACAAAACAGCCATGGCCCCTTTCCCTTGGGGAGCTCACGCTGTGGAGATGTTTACAATGGACACTGTGGCAAGTTAAAGAAAAAATAAACTGTGACTATGATTTAAGGAAGAGAAAGACGCCCTGGGGGAAAAATTGGGAGACTGGGGTCTGATGGCCCCTTCCAGGAGACGGTGCTTAACTGAGACTTGCAGGATGATAGGTGCAGACCAAAGAGGATTTATTTGGGCCTTTTGATTTTATCAACTTCTATTGCTACAACTTCAATGAGTTAGTTTTAATTCATTTTTTCTTTCCTTGTGTTTTGCTGCGACGGAGGTGCTTTCTAGCTGTCTCCCTTGCTTTGTTTCAGTTTTGAATGTTTTCATTCAAAATGCCTATTTTGTAAATGTTTTTTCTGCTTGTAGTATTAGTTTTCCCATCAGATTCTTCAAATCTGCTCAGTGCCTTCAAATTTTAAGTTCACGCATATTAGGTCATATTTCCTTTTCTATATGTGTGTGTATGTGCACGTGTGCAAGCACGCAGGCCTGTGTGCCTAAGTACGCATGTGTGTACTGGGAATGGCTGACCCAGAGCCCTTTGACCTGATCTCCACCATCCACGGAAGCATCTTTCTTCAAATCTAGGGCTCCATGAAACATTTTGAAAACTATTGGTCTGTGGTTAATAATTGGCAGTTAAGCATGAGCTTCTCCAGGAGCTTCTGTTATTATACCTTTGAATTTATTAATTTGGCTTCATGCAGGTGAGTTTCTTTGGTTGAGTCCATTATACAAAACGTTTTCTTTCTGTAATAAGTCATGGCAGTGATGGTTGTTACTGAAGGAAGCTGAGAGGCTTAGAAAAGATGCTGAGACTTGGTGTCCATCAGATAATGTATGATGGTGAGAACTGGTGAGGACTGATGATTCCAGAGAAAGCGTGTGGACAGGGTAAAGGAGGTGACCTATGGTATCCAGGAAGTCTTTTCTACAGTGGGTTTAGGGTGCGGTGGAGGGGGAGAGGATTTTATAGGTTGTGGAAGTATTTGGTGACTGGTGGTGATAAGGGATGCTGGAGCTGAGTTGGGTGCCAGTCCTGTGGACCGATCTGTGGGAATGGTGACTTCAGCGGCCATGCCCTTGTTTCCCTCTTGCCTCACTGGGTGAGAGTGTGTGGATGTGTGTGGACCATTGTCCCCTGCACTGCACCACAGGAGCTGCCAGGCACATGCAGCCTCCCCTGCACTACACCACAAGAGCTGCCAGGCCCATGCAGCCTCCCCTGCACTGCACCACAGGAACTGCCAGGCCCATGCAGCCTCCCCTGAGCTGCACTACATGGGCAAGTGGGTGTTGATGCATTTCCTTATTCATCTTTAATTATTCTGATTCTCTGGTGTTAAAATGGATCCAGGAAGGCTCTTGGAGCCAGTCCAACACCACAGTCTTTTGTCTCTGAACCAGTAGTTATTGTTTCTGCCTCTCAAGGTATATACCCCCTATTTTGGAAAATTATCTGCCACATTGAAGTCTAAAAATGTAGGTACTGGTGCCTAGGTCATCTCATACCCCGGCCCAGTTTTCCCTGAGCATGGCAGCCTCCTTCGCATGGGACAGTGGGAGCAGAGACTCTTAATTTCACCAAGGATGGACTTTGCATTTCTCATGTATATTCTCCTTGAATGTTATGGGTTTTAGAAAGGGTGGCAGAAAACATTGTTATACTATATTAAATGGAAATGTAGAAGATTTTAAGTTTTTGAAGGTTTAATAGCTTTGATACAATTTCAACTGAAAACAGTGAATTCTGTAGTCACGTAAAAAATAAACTGCATTTATAAGAAGGCATCTGAGCTTGTGATTGGCATTTAATTAGGATTAAATGACATGTTATCAAGTGCAGTATTCTTCCTTTAGATCAAAGTCCGGTGCATGTTTTGATAAAGCCTAGGCTGGCAGGGGAAGCCAGGAGAGGGGGCAACTGGGACCAAGCGCCACGTTGGGACAAGCCAGACTGAAAGGGTGCGCGATGGCATTGCACCTGCCTCCGAAACAAGGTGAAAACTTAATGGAGAATTGAAAACCAAAATCAGACCAAGGCCTGACTACTCAGTGGCTCATCCTCACATAGACTTTTATGCCTTGGTCACTTGGGACGATCATTTTACCTTCAGAACAACAGAGTTTTTCAGAATTGAACTGTTCGCTAAATAGGAGAATCATTGTATGTCTTCACTATATATGTAAAGAAAATGAAGTGGTGATTCTGATCTAGTAGAAGTATTTTTCACAGAATTCAGTTTTTTGTTTGTTTGTTTTTTAAGAAAAGCTAACCTAAATTTAAAAGTTTATACAACTGGTATACAGCTTTCTGGGAGCATATCACTTGAAGTAAGATATGTGAGCAGTGCCTTGCATGGCGTGAGGGGAAAGAGCAGACTCAGGCCCTGTGAGATTAAGGGGTAGGGCTGGGGGCAGTGGAGGGGTGGCCCAAAGAGTGAGGGGCCTCCCCGAGACACTCAGAGCTGATTAGTGCTTATGGAATCGCCCATGTCTGAGAATAGTCATTTCCCCCACACTCTTTCTCTTCTACCAACGTGCAAAAAAATATGTCTGTCGTCTTAGGTGAGCAGTCCTAAACCTGGCTGACCACAAGATCCCAGAAATGTGTGCTTTTTAAAGTATTCTTGGGGGATTTTAGTGCTCAGACAAGTGTGAGAACCACTGTTGTAGGTGAGTCCTTTTTATTTACTGCCCTTCTGTGTCTCAAACCCAAAAAAGTCCACCCTGCTGAGTCTGCCACCTAAAAGTACTTAAAGCAGAGCCATTCCCAGGGCCATGATATGATAGACTCCATCCTGCCGCTCCTTAATTTCTTCATTAGTTTATCTTTGCACTCCTACCCCAATGATCTCCTCCTGCTTCCTTTTGTGTCTAACTTCCTTTCTTCCTTCAAACCTCAACTCAAGGGCGTGTCATATCCTCCGCACATCTGCAGAGTGAACTGACGCCTTGCTCTGATGTAGGCATCTCTTGTCTACCTTCCCATTGCATCTTGCAAAACCTTTCTAGAGGACTGGGCTGCACCACATGGACTTCTTCTTTTTTTTTTTTTTTTTTTTTGGAGATGGAGTATTGCTCTGTCACCCAGGCTAGAGGGCAGTGGTCTGATCTTGGCTAACTATAACCTCCACCTCCCAGGTTCAAGTGATTTTCCTGCCTCAGCCTCCCTAGTAGCTGGGACTACAGGTGTACACCACCATGCCCAGCTAATTTTTGTGTTTTTTAGTAGAGATGGGGTTTCACCATGCTGACCAGGCTGGTCTCAAACTTCTGAGCTCAGATGATCCAATCACCTTGGCCTCCCAAAGTGCTGGGATTACAGGCGTGAGCCACTGTGCCTGGCCACATGAACTTCTTCTCTCCAAGGATACCCCTGTGTCTAGTAGGCAGTCACTAAATGGTTGTTGGATAAGAAGTTGAATGGGTGCTTCAGTGGAGACAGACATCTTTGTCAGCTGAAATGGACAGGAGGAGCTGTGTGGGAAAACATGGGGGCTGAGTGAGTTCTGCTGGAAGAATGGGGAAGATGGTCATGTGTGAAGAAAGGAATTGAGTGCTAGGAAGTTTTGTCCATGGAAGAAGCAAAAATAGAGCATGCTCTAGTTTTTTATATTCAGGCCATCCTGATCAGTCTGGAGAGTTTATAGAGGCTGGAGAGCATTGAGAGATGAAATAATATGATGTTGCAAGGCAGTGTGGAGTCCTGAAGTGCAGCACAATGGTGGGCGCTCTTGCTGCTCCATCCGGACGCCCCATTCTCTTCGCCAGGGCTGTGTGCACATCCCCCGTATGCGTTTGGTTTACAGCAAATAGGGCTACCAGGGTTAGCAAATAAAAACATAGGAGGCCCATTTAAATTTAAATTTCAGAGAGATAATAAAGACATTTTAGTATAAGTATTTTCCATCTAATATTTGGAATATATATATATATATATATA
>NW_016821201.1:593734-630734 GCF_001698545.2 Rhinopithecus bieti
TATATATATATATATATAAATAAAATACACACACACACATATAGATATGTGAAAACATTATTCATTGTTTATCTGAAATTTAAATTTAACTAGGCATTCTGCAGTCTATCTGGCATTCTCGCTGCAAGCAGCCCACAGCTGTGGCTTCCTTATGAGGATGGTTCTTTGACTAGGGGCTGCCTGCTGCATGGCCTTGTAGAGACCAGAGGTGTCTGAGGGTTCACATCCCCTTGGGGTCAGCCAGAGCCAGTAACTCACTGGTAAGGCTTAGCATGGCTTCAGAATGGAACAAAATCTTTTTTTTCCATGTTAAGATAGTAAACTAACTTAAAAAAATTGTGTGTGTGTGTGTATGTATGTATGTATGTATGTATGTATGTATGTATTTGAGATGGAGTCTCACTGTGTCGCCAGGCTGGAGTACAGTGGCACCATCTCGGCTCTCTGCAACCTCCGACTCACTGGTTCAAGCAATTTTCCTGCCTCAGCCTCCTGAGTAACTGGGATTACAGACACATGCCACCATGCCCAGCTATTTTTGTATTTTTAGTAGAGATGGGGTTTCACTATTTATTTTTTATTTGTATAAATTTATGAGGTACAAGTATCATTTTGTGACATGCACAGATTTCAGGGCTTTTAGGGTATTCATCATCCATCCATCACGTACCCCCATTAAGTAATCTCTCATCATCCACCCCCACCACCCCCACTTTTGAGTCTCCAGTGTCTATTATTCCACACTCTATGTCCATGCATGCACATTATTTAGCTCTCACGTATAAGTGAGAACAGGAAGTATTTGTCTATGTCTGATTTGTTTCACTTAAGGTAATGGCCTTCAGTTCAATCCATGTTGTTGGAAAATACATGATTTTATTCTTTTTATGGCTGAGCAGTATTCCATTGTGTATATAAACCACATTATCTTTATCCTGTCTTCTGATCATGGGCATGTAGGTTGATATTCATAAAGATATTCACAATATCTTTGCTATTGTGAATAGTGCTGCAACAAACGTATGGATGTAGGTAGCTTTTGTACATACTGACTTCTTTTCCTTTGGGCAGATACCCAGTAGTAGAAGTGCCGGACTGAATGGCAGTTCTGGTTTTAGTTCTTTGAGAAATCCCCATACCGTTTTCCATAAAGGTCGTACTTATTTTCATTCTCACCAGCAGTGTAGAAGAGTTCCCTTTGTTTCTACATCCTCACCTATATCTGTTATGTTTGGTCTTTTTGCTAAAAGCCATTCTAACTGGTGTGGTTTTAATTTGTGTTTCTCTGATGATTAATGATGTTGACCATTTTTTCATATGTCTGTTGGCAATTTGTATGTCTTACCTAGAAAAATGCCTATTCATATTCTTTGCCCACTTTTTAATGAGATGATTATTGTTATTTTTTAGTTGAGTTGTTTGAGTTCCTTATAAATTCTGGATATTAATCCTCTAGTGGATGCACAGTTTGCAAATATTTTCTACCATTTTTTAGGTTTTCTGTTCACTCTGTTGATTATTTATTTGGTGGTGGGGAGCTTTTTAGTTTAATTAAGTTCAAGATGGGAAAAAATCTGAAATGCATTTATACATCAGGGTTCCCTGTGGGCTCAGACGGAGGCTGTGACTTTCCCTGGAAACTTCCTCCATGGCCTCGCTGGTTCCCATTAATTTCCTTCCTTGTTCCACCTGCTTAGTGGTCTCTCCTGCAGGCACTTCCCTAATAAATCATGTGTTCCAAAATCCCCAGCTCAGGGTCTGCTTCTGGGGGATCTCAACTAAAACATAGCAGAATGAAGCAGGAAAGAGCTTTGGGATTCAAGTCTGAAGATCTAAGATGCCCCATTATTTAATAACCATATGTCTTGGGCTAATATTTCTCAACATTTTTGAAACGAGGCTAATATATCCATTTTTAAAATCACCTCCCCTTCACACTGTGGTGAGGCAGGGATTCTTCCCCTAGGGTTATGGGGATGGTGAAACACACAGTACTCAACACTGGACAGATGAGATTGATAGCACATTATCAATCACATAGACTCACAGCCCAGGGGAAGACGGTGCCACATGCCGTGAGGACCACACAGCAATTGTGCTTAGGAACGGAATGAACAAGCAGGGGCTGTAGGAGGCAGGCTTTGTGGTAACAAGATGGTGAGATGTGCCTGACCCCTGCAGGAGGCTGAGGCTGGCTTGTCTGAGTAATTGCACAGGCTGGCAGGGAACTGCCATCTGCCACTCCAGGATAGGTAGGGCCTGTGCCAGACCCTTGTGACAGGGAGGGTTGTTTGGCTCTAGGATCTTGGCTGTAGGAGTTGAGTGCATGGGGAACTTGGAGCTAGGCCATTTGGGGCCTCCCAAATTTTACCAGATGACCCATCAGCACCTAATCTTGAATCTTCATTTCAGACCTTAAAGTACTGCCATCCCCTCCTCAGAAGGTTATGATAATGACAGAGATGGGATCACAATGTAAAATCAGAAAGCACTTCATGAGCATAGAATGTAAGGAGGAGAGCTGGAAGCTTTCAGGGATAACTTTCTTTCCATACCTCCATGGAGTTACTCAAATCTGAAATTTTAATGTTGTTTACAGCTCTACATTAATGTTTTAAGTCTGCCACTGTGAGTGTGGGTGAAGCAGAAACCTCCAGGGTCATTGCTTATCTGTAATTCAGCTGTGTCCTGCTGCCTATATGCCAAGCTGGGCCAGGCTGAGACCCTGACAGTGTGAAAGAGAATTTCATACTTAGGTTGTTCTCTTTTCCCTTTGAAAGAAAATAAAATCCCCAAATAAACAACAACAAAAAAACCCCTCCCTGCAAACATTCCCAAAGAACTGGGGGGAAAGTCACATAAGTACCAGATGTAAAATCAGGGACCAAATACAATATCACCTTTTAATTAAAAGATCATTTTTATGTTCAAATGTCATAACTCTTTTCCTTATTTAAACATTTTAAATGAGAACTAGAGTGTGAGTCTACTCCCCAGATCTGATGGCACTCATAACCCTCCAGAGAGTAATGGCCACGATCAATTACATGGTCGACTTGCTGGGCGTAATGGGAGGAATCTACCCGGGTGGTGGAGCGCGGGGAATGTGAAATGTAAGCGCTGGCGAAGCATTTGACTCGGGCTGAAATAGAAGCAATTCAGAGCTTCATGTGGAATCTTTACTCTTGATTTATAAAGGGAGATTAAAGAAAGAAGCTGTGAAGTAACGCTTTGTGGATTTGTAGATGAGGGCATAGAGCAGAATACAAAATGGAAAAAAACTTTGGTCCATAGTCACAAGGCCTGGATTTGAGTCCTGACTTTATCAATTACTAAGTGTGCAAATTTAAGCTGGTCATTTATCCTCCTTGAGCCCCAGTTTCTTTTCTTTTTTTGTTTTTTGAGATGGAGTTTCGTTCTTGTCACCTAGGCTGGAGTGCAGTGGCACAATCTTGGCTCACTGCAACCTCTGCCTCTCAGGTTCAAGCGATTCTCTTGCCTTAGCCTCCTGAGTAGCTGAGATTATGGGTGCGCACCACCATGCTCGTTAATTTTGTGTTTTTAGTAGAGATGGGTTTCACTGTGTTGGCCAGGCTGGTTCCAAACTCGAACTCTTGTCCTCAAGTGATCTGCTCCCTTCGGCCTCCCAAAGTGCTGGGATTATGGGCATGAGCCACTACTATGGGTCCGGCTCCCAGTTTCTTCCTTTCTTTTTTTGTTGAGACGGAGTCTGGCTCTGTCATCCAGGCTGGAGTGCAGTGGCACAATCTCGGCTCACTGCAAGCTCCGCCTCCTGGGTTCACGCCATTCTCCCACCTCAGCCTGCCGAGTAGCTGGGACTACAGGCGCCCGCCACTACACCCAGTTATTTTTTTATTTTTTATTTTTAATAGAGACGGGGTTTCACCGTATTAGCCAGGATGGTCTCGATCTCCTGACCTCGTGACCCGCCCTCCTTGGCCTCCTAAAGTGCTGGGATTACAGGCGTGAGCCACTGCGCCCAGCCAGAAAAAAATATTGTTTTAAGAACTGTACACGCATTATCTCTTTTTGTTCTATTATCCTCAGTGATCGCTGTGGTAGTTTGGTAGATGGGAGGTGCGTTCATATGAGAATCTGGGGAAGGATGTGAGGCATATGTTTTAGATTTCTTCTCAGCCTAAAGAGTATCCAACATTGACACATAGCCAAACTGAATTCTTTTCCTAAAGAAACTTAAAGTCGACATGGAGGAGGAGGCAGATGGAGACCACTCAACCACACTGCCACGCGGCAGGGCAGAGGTGATTCCCGCAGCACGCATTATAGATTAAGGAGCTGAGCCTCTTGGGGAGTTGCTAAACAAGGGTTAGCCAGAGAGAAGGTCAGCTGCCCCACATCTCTTACCTCTGTGCAGAGGTCAGGGGAATCCCCAGGCCAGGGGAATGCCTCTGTCCAGGGGTGAGAGATGTGAGGCAGCTGACCTGTTTTCTGCTTAAAAAGGAAAAAAATTGCAAACAAACAAAATAACCCCTAACCCTAACCCTTACCCCACCTGAACATGCCGTGAGCAGCTTTCCAGAGAGGAGCTGCCTCTGCTCTCCCTTCTTATGGGGCAGTGCCAGAGCAACCTTATAATTAAGAGGAAAGAATGACCAGGTGACCATTCAGCAGCTGGATTAAATGATGGATGTTTACAGGAGAAATCTGAAAGAAACAGCTGTCCAAAGCCCTTCCTGCCGGGCGGGGATCTGTGGGTCCCTCAGGAAGCTGAGGTGCAGTCCATGCTGCAAGGAAGGAGGTCCCCAGCTCAGTCCCCTGAGGTGGCCCTGGCTTGTCAACACAGCCGTGAATCAGCTGCCTGGGCCGACCTCCAGTAGCTCTGTGTGCCCCTGCCAAGTGCTCCTGGGTATGCTGGGAGCTGGCATTGCTCACGGGGAGGAGGTGAAGCTGCTGCTGGAGCCGTCTCTGAGCACTCGGGTCAGCCCTTTCTCCAAAGCGCACTGGCACGGGGTGTGCAGCAGCCACAGTGGAGATTCACCTGGAAAATATCTACTACTACCGTATAGGAGGCCGTTCTTGCCTTGCTACAAAGCGATGCCTGAGTGTGGGTAATTTATAAAGGAAGGAGGTTTCATCGGCTCGCAGTTCTGCAGGCTGCACAGGGAGTGTGGCGCCAGCATCTGCTCTGCTTCTAGCGGTGAGTCAGGAAGCTTACAGTCATTGGGGGAGACAGAGGGGAAGCTGGCGGATCACACGGCAGGAGCAGGAGCAAGCAAGGAGGGGAAAGAGGCCACAAGCTTTTAAACAGCCAGATCCTGTAAGAACTCGTTATGGAGAGGGCAGCCCCAAGGGGACAGTGCTGAACCATCCATGAGAAATCCACTCCCAGGATCCAATCACCTCCCACCAGCCCCATCTCCAGCACTGGGGGTTACAGTTCAACATGAGGTTTAGAGGGACAGATACCCAAACTGCATCATGCCCCCAGTTCACGGAGCTGTGAGCAGGGCTGTGGGCTCAAAGGTAAGCTCGAGAATGGCCTCATGTTGAGAAAGAGAATCCTCAGGTGCCGGGATCCTCCCCACTCCACAGCCAGGTGAGAGCAGGGAAGTGCCTCTGCCCCTTCCACAGCCCCTGGTGTACCTCTGTTGGACGTAGGGCCTCCCCGGAGAGCTGTTTTTTCGAGGCCAAGCAGAGCAAGAAGGAGTTGTGTCTGTGCTTTCCTTTCTGAAACGTCGAGCATGTCAGCAGCAGTGGTTGCGGTGAAGTGGAGCTGCCTAAGGGGCTCTGATGGGGCGATCGCCTGTGTGGGCCTGGGGAGGGCTCTCCTCCCAGAACAGGACTCACTTGCGCAGCCCAGAGCCACCCCCACTCCATCCCCAGCTTAAAGCACATGCAGTTAATACAGTTGTTAGAGTTTGCAAAACAGCCCACACGCCCTGGGCCTGACATTCTTATTTGTTCTGTACCATCCTCTTTTTTTTTTTTTTGAGACAGAGTCTCACACTGTCACCTGGGCTGGAGTGCAATGGTGTGATCTCTGCTCACTGCAACCTCCACCTCCTGGGTTCAAGTGATTCTCCTGCCTCAGCTTCCTGAGTAGCTGGGATTACAGGTGCTCACCACCATGCCTGGCTAATTTTTTTGTATTTTTAGCAGAGACAGGGTTTCACTATGTTGGCCAGGCTGGTCTCAAACTCCTGACCTCAATCTGCCTGCCTTGGCCTCCCAAAATGTTGGGATTACAGGCGTGAGCCACTGTGCCCAGCCTGTTCTGTACCTTCTTTACTGAGTGACTGACATGTGAAAAGCCTTGTATGTTTAATACACACCACTTGATGCATCTGGGGATAGCACACAACCGTGAAACCCTCACCACCATCAAGGCCATAAATGTATCCATTGCCTCCCAGAGTTTCCTCCTGGTCCCTTTATTATTATTATCATCAATGTTATTACTTTTTGTGGTAACAGCAGCCTTGAACAACACTGTGGTGGACCTCATGGATCTAACATATTTGCAGAACACTCCACCCAACAGCAGCAGGAGACACATTCTTCGCAAGTGCACACGGAACAGTCTCCAGGGCAGGTCAAATGTTAGGCCACAAAACCAGTCTTAGGAAATTTGAGAAGATTAAAATCATATCAAGTATCTTTTTTGACCACAATGGTATGAAACTGGACATCAATACCAGGAGGGATTTTGGAAAATTCACAAATATATGAAATGAAACAATACACTCTTTCACAACCAATGGTTCGAACCACAACCAATGGGTCAAACAAGAAATCGAAAAGGAAATAAAAAATTATCTTCAGGCAAAGGAAGATGTTATATAGCTTTTTAATAGGACCTTCTGGGTGGTGTGAACCCCTCAGTTACACACGTAGGTTTCTAAAAGCTAATGGCGTTGAGAGGGGAGAGAAGGCGCAAAGTTGACTTCAGTATGAAAGTGTTCTGGGGAGCAGAAAGGCAGAGAAACGAGTTGTAGTGTCAGGTTGTCCGAGGCCAGCAAGGCTTCATCTTCCAAGTGATCACACAGCACTGAGAAAATGAGAAAAGGGAAGGAGCTTCTGAATGAGTCTGCTGACTTGTCCACACCTGAGCTACGAACAGCTGGGGTCAGGAATGATAACTCCTATGCTGGGATGTTGGGTTTTCTGTCTCTCCTAGCTTCAAGGATAAGGTAGTGGAGTTAAGTTAACCCGAAGTCTTAGTTTTATTAAATGATCACTGTGGTGCAGTGGGTTGAATATGGGATTCAGAAATAGAAGGTTTGGGTTCATTTGGTCCACAAATAGTCATGGCTGTGTTCGCAAATTGGCACATAGTGATGTATAATAATGGAGACAGACAGAGTGCCAGCTCTGTGACAGCTACGACGAATGTCAGATGCGAAAAAGCATCCTGGGACGATCCTGGGCGGGAGGACGAATGTGGGATGAGAAAGGGCATCCTGGGATGATCCAGGGCAGGAGATGCTATTTGCTTAGTTATTGGCTTATTCATTCATTCAAATATCTGTGCACTTACCAGGTCGTGCAGGTACCATTTTGGGCATTGGAAACACAGCAGTGGGCAAAACAAACAAACAAAAATGTGGCTTTATGGTGTCGATGATAACAAATAAAACAGTAAATGAGATGGATTTTGGTTAGTGATAAGTGTTATGGAGAAAACTATGCAGGGAAGGAGAGAGGGAGTGTAGCAGATATGGGAGGGTAGCATTTTAAATAGGGTGGTTAGGGGAGAAGGAAAGGGTGGCCAGGGGCACCTGACCTGTCACTGGGCAGGGAGGAGCTGAGGAGGCCGGGGCTGTGACCTCAGCCTGCTCCGCTGACCTTGTGCAGCCTCCCTTCCTCCACTGCTGCAGCGGCGGCCTTACCTCCTTACCCGGCCCCGAGTGCTTGAGACAACCAGAGGCCTGGAGGATGAGCATGCGCTACTGGAATGCCAGTGATCACTAGAGCACGACTTTGACATTTGATGGGAATAAATGAAAATGTTGAAAGGCTGTGACAGATACTGGAGGCTTTTCTGAATATTTGAGTAGAAGTAAAATAACAGAGCCCCGCGGAAAGTTCACACCACAATCAGATAAGGCAAAAGTCAGCAACTAATACATAATTCCAAATTAAACGGTCCGCTTGAAGGGGCCTAGGCAGGTTAGGCCCAGAGGCAGTGTTAGCCTTAGAGATGGGATTCTGTAAGAAGGGTTAAAAATGTCAACACAGCAAGCGTTACTGAGCGCTCACCCAGCTCTGTGCTGTGGAAGATTCAAACAAAGCAAGATCAGGGTAAGAGTCTAGAATCTTAGGGGAGAAATGTGACTCAATAGCTTTAGATAAAAACAGAATAATTCAAGACTTCTGTCTGAACTAAGATTGGGGCTTGGGGGATAATTCCTGAGCACATGAGGCTAGGGCTTGATGACTTATATAAGTCCACGTGCGATCACCCAAATACCTTTGGGGTGGATATTAATCTTTGAGTCTGTGTGGATATAAATTCAAATGTAGATAAGGCCTGTCTAGCTCTTTCAACTATATTCAAAAGCTTGGATTCAAGAAATGAATATAAGCTGGGGACAGGGCATTAGGCGATGTAAAGTACTGTTATCCCTCAGTGTTCATGGGGGACGAGTTCCAGGACCCCCACGGACCTCAGAATCCACAGATGCTCAAGTCCTTTCTAGAAAATGAGTGTAGTATTTGTGTGTAACCTATGCACATTCTTCCATGTCCTTTAAATCATCTCTAGATTACCTATAACACCTAATACAATGTAAATGCTATGGAGAGAATTGTTATGCTGTATTGTTTAGGTAATAGCAACTAGAAAAAAATGTCTATATGTGTTTAGTAAAGATGCAACCATCCATTTTCCCCCCAGTATTTTTAATCCTTGGTTGGTTGGATCTGTGGATATGGAGCCCACTGATAATAACAAACAAGATTCTTATTCATAATTTCATAATTTTTAGGACCAGCTTATTAATGTTCAATCTTAGCTCCCTGCGCTTTGGTACAGTCTGTGATTGGGTCATTCACACTGGCCAGTGGGTCGGATTTACACTCTGCACCGGAGGCTGCACAGGACCGAGAGGAGAAGGGAGGAAAAGGACCGGCCGTGGGGGAGATCTGGGGCGGGGGGTCTGGGCATAGAGGGTCAGTGCAGGTTTGGAGGAGAAGTGGGGGTGAAGGTCTCGGGGCAAGCAGGAAGAAGGCTGATGGGTCAGGTGCACAGGCTGCACCCTGCTGTGTGCCCCCTGGCTCTCCAGGCTCAGCACCTCGGACGCTGTGCTCCCTGAACATGCAATGACTTCTCCACTTTGATAAGGCCTCTCGTGGTCCTCAAAGCCACTGTGTCACGCTGAGGGAGAGCAGGTGGGGAAGTGGAGGTGGGAGAAGGGCAGGCCCGTCCTGAGTGGCAGGGCTGCCCGAGGTCATCAAGTGCGTCTGCAGCAGCCACTTTGCTAAACTTTGCTAAGCGCTCTGCCACTTGCTGCTGGTATAGAGACGCAGAGAACTCATCTGGGAGGAGACACCAGGCAATCCACTAAGATCATGCAGATGTTGTCCAGTAGTGCCCCTGGGAGCTGTGTGGCTCTGAATTGATGGTTGCTGTTGGAAGGAAGCCTATATGGGAAAAAGCTGTGAGGGTGGGTGGGGAGCTTATGCTGAGCAGGGAGGGGGTGGGACACATACAGACAAAAGGAAGGGGTGACTTAAAGCCTCCTGGATGAGGACAGGCGAGGAGGCCCACAGTCCAGAGGGGACAGGCGGCAGGCAGGACTGGAGCCAGATTCCATAAGACACAGTCATACAGAGCCCCAGCTTTGGTTTCTGACCTGCAGACAAAGCAGAACCACTTGAGATACTGAGCCTTTACATGGCGCAGGTAAGCGATTCCAGGAAAATCCCCCTGAGAGCAGATTGAAGGATATTTCAAAGAAAAGAGAAGATAAGAGGAACCAGATGGGAGGCCATGCGGCAGCCCTGAGCGATGTGAATCAGGCCAGGAAGGGGAAGGTGTTGAGTGACGGTGCACAGGTGCCTCTGAAGGACTTGGTGGCCCTTTGTCCAATCCTGAGAGTAAAGGAGGTGGAGCAGAGGGCCCTCTGGGGTTTCAAGGCTAGGAGAAAGGTTGTCCATTAAATGAAATGGGATCTTTAAAAAGCCTGGATCTTGGCCAGGCGCGGTGGCTCACACCTGTAATCCCAGCACTTTGGGAGGCCTAGGTGGGTGGATCATTTGAGGCCAAGGAGTTCAAGATCAGCCTGGCCAATATGGCCAAACCCCATTTCTGCTAAAATACAAAAATCAGCTGGGTGTATTGGCACACGTCTATAGTCCCAGCTACTTGGGAGGCTGAGGCATGAGAATCCCTTGAACCCAGGAGGTGGAGGCTGCCGTGAGCCAAGATTGTACCACTGCACTCCAGCCTGGGCAACAGAGTGAGATTCTGTCTCAAAAAAAAAAATAAAATAAAATAAAAAATAAAAAAAGTCTGGATCTTAAAATGATAAAATAAGGATAAAAAAATAAATAACAGTGTAGTGTTTTGTCAACCTAAACAAAACAGACAGAGGCTCTCTAAAAGAAATTTGGGAATAGAGAGCACATTGCTATGGGAATCCACATACCATAGTAAATGGCATGTGTATTCAGGGAGGTAAAAGAAGACAATGGGTTTTCAAGGAGAAAATGAGGAGATTCCACAATGGTTTTGAAATAATTATCTTTGGCTGCGAAGATCAGTAACAAGGATGACACTGGTCCTTGTTACTGAGGTTGGACAGGCAGTTGCAGGGCAGATGGTCCTGGAGAAGTGTTTTTTTGTGTAAGGTTTTGATATGCAAGGTTATAGTTTTTGCAGTCTTTTGTGACAGTTTTTGTTATCAGGCATTCATTCAAGAGAACCCTCTCTTCATGGTCTTCTCTGGCTCTATTTGCCAGGTTTTCCCTAACATTAGTGAGTTCATTTTGATTCTGATAGCTTTCACAGTTTGTGATTACTTGATTGTTATCATTAACGGCTTATCTTGACTTGCTATTCATGATTCACAAAATTAGATAACTTGGATTGTGACTGTTTTCTCCTTCTAATTCCAAATGACAATTCTACAAAATCTGTTAGTTTTCCTGGAGAGGTCAGGAAACTGCCACCCTCTGAGGATATTTCACCAACAGAAGTATTTTGATTGGATTGGAATAGGTTTTTGTTTAAGTAAGATAGGAATGCTTTATTTATTTATTTATTTATTTTGAGACGGAGTCTCGCTCTGTCGCCCAGGCTGGAGTGCAGTGGCCGGATCTCAGCTCACTGCAAGCTCCGCCTCCCGGGTTTACGCCATTCTCATGCCTCAGCCTCCCGAGTAGCTGGGACTACAGGCGCCCGCCACCTCGCCCGGCTAGCTTTTGTATTTTTTAGTAGAGACGGGGTTTCACCGGGTTAGCCAGGATGGTCTCGATCTCCTGACCTCGTGATCCGCCCGTCTCAGCCTCCCAAAGTGCTGGGATTACAGGCTTGCACACTCAGTTGGACAAAATCCTGCCATTCTTATGAAAGGACACCAGCCTATTCATTCATTTGTTACCTGCTTGGGCCTTGAAAGCATTTGGGTCCAAATCCTGGTCTAGCAATGTGTTGGTACAGCTATGGAAGATTCCCTTCTGTAATCATTTGATTTCTGCCTCAGCACCTGTCGTGGACATTGTTGGCTGGTCCCCAGCAATAACTTTCCCTTTTCCATTCCTAAGAGAAACCTGGGTTTTGTTCAGGTGTTTTCACCCCTTCCTCTCACAGTCCATGTGCAGCAGGGAACCAGGGTCCCCACTCTAGAGATGGGCCCTTATTAATCTATGCCTGATTATGCTCCTCCTCCTTGCCCATGATTGGTTGAGGAAAGGACAAGTGACCTAATTCTGGCCAATGGGGCATGAGGAAGTGTTTCTAGAGCCTTCTGGAAAAGGAAGTCCCTCCCTTGTCTTGGAAAAGCTGCTGGAAGCCACTGAAGTCTCTCTTTATAGCTATTCTGAAGAAGCACTGAGCACACGTGTGTCTGTGGGGGAACCAGCCTCCCCTTTATAAACAGGGGAGAAACAGAAAACCAGTATTTTTGATACCATCATTGAGCTACTGAATTAACCCGTTTGGACATCTGCCCTACCTGTAGACATCCAATTACAGGGCCAAATAATTTTCTTATTGTTCTTTTCATTTTAATTCAGTTTGAGTTCACTCATTCTATTTACAATCAAAAGTATACTAATGCCCATCACCCCTTTTCAAGAAATCAGTAGTTTCTTGTGCTCCATACCTAAAATATTCCAAAACACTTCTTTTCTGTGTCATGTGAAAGGCACAGAAGAATAAATGATAGTTTGTATCTTTTCATTTACTTCCCGGAACCTGGCACAGAATTTGACATAATATAAATGAGCAGCCACAGGGAGGCACAAGAGCTCTCTAATTACAACATACATGTCCTCTCTAGGACCAACAGGAAAAGAAAATTAAAATCCCTCTGGATTGGGGCAAAAAGGAGGAATCATTATATTTTTAATGATGTTATTGAAGGTCTTCCAAAATCCTAGATGAAACTATTAACAACCCTGACTTTTACATTTCCACCAGTAGTTTCTGAAGCAATATTAAAACCTCTAAATTAAAACTAGGAGGGATAAAGAAATAGAGACAGAGATAGATGTAATAATCCATACAATTGAAATCAGGGTGTTTGCAAACCCTAAAATGTTAGGAATGTCTAACAATGATTTGAAAACCAGATAGTGGCCTGGTTGATTTCAAAAAGTCCTTTGCCTTCCTCTAACCTTCCCAACTGAATATATTAATTTATAGAATGTAAAGCAGACTTGGAAGCCCTCAAAGCTGCACACGGTCATTCTTTCTAGTGCAAAGACTCTTCCTCCCGTGGATAATCTGAGTCAACGTGGCAGTAGGCACAAGTCTTTGTGAAGGTAAAATGGGATTTTCCTGTGACCACTCCTAAAAATGGCAGATCATATTGTTTCATTTTCTTCGTCGCAGAGTCCAAGAGTAGATAGCTGCAATTCTGAAAAACGCAAGCAGCATTTTTAACATTTTAGATTCTCCTGAAACAGCAGGTGCAGATGTGAGTGAGCAGGCGCTGAGCAAGGGAGGAGATGACTCAAGACTGCTGCGTGGTTCTTTCTGCAATTTGCTGCCATTGCAGGCTCTGACTCCCTGCTACCCGGGGCAGAAGCATGTGATGACTTGATCTCAGTGGTAGTTTCAGCCATAGAGGTGGATGTGCAAGTGACAGAATTGTGCGGGTGGGCAGGCCTGATGCGAATACAGAAAGGAGAACCGGCAAGAGCCTGTTTGACTCGGGGAAGACAGCGTCCTGAGGCTAGCACAGCCTGTGGGATTCGGGGAATCTCTCCACTCTCTGCACAAACCAACCCCTATCAGGTCCTGCATGCCGAAAGATACAGATCCCCCGTGGCCTGTGGGCTATGAGGGCAAGTAAAACCACACACGAATGCTGCAGCCCCCATGGTCATTACCTGTGCCCAACAAGCTTCTCTCCCCTCACTAACTCTTACTTCAGACTTAGAGCAGAGTCTAAAATGGGAATTTTTCCATGGATGCTGACTTTTGCCAAGAGCATATTTGAAAGGAGCTTTGCACTTGGGTTTCCTTTAATCTCTTATTGTATACAATACAAAGAATGGCTATGTTCAATTCTGATAGTGTTTATTTCCAGTTCTATGGCAGAAACCGTTAACATTTGGAATTACTGCTTAATCATAAATCCCTGAAGAAGGCTTTAATCCAAAATTCAATCAAAGCAAGAAAGCTCCCTGTGCCTATGGCCTTTCTGTCAATCTTTTCTTCTATATACATCACTCAGCAAATGCAATGTGAAGGAGAGATGCAGCATCGATTAGAAATGAAGCAGGTGATCTGAGATGATATGCATTTGATGCCATTCATCTCTCAGATTCAAGAAAGGATTTTACGTTAAAAGCAGAGGTGTGAAGAGTGAACAAAATGTTAGAATATATGTGTCGGAAAATGTGATTAAAGTTATATCCTTATTTAACCAATATGTTAGATTTAATAAATCCCTTAATTCCCCAATATTGTAAGCATTACTATATTCAGAAATAATTAAGCTCTACAAAGGACAAAAATATTTAATATTTTTGAAGACTACCAAAAAATAAAAGTAAAAGCAGAGGTGCCACAGGAATTTGGTAAAGACAGTTACATCTCAGGTGTGGGCAAGAATAGGTCATTCTTGTGTTGTCCTGAAAGACGGAAACCTGCATTTAGCATTTTTTTTTTTTTTTTTTTAGATGGAGTCTCGCTCAGGCTGGGGTGCAGTGGCGCGATCTCGGCTCACTACAACCTCCGCCTCCCGGATTCAAGCGATTCTCCTGCCTCAGCCTCCTGAGTAGCTGGGATTACAGGCACCCACCATGCCTGGTTAATTTTTGTAATTTTAGTAGAGACAGGGTTTCACCATGTTGGTCAGGCTGGTCTTGAACTCCTGATCTCAGGTGATCCACCTGCCTCAGCCTCCCGAAGTGCTAGGATTACAGGTGTGAACCACGGCACCCAGCATGTATTTAGCTTTTAATCGTAAATACACATTATTTGACTTTATAGTACATGAAACAAAACAAGACTTTTAGGAAAAGAGGTAAAAGTTGGGGTTAAGGTTGTTTTGTTTTGTTTTTTAGGGTAATCAGGTGCTAGAGACAGAGGGAAATTTGAGATGGAGACAGATGAGTACACCCAGGAAATGAGCTTCTCATTGCTTCCATTACATCAGGGCCAAGGCAACTGGAAATAGAGCAGGCTTTTGGATTCTTACGACTGTTTTTCCTGGTCAGCGGGAGAGTAGACCCACTTCGTATCAGCCTCCAGTCAATGCTCTACCCAACGTCATTCTTCTTTGGTCTGGCCAACCCCTGTGCTGTGTGTGAGACTTTGCTTAGAGTCCTGGATTCCATATACGTCATGGTACCCTTTGGTTTGGAATGCTACTTCCAAACAGTTTTCATCAGATGCAAAATTTTAGGGCTGGGCCTGGTGGCTCACTCTTGCAATCTCAGCACTTTGGGAGGCTGAGGCTGGCAGATCACCTGAGGTCAGGATTTTGAGGCCAGCCTGGCCAACATGGTAAAACCCTGTCTCTACTAAAAATACAAAAATTAACTGGGTGTAGTGGCGCGCCTCTGTCGTCCCAGCTACTCGGGAGGCTGAGGCACGAGAATCACTTAAACCCAGGAGGCAGAGACTGAAGTGAGCTGAGATCGCACCATTGCACTCCAGCCTGGGTGACAGAGCGAGACTCTGTCTCAAAAATAAATAAATGAATAAAATAAAAAAGTAAAATTTTATGAAGGAGTTCCAGTCTTCTTCCTGTTGGTTCCTCAAGACCTAGTTTTTGAAGTAGGATATACAGTATTCCCTAACCTGCTCTACTCACACAGTTTGCTAAAAGACCTGCCAGTCGTCCCCCAATTAACGCAGCATGGCCGATACAAGACCTTCCTCATCACTCTCAAACGCCCTTACATCCGACTTTTATTAATGGTTCTCCTAACCTATACGCATGGTCCTTCTGCCTAAAATAACATCACAAGCACCACTTTCTCTAATGCAGCCCCTTCCAGATCCCATAAGATAAACTACAGAACCTTCCTTGGTCCCCAGTGGTCCCTTCGTAAGTGCCCATCATAGCGTGGCTATGTGTTAACTGCTCTTGTTTATGTGTCTGAATCCTTCTCCTGGATACTAAACCTCTCTAGCACAGATGCTGTTTATTTTCATCACGCTGTCCCTGGGATACCATCCAGAGTCAGGCACATAAGCAGTTCTTCACTGTGCTCTGATGCTTGAAGGTTGCCTTGTAGGTTACATCTTTCTCAGCATGAATGCGGAGCAGTGACACAGGTGCCCCCAGCCCTCTGGTGTCCTAAGAACTCCCAGATAATGAAAATGGGCAGCAAATCTCTTCTTTTGAGACTAATTATACCTAAAAGATCTCCTTATAGTTTTTGATAAATAACACATGTCTTAGGACTAAACATGTAAAAAATTTTAAAAGAATCCTAAAAGTGGTTTTTCCCCTTGTATTTTTCTGAACACCATAATCTTTAAGCCAGTGGTGAGGTGGATCACACTGGTGTCTGTGCTGGCAGTGGGGTAGTGGGCTACAGTAGCACAGAGCATGGTGTCAGAATCCTAGCAGGGTGGGGCATCCTGGTGAGGGGCCTGGCATGGGGTGTTGGACCTTGAGGGGGTGAGGAGGGTGTCTTATCCAGAGGAGGGGGTAGAGGCTGATGTGGGAGGCTGATTGCACACAAGGGGACTGATCAGTGAAGTAAATACATTAAAGATACGAGAAGCCAGATTTCTTATGGGAGAAGGGAGTTGCCAGAATGGAGTTACAGATATGGAAAGCTGTATTAGTCTGTTTTCATGCTTCTGACAAAGACATATCCAAGACTGGGTGAATTACAAAGAAAAAGAGGTTTAATGCACTCACAGTTCCACGTTGCTGGAGAGGCCTCACAATCATGGCAGAAAGAGAAAGGCACATCTTACATGGCAGCTGGCAAGAGAGAAAATGTGAACCAAGCAAAAGGGGAAACCCTGGAAAAAACCATCAGATCTCGTGAGACTTAATCCCACGACAACAGTGTGGGAGAACTGTCCCCGTGATTCAGTTATCTCCCACAGGGTCCCTTCCACACGTGGGAATTATCAGAGCTACAGTTGAAGATGAGATTTGGGTGGTGACATGGCCAAACCATATCAGAAGGGAAATAGCTGGGATGAACACTGCAGTGTTGGATTGACATTGGAGATATTTATGCAAACAAATAATTTTGTATGAATGAAATGATTTTATGTATATTAAGAATATACGACCTATCTATATGTATGAAAATATGGACATATGAATAGTTAAAGGAATATAGATGTAAATGTGTGTTGTACACATGCACACACGCAGAGATATTCCCTAGCTCTGTTCACTGAGAGGAACTGGGAGCAACAATACTCCTACTGCAATGAGCACCCCAAGTGCCCAAATTTGGCTTCTAAATATTATTCTCCACAACAATGAGCTATGGCTTTTTGGAGAAATGGCTGATACCAGGGCTGGAGAAGAGAAGGTAAAGGTGAGAACAGACCCTCCTGTTTGGCCAGCAAACAAGAAAGTGCTCAAAGAATGATGGGGATAAGCCAAAGGGACACAGAAGCCATGTAGAGGACCTCCCACTGCCCACATCAGAGGGGATCTGAGGGTCAAATAGGTAATGATAGTGACAGATGTTAAACCATTGAGTAAAATAGCCGGGAGTTCATACCAATATAAATAGGCAAATAAATAGATTGAAATTTTGATGAGGCATGGATATTTACACTGTTTCAGAGTATCTTCCCATAAAATATTTACTAATTACAAAAAAAGGAAAGAATAACTTTACATGAAGATGCCTGGAAGATACCGCCTGTCCATGTGGTCAGAGTGAAATCTCCAGTAATGGAAGAAATACAAGTCGTGCGGCACTCGACGGATGCAATGAGGAGAGCGCAGGGTCATTTCTGAGCTGCTGCAGCCACAGATGTGTCACCCGGATGTAACCACAAGAAAATGCCAGGCAAATCCAAATTGAGGGCTATTCTACCAAATAATTAGCCTGAAATCTTCAAAAGGATCCAGGTCATGGAAGTCAAGGAAAGACCTGAAAGTTGTTTTAATTAATCCTACATAAAGATCAATGATAACTAAATATAATGTGTGATGCTTGAACAGGATTTCTCTTGCTCTAAAAAATGTATCGAGGCAGCTGGCAAAACTTGAGGGGAGTCAAAGAATTAGAGGTTGGTGACATATCACTGCAAGTTTCCTGATTTTGATGGTTGAATTATGGTTATATAAGAGACCATCCTAGATTGTAGAAAATACCCACTAAAGCTTTAGGATGGCAACTTACTCTCAAATGGCTCAGAAAAGAAAAAAGGTTTGTTTTTTGGGACTGTGTTGCAATACAAAAAGTTTGTATGGCAAACTTTCTCTAAGGTTTAGGTGGTTAAAAAAATTAAAAAGGAGAATTTCAGTCTATGAAATGCTTTTACATTTATTATGTCTTGAAATTTTTGCAACAACTCTTTTGGCAAAGAAGAAATACTATCATTATTGTTTCAGACATCAGAAAAGAGGATTCATGAAGATGTCAGTTAAGTGGCACATTCAAGGCAAAGTCAGATCCTCATCCTGAGTCTCATAACCCCACATCCGTTCCTTCTAATTGCATATTCTTTACTGTCAGTCCAAGGGTTGCTCCCAAGGACCAGGCTAGGACAAGACATGGAAGAGTAATCACTCTGTGGGGTAATGGCTCTCAAACTTTTCAACGTTTATAAGTCATGCAGGGAACCTGTTTAAAATGGCTATTTGTAGTTATCACCCTTAGAGATTCTGATTCAGTAATTTTGGAGTAAGAACCAGAAAATCTGTGTGTTTTTTTTTTTAAACAAGCAATCCAAGTGATTCTGACATAGGTCATCCCTGGGCCAGACTTTGAGGAACACTGAACTTGATTAATGGCCTTCAGTGGCTACTGAAATAAATTTAAATCAAATGCCATGCCTGAGGTCATGATGGAGCACATGTATTTAGAGCTAGGAGGTGAGGTGCACCTCCTGACTAGCTGCAATGCAGTCTTCACTTCATTTTAAACACAAAAAAATTAGCAACCTATAACGAAGTCATAGCACGCAGGCATTCTAACACTTTAGGCGGACTTGTCTTGCTTCATAGACAAGAGAGTTCTGCAGGAGACAGAAGAGTTAGGAGCTTAGAATCTGAGAAGTTCCTGGGAAAATCACCTTAGAAGCGTTTCTTTACCATGGAAAATCCATGTTGTTTATCCTCCTTGGAAGGGGGAACAATGATTATTCAGAGCTTTTTATTCTTCTGCTCAATGCCAGCTAAAGTATTCCCCCTTTAAAGTCTTCGCATGCAGTAGAAGGTGGTCCTCAAAGGAAGCATTGGCTGCTGAAGACACTTCCAGGAAGATGGAAGGTTGTTTTTACCAAGGAAAATCAGCTTGAAGTGTTTTAAAAATATGCAGAATGTCTGGGAGCTCTTCCAATACGCTTATGTTTAAGGTAAGCACAGCATGAATAAAATTACACTTCAGGAAAAGAAAAAAAAACCAAAAAGTTTCTACAGTATTTATTGGAGGAAACACTTTTTTACTGAGAGACAGAGAGGGGAAGGGAAGATGAAGTTTGATGGAGGAGAAGTGGCAGCACCTTTGCCCTTACCCTCTTAATATTTTGAGAACATGACGGTTTTCTGGTTTGGCGATGGTCCCAAGTTGAGCTTCATCTGTACTCATTGCTGGGAGTTGAATATGACCATGCATGTCTGCAGAACTGTTCTATAGGTTGGGCTATCAGGAGCATATCTGCACAGTGCAGAGAGGAGTGTACTACGCAGCCATAAAAAAAGGATGAATTCATGTCCTTTGCAGGGACATGGTTGAAGCTGGAAACCATCATTCTCAGCAAACTAACACATGAACAGAAAACCAAACACTGCATGTTCTTACTCATAAGTGGGAGCTGAACAATGAGAAGACATGGACACAGGGAGGGGAACATCACACACCAGGGCCTGTCGGAGGATGGGGGCTAGGGGAGGGAGAGCATTAGGAGAAATTAGGTGACAGGTTGATAGGTGCAGCAAACCAACATGGCACATCTATACCTATGTAACAAACCTGCACGTTCTGCACATGTATCGCATGTATCCCATGTGCAGAACGTGCAGCTTTGTTACATAAAGTATTTAAAAGAAAAGTCTGCTGAATGACACCTACCCTCTCATCCTCTGGGAACTCAGCAGGTGTCCTGCCCGAGCTCATAGCATAGGGTCGGTCAGACCTCTTCCCCCTCCCCATGCACACATATGTCTAGCCCCTAGGAAGAAAGCAGAATTAAATTAAAAACCATTTCATCCTTATTCCTGCAGCCCAGGCTGGGGCCTGAAGATGGTGTGGCATCACTGTGACTCTCATGAGCACTTTCTTTAAATGTGTGCTCATCTCTCCTTCCCTGACAGCTGAGAAACTCTCTTGGTCCCTGAGCAAACTGAATGGTCCTCAATACTAAGAAGTTCAGAGCTCAGACTCCAGAATCAGGATCTCTGGATTTAATCCAGTGGCACCAGTTTACTGACCTGGCATTCGCCCTGGTTTCCTCTTCCATGACGCCACACATCCAGTGGGGCTCTGGGGCACGCCGTGCCGCCTGCAGTGGGGGTTACAGATCCTTTGCAAACAGCTTCTTATGTGCGTCTTGTGTGCTACTGGGCTCTGGTAATGCGTGGCTGTGGAGCACCAAAGGACTATGCACCGGAAATGGCCTATCATGAGTGGGTTGTCAGACCTACCAAGTCACAAAGTCAGAAGGGCCCAGCAGCAGTCCAGTGTAAGCTGGAAATGATATGTCCCAGGGTGGCCTGAGGCCTGTGGAAGCTGCATGAACAGGGACCCCAGACACTCCTACTGCCCCTTATGGCTGCGGTAGCCCGTCCTCCAGGTCCCTGTGGCCTTACAAAGGGATCCCATATGACAAGCTGAAGGAGAAGAAAAACCAGAACTTGGTTTACAGATACGGTGGCGCAGTATTGGGTACAAACCACAAATAGATGCAGCTGCATTATAACTGCATTTGGGGGTGCCCTTGAAGACAGTTGCCAGGGAAAGTCCTCCTAAGGGACAAAGTGTTGGGCTTGGCTGGTCACCCACTTGTGTGGAAGGAGAAGTGGCCCAAGTAAAAATACATACATATCTTCCGGCTAGCGGCAAATTGCCTGCACAGATGACTCTCCACTGGGGGACATTTTGTTTTCCATGCCCACAACTCTGGGCTTTGCAGGGGTGGAGATCACGGTCCCCAAAGGGTGCATATTCTTTCCAGGAGACTCAGTAAAGGTCCCGGTGAGATTTGAATTATGGTTGCTGGCTGGGTACTTCGGACTCTCTGTGCCCAGGGGCCAGCAGACAAGAAGAGGGGTTGCTGTCTTAGGGATAAGTGGCCCTGATTAGCAGGGGAAGATAGGGTTGCTGCTGTGTAAGACCAGGAAGGGAACATGGGACTCCAGTGTGAGCATCCAGCGTGGGACTCCAGCGATCCTCCTGTCTCCCCTGGGTACTCCCTTGTCTGATTGTGATTGTGAATCGACAAGAATAGCAACCCTGGCCTAAAATAGGAATGATCCTCAGGGGCTCAGACCCCTTTAAGCAGGACTGGATCATCTTTAGTTTTCCCGGGCTGCTGTTACAAAGTACTCAGACTGGGAGGCTTCGAATCACAGAAATTCATTTTCTCTAGAAGTCTGAAAACACACTGTCAGCAGGGCCACTCCCTCTGAAACACGCTGGAGAGAATCCTTCCTTGCCTTTTCCTGCTTCGGTGAGCTCCTGGAAATCCTTGACTTGTGGATGTATCTCTCCAATTGCTGCCTCTGCCTTCACTTTGGCCATCTTCCCTTTGTGTTTCTGTTCTTATATGGACTCCAGTCATTTTCAATCAGAGCCTACCCTTCTCCAGTTTGGCATCATCTTAACTAATTACATCTGCAAAGACTCTATTTCTAAATAAAGTCACATTCACAGGTACTTGGATTGACAACCTCAGTATACTTTTCTGGAGGATACAATGCAAATCCAAAACACCAGGTAAGCCATTGAGAGCAGCAGAGGTGATGACAACAGAGGAAGAGGGGAAATTATAAAGTACAGTGGAGGAGGAAGGTGATGAGGATGAGCTGCAATTGCATGACAGGGCACAGCTTGTGCCATTGACCCCCATTTCTCAATCTCCCCTCAGAAAGGGAGGCTCAGGGGAACTTCAGGGAATCTTCTCCATGTACATGTATGGAGGTGCATTGGGTGGACATAGCCATCATGGAGGTGTGCCCCCCACACAGACCTCAGCCACCATGGAGGTGAACCCCACAAAGACCTCAGCCACCATGATGGTGTGTCCTACACATGGGCCTCAGGCACCATGAAGATGTGCCCTTTACACAGGTGTCAGCCACCGTGCAGGTGTGCTCCATGCATAGACCTCGGCCACCATGCAGCTGTGCTCCATACATAGACCTCGGCCACCATGCAGCTGTGCCCCAAGCATAGACCTCGGCCACCATGCAGCTGTGCTCCATACATAGACCTCGGCCACCATGCAGCTGTGCCCCAAGCATAGACCTCAGCCACCATGCAGCTGTGCTCCATGCATAGACCTCGGCCACCATGCAGCTGTGCTCCATGCATAGACCTCGGCCACCATGCAGCTGTGCTCCATGCATAGACCTCGGCCACCATGCAGCTGTGCTCCATGCATAGACCTCGGCCACCATGCAGCTGTGCTCCATGCATAGACCTCGGCCACCATGCAGCTGTGCTCCATGCATAGACTTCGGCCACCATGAAGATGTGCCCTTCACACAGGTGTCAGCCACCGTGCAGGTGTGCTCCATGCATAGACCTTGGCCACCATGCAGCTGTGCCCCAAGCATAGACCTCGGCCACCATGCAGCTGTGCCCCAAGCATAGACCTCGGCCACCATGCAGCTGTGCCCCATGCATAGACCTCGGCCACCATGCAGAATTTGTTCAGCTGCAAGAAGTGCAGTCCACTCGCGACGCCCAGCTGTCAGCACCTTCAGAGTCCACCTTGGCTTTTAAAATGAGGCTGTGCTCAACCTGAGGGGCCCCAGGCCGTTGCTGAGCTCCACAGTGAGAGGAGTAGAGGCTTCTCACCACTTCTGTCCCGAACCTCCGATGGGCAATTTTTGCCCTGAAGCTCCCCAGTGAGTCTGCAGAGACTTTATTAGTGCTGTTCCACAGTATGAGATGATATTCCATCTTTCTTCTTGTCTCTTTATCTTTCGCAGGCACTCTCCCCTCCTCACCCCTCCATAAATCTCTGTCACTCCTACCTCCATCTCAGCATGTGCTTCTCGAGGGCACAGGCATGACACAGTGTGTCAGGTGAGAATGACGGCCTGGGGCAGGGACGGAGCTGCCTGCTTCACATGTGGCTCCTTGTTTCCCTCCCAGCTTCCGTCTCTGGGTGTACAAAGCTCTTCACTGTGTCTCTCCAGTCATGCAGCTCTCTTTCCCCTTCTCTTGATTCTCTCTACCTGGGATTCTATGTCCCGTGACATGGGAAGATGCACCACCAAATACAATTATTCAGTTGAAGTTTATGACCACTGAAGGCAGAGTAGGTAGAAGTCTGCATGATATGAACATGAAGCTCACAGGTATCCTAAGCACTGCTTGAAATGATTACTTGGCAAACATACAGCCCTCGGGGAGCTACCCTCATTCAGTTAAGAATTTTCTTTCCTTGGATACAAACCTGCCTAGAAGGAATAAAGAATTATACTTCTGTTATTATTAATGCATATTTTGTGTGAATATGAGATATGAGTTTAATCCAGAGATAAAAACCTGGAGCCGTAAAATAAATATTATAGAAGACAGAATATGCTGACGTTTTAGTGAATGTTAATTCTGTTTTAGATGGGTGAGGTTTTGAAACAGTTGATTTCATTACCAATATGCTATGATTAGGTTGGTGTAAAAGTAATTGTGGACCAGGCATCGTGGCTCACGCCTGTAATTCCAGCACTTTGGAAAGCCAAGGCGGGCAGATCACTTGAGGCCAGGAGTTCAAGACTAGCCTGGCTAACATGGCGAAACACCGTCTCTACCAAAAATACAAAAATTAGCCAGGAGTGGTGGCGCACACCTGTAATCCTAGCTAGGCAGGAGAATCGCTTGAACCCAGGAGGTAGAAGTTGCAGTGAGTGGAAATGGTGCCATTCCATTCTATCATGGGTGACAGAGTGAGACTGCCTCAAGCGACGACAACAACAACAACAACAACAACAACAACAACCAGAAAATGTAATTGCAGTTTTTAATGACAAAACCACAATTACTTTTGCACCAACCTAATACTATTTGTTGGATGCATTGATCACTACTTAGTAACTGAACCGAACTGGATGGAACTGCACCATGAACATCCTGTACACATTCACTGTTGGTGGTGAGATGAACAGTTACAACATTCCATCAGTCCTACTCACTGTCTTCCTAGCTGTCACTCATTAGATCCCTGCTATGTGTGAGATCTGCTAAGAAAAGTAAAATATGTTGTAAAAACAACAAAAATGCAATTACTGAAATAATAGGTAGCCCTAACTCCAGTGATAATATGATAATATGAGATTTCATCACTATCCAGTAATTTATGAGTGGGAATTGCAATAATATGAATTGATCAGTGTGATCAGTTAATTGTATCATTTCTGATTCTACATTGGGATAGACTTGGCAGCAGAGTGAACCCTAAGGTTAATTTCCTGATCTGTGAGTGATATGGTTTGAAAGCATGTCCCTGCCAAATGTTGAATTGTGATCCCCATGTTGGAGGTGAGGGCTGGTGGGAGATGTTTGGATCACAGGGGTGGGTCCTTCATTAATAGCTTGGGTCAACACCTTGGTGATAAGCAGGCTCTTGCTCTGAGTTCACATGAGATCTTGTCATCTAAAAGTGTGTGCGCACCCCTCTCTTTCTCTTTTCCTCTTGCTCCCATTCTCACTATGTGATGTCCCTGCTCCTGCTTTGCCTCCCATCATAATTGGAAGGTTCCTGAGGCCTCTCCAGAAGCGGATGCTGCTAGGCTTCCTGTACAGCCTGCAGCGCTGTGAGCCAATTAAACAGCTTTTCTTACAAATCACTCAGTCGCAGGTATTTCTTTAGAGCAGTGCAAGAACAGCCTGATACAGTGAAGTAAGGAGCTTTATGGTAGGAAGGGACGAGGGGAAGCTTTTGAAACCCGCTCACGTTTGAGTCATTGCAGAGATTAGTATCACCAAAAATAAAGGATGCTGGATGGTGGTTTCAATCATATGCCTGATTAATTCACCAGCCAGGTTTCTGTAAACACAGGATGCATCATGGCAGGTGATAGTAGACAATGATTAGTTATCTAGGTTGTAACTCCAGTCACAACTGCCGCGCTGGCTCTGGGTCTTACTAGGGGGGGATATCTTCACTGGAGTGGACCAACACAGCCTCTGCCATTTGATACATGGTTTCTGACTTGAAAATGTTTTCTTCTTCTCTTCCTTTTTCTTCTATCTCTTCCTCCTCCTCCTCCTCTTTTTCTCCTCCTCCTCCTCTCCCTCATCTTTCTCCTTCTTCTTTGTTTAGATCAGCTCTGTTAAGATACAATTCACATATTATATTATTTATCCACTTAAAGTGTACAATTCAATGGCTTTTAGTAAATTCCATATATGTGCAACCATCACCACAGTCAGTTTTAGAAAGGTTTAATCATCTCAAAAAGAAACCCTGTACCCTTTATCCCCCTATCTCCCTAGCCCCTCCCTGCAAGTCCTAAGAAACGACTGTTCCAAGTTCTGCCTCTGTAGAGCTCCCCGTTTTCATTTCTCTTAGGTAATGACCTAGAAGCGAAATCAAATGCGTTCTTCTTGGTAGTCATCAATAAGGAAGATCAAAATCAGTTTCATCTTCAGAAAGGAGAAACAGGTTCTCATTCTCTGTCTCACCCTGTGGCTATGTGAACTTTTAGCTGTTTGTTACCATCTATTCCACAGAGACCTTGAACATCTCAACATTTCACACACTGCCACACTAATCCGTAGTATTGATGACAATCTGCTAATTGAATCTGATAAAACCGAAAGTAGCAGGTATCCTAAATGCCTTAGTAACTCATAAGTGAGAGCATGGGAGTGAAAACCCTGGGAATATTTGGGAGGCTGCCATATCAGTGAAGTTTGTAGGGGTCTGATGGTTTGGGACATGCTAGGATATCCCCTGTAAGGGGAACGAGAAGTTATTGAACTTGACCCTCTTACTGATAAGAAAGAGGTGTGTGTTTGGTGTGCCTCTTCAGATTTTGAAGGCAGCATAAGCACTTTGGAGAGTATTGCCCTGACCCACTTATGGGCAAATGGGAAAGCTGTCAGTGTTCGGGAAGACAGAACAAGAAGGCAGAACAAGTAGATAGTTCAAGGCAGGTGCAAGCTGCCCTAATTCTCAAGCCTCTTAAACTAGGAGGTATGGCGGTGCTTGGAGCATCCACACTGGGTCAGGATGCTCTGAAATTGATGGAGAAGCTGTAGACAGAACTCTAGGGTTCTGGAGCAGGGCTGTGCCTTGGGCAACAGCGAGCTACTGTCTACTGGAGGAACAGCTCCTATGTGTGAATTTGGTGTAAACTTTCTATAGCCCTGCCCCTTGAATCAACTGATTGGATGAGTACCTAAACCAAAGACAAACCTACATGCGAGTCACTAAGCTGTGTATCAGAACAAAGGGGAAATGGTTGCTGGACAGACCAACAGCCAGTGTCTACTACCAGCAGCCCCTGGTGGCAGCTGTACAGTTGAGAAGGCAAATTAATAACAGTGTCTGGGGTGGGGAATGCTCATCTTAATAAGAACTGCATTCAGGTAGGACTTTTTCACCCTAATCAGTTTGTTAATTATAATTATTTTCATTAAAACAGGTGCTCAGAAACTTTCCACTTGGCAGTGCATTGTTGATAGTCTGAGTGACTGTGGCTGGGGGCTTTTCAAGTTCAATTTCCTGATGAAACTTTGATCAATAATGTGAAGCAATTAGGGGCAAGTTCCACCTGGATGTAGTGTTGCTCTGCCTCCGTTCCTTTTCATTCTGTTGTTCTGTGAGCATGAAGCTGCCCAGCAGCTACCTTAAGGAAGCTGTGCTGGGCTTGCATGAAAGTGGCCACTAAATAACTTGCTCCTAAGGAATTCATAATCTGTGAATCTTCATTGACTTATTAGTAAAGTGGGGCTAGTACCTAATGCCTAGGGACACTGAAGGTTTCATGAGAGTGGGAAGCACCTGCCTTGTGTCAAGTTATGGTGGGAACTTAATTTGATTGGCCTGAACCTAAACGCTGTGGGGTTGACATGGGAGAACTAGACGAGGCTCAGTGCTGTTCTGTGTCTGTCTTCCACTGGGATATTAAGACTTGGACAGTGTGACTCTTGATCTAAGATGAGTACAGCCTGGGTGCGTTGGCTCATGCCCGTAATCCCAGCACTTTGGGAGGCCAAGGCGGGTGGATATCCTGAGGTCAGGAGTTCGAGACCAGGTTGGCCGACACAGTGAAACCCCATGTCTACTAAAAATAAAAAATTAGCTGGGCATGGTGTCAGGCACCTGTAATCCCAGCTACTCGGGAGGTTGAGGCAGGAGAATTGCTTGAACGCAGGAGGCAGAGGTTGCAGTGAGCCGAGATCGCACCGTTGTACTCCAGCCTGGGTGACAGAGTAAGACTCCATCTCAAAAAAAGAAAAAAAAAAAAAACCAAAAAGATGAGTGCAGTATATCTGCAAGCATGAGACACCAGGAGGAGATGTGTTCCTACCTAAACGTAAGACAAATTGTTTGCATAAAAAGAATTCACTTGTTTAGTGAAGTCTGAGATTGATCTTAGTCAATTGTACACTGGAGCCATGAAAAGGAGACAATGGCTCCCCAGGAGGCTGAGCCTCTTTGTGTTGTCAGCGTCTCTGTTTCTAAGCCCAGCTATAACAAGTCAAGTGTGTGTGACTGGGAGGGTGCACCAATGCCCCTCCCCTGCTGGGCAGTGATTGCTTCTCTCCTTGCGGCACCCTTGGCTGTTTAAGGAACTCTGGGCTCAGATAAGGTCTCCAGCTGAGTGTTTTTGGAATTATTCTCCAAGAATCCAGCCAACGTCCTTAACAGGAAAGGTGAGTGCAGATTGAGGGACACACTCCCACATTTTCACGGTGTCCCCTGACACCAAGGGGAACTGTGAACTGGGTAGCACCCTCTATTTTCTGATTAAGAAATGGAACTTGGAGGTTGCAACTTACCTAAGTTCACTTGGCAAGTCATCAGCACAACTTGGACTTGACTTCTGGCCTGACTTCAAGCCTGTCCCAGTCTATGATAATCTTACCATAGCAGCGTGCTGTGGGGCACAGCACTCCATTCCTACCCTGGGCTCAATTCCTACTCCCTGGGTGAAGGGTGTAAAGTGGGAAGCCTCTAAAATTATGACTCTTGACTTTCTCGATCTACAAGATTCATGCCATCCATTACACTTTTAAAATGTAGTTTTTATTTTTGAACAAAGAGATGCACACATATGTTTTAAAGAGTGAAATTATTTTACAAAACCAGTTATGAAAGAGAATATTTCTCCTCCTCTAGTATTCTCCCCAGAAGCTATCACTTTGAACTGAAGCTATTACTTTGAACTCTTCCAGCATATTTTGTTGGTATTTACATCTATACCTCCAATTATCATGCTTATATTTCTGCTTTCTAAATGTTTCAGCTTTAGGCATTGTCTTGTTTTCCCATTAAGAAAGCTGAGGATTTAGCCTTTTTTCACCCAATTTCTTCACTACTCTCTATATACACATTTGTTCTGTTCCCGTCTTCCCAATATGATATTAGTATAATTTTAGTTAAATCACATGTTGGTGTTTACATTACTATGACTATGTAAATCTCATTAGAGCTGGGCTCTGTAGCATACTATGGTTTCTTTTCTTTTTGATATAGCATAGCTTCTTTCCTTTCTTCCCTCCTTTGTTCCTCCCTTCTTTCTACCCTCCCTCTCCCCTTCCTCTCTCCTTCCTTTTCTTCCTTCCCCCTTCCCTTGCCTTGCCTTCCCTTCCCTTGCCTTCTCTTCCCTTCCCTTCCCTTCCCTTCCCTTCCCTTTCCTTCCCTTCCCTTCCTCTGCCCACCCCTCCCCTCCCCGCTTTCTCTTCCCCTCCTCTCTCTTCCCCTCCTATCTCTTTTCCTTTCTTTCTGCCACCCACTCCATTCTCCCCCTCCTTCCCCCTTCTCTTGTTCTTTCCTCAGTATTCTAGGTACTGATTACTCATTTAATCCCCAGTTCTCTCCCTGTTGTGCAAATCTCCTCTCAAGACATTCACATACCGTAGGCAGAACATCGCTTTCATCTTCTTGAATCGATCTGTCCTGCAGCCTTCTCTAGCTAGGTGACATCACCCTCCTCTTGCTGATGAAAACCAGGAAGAGAATGATTCAGAGCCACCGGGCCAGCTAGTGAACGGCTGTGGCTCTTATTCAAGTCTCTGGAAACACACATTTATACCAGAAGTCAGCTTTGTGTTGCATCGGCCCATTCGTTCCATTATTTGTCCTTTCCTATAAGCCAGCATGTCTCTAAGCACATCAATATCTGGCGTCCTCTTAGTCCAAATTCCCACTGGCTTTATTTGCATCTGCTGCTTGAGAGTTGGGGATATAAATACTGACCACAAAGTGCCTTCTCAATTTTCAAAGATAAATTTCGTCAGTATCCAGTAATTGAGTGTGGGAGATAAGATAGTTATTTATCTTTTTCTGGTACATTTGTAATGAATGTGTATGGCAATTTGATATTAGAATATTTAATTTCCAAACATGTCTCACTCTTTAAACATCCTAACTGCAGGTAGGAAAAGGAGATATTATGCATAAAAGTATAATAACTTAGGAAATCTTATTACAATGCTATGTTCTATTCAGAACTCTTTCACTTATAAAAGTGCAGTTGCTTATCACAAAGCTCTATCAGTTAGATAAGAAGGGATGTATTACTCTTTACACCCAGAGATATGAACTAGTTCAAATTCAAGTTTATTCAGTGACTAAGATCACACTACTTACACTTTCAGTATTTTGGCCTCAAAGATTCCCCTATGTGAATACTGGCCCTAAAAATACAAAAATTAGCTGGGTGTGGTGGTGCACACCTATAATCCTAGCTACTCGGGAGGCTGAGGCAGGAGAATCACTTGAACCCAGGAGGCAGATGTTGCAGTAAGCCGAGATTGCACCACTGCACTCCAGCCTGGGAGACGGAGTGAGACTCCATCTCAAAAGAAAAAAAAGCTAGAACAGAAACTCATAATATATGACCTCTTCCTTTCTCCTGGTTCCGTCACTCCCGTTGCAGTCTATCGTGGTGGAGGGAGGGGAGACCAGAGGCTGCTGGAGAATGTTGGAACTCTTTTGGCCAAGGGAAGTTAAGCACTGTGGGATGTGGAGGGCTGAGCTGGGGGGATTTCTATTTCAGAAAGTGTTGGCTGAACATAGGCTATTTTTTTATTGAGGTGAAATTTATGCAATATAAAATTAACCCCTTTAAGTGTACAATTCACTGGTATTTAGTACATTCAAATATTCTGCAACCATCAACTCTATGTAGTTCCAAAACACTTTCCTCACCCCAAAATAAATTCCTGTATTCAGCTACCCCCTATCCCCGCAACCTGCTAGCTCCCGGGAAATGCCAATTTGCTTTCTGTCGCTGTGATTGATCTGTTTTGGATATTTCATATAAATGGAATCATATAATATTGGTCTTTATTGGTCTTTTGTTATGGCCTATATCAGAACTTTATTCCTTTTTATGGCTGAGTAATATTCCATTGTATGCATACAAACAATTTGTTCATCCACTCATGCATTGATAAATATTTGGGTTGCTTCCACTCTTTGACTCTTGTGAAGAGTGCACCATGCACACTCATATATTTTTTGAGTCCCTCTTTTCAGTTCTTTGGGGTCCATATTAGGAGTGGAATTGCTGGTTTGTATGACAATTGCATAGTTAATTTTTTGAGGAACTGCCAAACTGTTTTCCACAGCAGCTGCACCACTTCAAACTCCCACCAGCAACGTCTGAGGGCTCCAGTTTCCCTAAATCCTTGCCAACACCGTTAATTTCTGATTTTTTAATATTGCCATCCCAGTGGGTATGAAGCGGCATCTCAGTGTGACTTTGATTTGCATTTCTCTAATGACTAATGGTGTTGAACATCTTTTCACGTGTTATTGGCTGTTTGCACATCTTCGGAATGTAAACTTTTAACAGAAAGTATTTTGCCATCTTGTAACCATTTTAGGCAATATTTTCAGGATTTAAGAAATTCAACAAAGCCTCAATAATGTGCTTTCCCCCCTGTAACCTGTAAGTAGACATAGGATCAGGGTGGGATGGGACGGCTGGAAATAAAAGACCTACGCTCTGATGTTCTCCGCTTCCACCCTGCTGACCTCTTGCTGGGCAGGCTGCTTTGAAAACATTATCGTGCATTGAGCAGGAAACCTTAGCTTTTCTAAAGTTCACACATTATTTTCTCTGGCTCTTTGTATATCTAGTATCCTTCCAAATAGGGGTATATTTAGGATAGAGCTGGGCACAGCTGTGCAGAGTAATGAAGTTGAGGTCCCTTGAGCTGCCCACGATATTGCTTCAATAAAGAGAACTCGGAATGCAGGCTGTGGCGTTATACCGTATCCCATTTAGTATCCTCATGGGAAACTCCAGTGCTATTTAGCTCTTCACAAATCTTGAGCTAACAGTTTTAGACAAACCATGAATTTGCTGGGGGGCAGGAGGATGGTGTATTCTCAGCTTCAGATAGGCAGTAGATATAAAATAAGTTAGCTTCTACCTTCTTCTCAGTAGTCACTGAAAGCATGACATGCCCTTACTTAAACACCTTCCCTTGCTGCCCCACTCACAGAATGAAATCTGTTTAGTATCCTGCGGGCCCCGTGTGGCCGCCCCAGCCCTCCCTCCCACGATGTCTAACACTCAAACCACCCCTCTAGGCTCCAGTCACATCAGCACATTTTATTTTTTATGTATTTAAAAAAATTTTTTTGAGACAAGGTCTAACTCTGTTGCCCAGGCTGGAGTACAGTGGCACAACTCTGCTTACTGCAACCTCTGCCTTCCAGGCTCAAGCGATCCTTCCACCTCAGCCTCCGGAGTAGCTGGGACTATAGGCGCCTGCCACCATGTGTGGCTAATTTTTTGTACTTTATATAGAGATGGGATCTCGCTATGTTGCCCAGGCTGGTCTCAAACTCCTGGGCTCAGGTGATCCACTTGCCTTGACTTCCTAAAGTTCTGGGATTACAGGTGTGCACCACTGTGCCCGGCCCCATTTTCTATTTTAAACCTCCCGAGGTGTTCTGCCCCAGAACCCTGAATATGAAACTGTGAGAAACCACAACCTCAGCCAGCACATGCCCCTGTTCGTTCTGGGTGCAGAACACCCTTTCTTTCATTCTTCTCCTCCAGGTCTAATCAAGTGACATCCCACCTTTGAGAGGCCTCACCTTATCCTCCACATCAAGAATAGCATCCTTTTCCCTTGACTCACACTCCTAGCGCCCTGTTTTCTGAATTGCATTAATCACACTCTATAGTACAATGCTTTAATGACGATGTCTTTGTTAGTGCTTGTTTTGTCTTCCCCAGTAAAGCAAAAGCCCCTGAAGGCACAGGCTCTGCTCCTTACGGCTCTGTCCTTCGTGTCTAGAACAGTGTTTGCCCACAGGAGGCTGCCAATGAGTGTGTGCTCAAAGAAAGGCTGGGTCACGGAAAGTTGTCCAGCAGTAACACCAACGTGCCCTTTCTTGCACATAGCACATGTGAACAGAAAGTAGAGCAGGGCTGTGGTGGGATTCTGGAATAAGTAGACCTCGATCTACCCAATAGTTTTGGCGTCTTACCCGCCTGGTACCTGGCGACATTGCTGGGGTCCATGTCATCCCATCCTCCATGGCCCAAGGGACTCCTTGGTAGGTAGGACTTCTCCTGTGGCTCAGGGATCCTGGCAGTGACTTCAACAGGCTGCTTTTCCACCTCAGACTTTGTGCTGACACTTCCTACTTCCCTGCTCTTTCAGTGGCAGCCTTGAGATTTCACAGCAACTCAAAGAGACTCACTGAGAAAACTTTGAGGACCCCATCATAGTGCACAGTGGGCACAGATGGCAGAGTTGGAGCAAGTGTATGTGGGCAGCTGAGGCTCTATCTATGACACTGTCAGTGTTGTGTTTTATAGCTTAACAGTCAAGGCTTCCTATAGGAAACTGTTTTCCAGCACTGTCAGGAATGGGACTCCTACGAGTGTGGGTTGTACATTCCACGGTTTTTCTTGGCATCCAGACTTATGCAGATGCCTCTGTGGATGCCACCTGGGCACGGACTGACACAATGTCAGCTGGAGTGCCGAGGCTGCGCATGACGGTGGAGGATACGGGCTGTGGCTCTCAGCAGTGCTTTGAGATGCTGGTCCCCTGAAACAATTAAAAACCCTGTAGCAGCCTACAGGATTTACTTTTGATGTTAGCATATGGCTGGCAACAATTTCATAGTCAGCAACGGATTTTTTTGGCAGTGTGGATGTATACAGTGTGTGACACTCAATTTACTAAACTAGTTTATGAAACTTTTGTTTTGGTCTTCATGATGCCGCATCTGTGTTTCATGAAATAATGCCTTTTAAAGTGGTTGCCTTAGTGTCATAGAGAGAACTTGAGTGTGCATATTAATCTTCCTTTCAAATAAGAGAGAGTAAAACATTGTAGCTGGCTGCAGTAATTGTTGAGCATATCAAATAAAACACAAACATTTGTGGAGAAATAAATGAGAGGCAGATTTTTATTTATTTGTTTTTTGAGACAAAGTCTTGCTGTATCACCCAGGCTGGAGTGCAGTGGTACAATCTCGGCTCTCTGCAACCTCCGCCTCCTGGGTTCAAGTGATGCTTGTGCCTCAGCCTTGGGAGTAGCTGGGATTATAGGTGCCCACCACCACACCTGGAGAATTTTTGTACTTTTAGTAGAGATAGGGTTTCACCATGTTGGCCAGGCTGGTCTTCAACTCCTGACCTCAGGTGATCCGCCTGCCTCGGCCTCCCAAAGTGCTGGGATGACAGGTGTGAGCCACCGCGTCCGGCTGAGAGGAAGATTTGTATGTAACACAGCCACTCACTGTGTGAGCTTGGGAAAGTTACTCAACTTTGTCTCAGTATTTATCTGTCAAGTAGGCCAATTTCTGTTTAATTACCTTGCAAGATTTTTGTGAAGTTCCTGCTAGAGAAAATTCAGAGAGGAAGTACCTTGTTTATGGCTGCACAGCTGGTTAGTGGCAAAGCCCGCATCTAGCTGAGGTCTGTCTGGATGTGAACTCTCTCCAGCTCACACCAGCACGTGCCCTACACATCCGGTGCTCAGGAGGGAGGCTGTTGGGTTTCATTTAATGGTCAGATGAGAAAACCAGGTGACAGCCGGTTCAAAGACAGCAGAGCTTCGGGCAAGGTTTGACCTGCAGGTGCTGCAGGCTGTGCTATCCCAGGGCAGAGAGCGATGGAGGGGGTAGGGAGCAGGGGTGGGAAAGAAGTCCAGGTCCATGTGAGAGCATTGGCCCTGCTTTCCTTGGAGCTGCTGGGAGACACACTGGGTGACTGTGCTTGTGCCCCTGCTCAGCCACATGGAAGAAACCCCATGCTTTGCAACAGTCCGTTTGGGAGAAGGGAGAGCAAGGTTCTCTGCCCTGTCTGCCCTTGGCCTCGTGATATTGACCTGTTCTGCCTCCTGGGGTATCAGCTGCCTCTTCGGCTGCCACAGGGAAGGTCAGATCCTGTGATGTGGCGTTTCACTTGCACTGTGGACGGGAAAGATGGTCAGAGACTCTGTGTGTTCTGCTGGTGGCTGGGAAGATGTGCTGGTTCTGGCCAAAACGCTGGCCCCTCTGAGGAGGACATTGAACAGGAAGGAGGGATGAGGTGCGGGATGCACCAGCCCTCGGTGTCATTAGGCTGAGGTGTTAGCTAAGACAGGTAATCAGCCCGGATCCAGGGGACAGAGGAGGCGCAGGGAACCTGAGAGCAGCCCAAGGCTCACCTTTCAAGCTGCCTAAGGGACGGCATTGGCACCGGCGAGTGTCAGACACACCATATCCCGATGCTGCCTGATAAGATTTAGACCAGGCGGTAAAAATCCTGTCCTTGCAGCAGCCGGAGAGTTCCAGCTATACTTAATAATACTGTACTGTATAAATACAATTTGCTAAGAGTAGAACTTGTGTTCTCACTACACACACACACACTCACGAGTGGTCATTATGTGAAGAGATGATTATGTTAATTAGCTTGATTAATCATTTTACTATGTATATGTATAACAAAACATCACACTGTACACTATAAATATATACCATTTCAATAATACTTTTTTAAAACCCAGAAAGAAAAAATAGCACATAGTATGGTTGTATATAATTTATTTAACTAGCCCCATAGATTATTTCAATTATTTCTAAACATTTTATGGCTAAAAGACATAGTTATTAATATACAATTCCACACAAGTGTAAGGATAAATTTCTAGAAATGGAATTTTCAGGTAAAAGAAATTTGCATTTGCAAGTTTGATAGATCCTACCAGATTTCTTTCCTTAGAAAATATACTGGCTTACTCTTTTACCTACAATCTACTTATTTCTTACATTCTTGCAAATACAGTATTATCTTACTTTTTTTTCAACATAATGAAAGGATTTGTTATCTTAAAAAATATTAAGTTTGACATGCTTGTTAGACATGGAGATGTCTGGTCAGCACCTGTAAATGAGTTCCAGGAGCTCAGGAAGAAAATCAGGCTTGCAGATGTAAATGTGGTTGTATATAGATAGTAATGAAAGCCATAGAACTAGATGAGGTCACCAGCACCTGAGTATAGAGAATAGGGCACCTGGACCAGTAGTGGCTTCTTTCATAGACTTCAGTGAGCAAGTCCTCGATCCTTTTATGAGCTAATTGTGTTTCATTGATCTGGTGTTTATCCATGTGCCAAAAACACACGTTTTATTGATTGTAAATTCAACACTTCTTTCTGTGGGACTTGCCCACCTGTGATGTATGTATGTTGATAAGAAATATCCAATCAATAGAGAGAATTCGATAATAAAGAAGAAATAGGGAATAGTTGCAGGATTAAAGTTCATGGGTAGATGAGAGAGGGTGCGATCCGTTACCTTTGCCAGTGCAAGGATTGACTCTAGGTAGCGGAGGTGTTCATCTCTTTTTTTTTTTTGAGGCGGAGTCTGGCTCTGTCGCCCAGGCTGGAGTACAGTGGCCGGATCTCGGCTCACTGCAAGCTCCGCCTCCCGGGTTTACGCCATTCTCCTGCCTCAGCCTCCCGAGTAGCTGGGACTACAGGCGCCGCCACCGCGCCCGGCTAATTTTTTGTATATTTAGTAGAGACGGGGTTTCACCCTGTTAGCCAGGATGGTCTCCATCTCCTGACCTTGTGATTCGTCCGCCTCGGCCTCCCAAAGTGCTGGGATTACAGGCTTGAGCCACCGCGCCCGGCCGTGTTCATCTCTTAGATAAGAAAGATGAACATTTGAGCACAGATTTCTCTTATATTCTGTTTATCTATTTCAATAGAAATTACATTGAATTTATACATTAATTTGAAAGAAATTAATGTAATTAGTACATTGTATCTATTCATCCATGAACAAGGCATACCTCTAGTCTCTTTTTTCTTATCTTATTGCACTTGCCATAAGACTTGGCATGAAAGACTGCTAATGAATTTTTTTTTTTTTTTTTTTTTTTTTGAGACGGAGTCTCGCTCTGTCACCCAGGCTGGAGTGCAGTGGCGCGATCTTGGCTCACTGCAAGCTCCGCCTCCCAGGTTCATGCCATTCTCCTGCCTCAGCCTCCCGAGTAGCTGGGACTACAGGCGCCACCACCACGCCCAGCTACTTTTTTGTATTTTTGGTAGAGACGGGGTTTCACTGCGTTAACCAGGATGGTCTCGATCTCCTGACTTTGTGATCCTCCCGCCTTGGCCTCCCAAAGTGCTGGCATTACAGGCGTGAGCCACTGCGCCCGGCCAAAAGACTGCTAATGTCTTTTACTGTACTTTATTGGAGATATTTGATGGAGATAATATTCAGTAAGTATGTTTTTCAGAGGTTTCAGGTTAAAGAAGTTCCTTCTATTCTTGCTAAAACATTTTTTTAAGTTAATTTTTTTTTTTTTTTTTT
>NW_016821201.1:630924-657996 GCF_001698545.2 Rhinopithecus bieti
TCTCAGCTCACTGCAAGCTCCGCCTCCCGGGTTCACGCCATTCTCCTGTCTCAGCCTCCCGAGTAGCTGGGACTACAGGCGCCCGCCTCGTCGCCCGGCTAGTTTTTTGTATTTTTTAGTAGAGACGGGGTTTCACCGTATTAGCCAGGATGGTCTCGATCTCCTGACCTCGTGATCCGCCCGTCTCGGCCTCCCAAAGTGCTGGGATTACAGGCTTGAGCCACCGTGCCCGGCCAAGTTAATTTTTTAAAACAGCTTTAATGAAGTAAATTTTGTAATTTACATATCACAAAATTTGCCCACTGTAAATGTACAATTCAGTGATTCTTAACACCTTTATAGAACTGTACTGGCATCACCACCAGCTAGACTTAGAATATTTTCATTTCCTAGCAAGTTCCCTCATGCCATTTGCATAAAACATTTTTTTGATGGTGAGTTAATGTTGAATTGTTTTTCTGCCAAAAAATGAAAATAAAAGAAAAAACTTTTCTTATATACCAGAAACTAAAATTAAGAGTAGACTTGATAATTCCAAAGATAGCATAGGAAAATGTAAACTCATTACCGCAGAGAGGACAGCAAGCCATTCACGAGGGATCCAACCTGCTGGCCCAAACACCTCCTACTAGGCCCCAGCTTTAACACTGGGATCACATTTCAATATGAGATTTGGAGGGGACAAACATCTAAACTATAACAATATCCAATACAAAGTTAAATATTGAGTAATAGGGAAGATAATGGGCATTTTTTGCCCCCTCTCTATTAAGGGAGATGTGTCTAGTGTTTCTGCATTATGTAAGATGCTGGCTTTTGGACTGAGGTGTAGATCCATTTGCATGTGAAGGAAGTATCTATTGATTCCTATTTTATTAATGTGCTTACCAGGACTAAAGGTTGATTTTGTGGGCGTTTTCTGGCATTTGATCTTTTCTATACCTATTAAAAATAAACATGAGATATATTTCTTCTTAGATCTTTTTGAAAGATGAATTACACATATAGATTTCTCATTATACAGCCATCCTTGCATTCCTGGAATATATCCTATATAGTCATGATTTCTTAATATTAGGAATGTCATTGATTTTTTGCCATTATTTTATTTAAGATTTTTACATTGTTAGCTATAGATGAGATTGGTTTGTAGAATTTTGTTTTGGTTCAATCTTTATGAGAATGAAGTATCAAAGGTACATGCAATTCTTAAGGAATCTGTGAGTTTTCTTCCTTTTTCTGTTGTGCTCTGAAATAATTTAATAGGCATTAGGATAATGTAGTTTTATAGATTTATCTGTGAAATCATAGCGTTTGGAGGGATATAACCTTTTTTTTTTTTTTTAGACAGAGTCTCTCTGTCCCCCAGGCTGGAGTGCAGTGGCGTGATCTTGGCTCACTGCAAGCTCCGCCTCCCAGGTTCATGCCATTCTCCTGCCTCAGTCTCCCAAGTAGCTGGGACTACAGGGGCCCACTACCATGCCCGGCTAATTTTTTGTATTTTTAGTAGAGACGGGATTTCACTGTGTTAGCCAGGATGCTCTCGGTCTCCTGACCTCGTGAGCCGCCCGCCTTGGCCTCCCAAAGTGTGAGGGATATAACTTTTAAATAATGTTTTCTATTTCTTTTCTGGAAATTATTATCAACTTTTTCTAAATGTAGTATATCTCTTTTGGTATTCAATTCTCCCAATATTGCATTCTCTTGTGTTAAATAAACAAGTGTAAACTGGGGGCAGTGGCTCACACCTGTAATCCCAGCACTTCTTTTCTGGAAATTAGTATTAACTTTTTCTAAATGTAGTATATCTCTTTGGGTATTCAATTCTCCCAATATTACATTCTTTTGTGTTAAACAAACAAGTGTAAGTTGGGTGCAGTGACTCGCACCTGTAATCCCAGCACTTTGGGAGGCTAAAGCGGGTGGATCACGAGGTGAGGAGATCGAGACCATCCTGGATAACACGGTGAAACCCCATCTCTACTAAAAATACAAATTAGCCGGGCGTGGTGACATGTGCCTGTAATCCCAGATACCTGGGAGGCTGAGGTAGGAGAATCCTTGAACCCAGGAGGCGGAGGTTGCAGTGAGCCAAGATTACACCACTGTACTCCAGCCTGGGTGACAAAGCGAGACTCTGTCTCAAACAAACAAACAAACAAACACACACAAAACAAGTGTAGAATTTTTCTAGTGTAGAATTGTAATTATATTGCCATTTCCTTTACTATACAATTTTTGAGGCATTTTCTTAGTGATTGCCCTTGGGTTTATCATTAATCTCTTAATTTGTAACAACCTAGTCCAGGTTAATACCAATTTAACTTCAATAGTACATAAAACTTTACTTCTATGTAGCTCCATACCCCCTTTTATGCTATTATTTTCACAAATTTCACTTTAATATATCATGTGCCCATCAAGTTAGATTTCTAACTATTGCATTATGTAGTTGTGTTTTAAAATAGATTTTAAAAAAGGAATTGTGAACAAAAGACTATATTAATACTGACTTTTATGTTCACTCATGTGGCCATCTTTTTTTTTGGAGACTGAGTCTCATTTTTGTTGCCCAGGCTGGAGCGCTCACTGCGACCTCCACCTCCTGGTTCAAGCTATTCTCCTGCCTCAGCCTCCCAAGCAGCTAGGATTACAGGTGCACACCATCATGCCCAGCTAATTTTGTATTTTAGTAGAGAATGGGTTTTACCATGTTGACCAGGCTGGTCTTACCCTCCTGACCTCAGGTAATGCACCCGCCTTGGCCTCCCAAAGTGCTGGGATTACAGGCGTGAGCCACCATGGCCGGCCCATGTGGCTGTCTGAACTGGTGCTCTTTATTTCTTTGTGTGGACTCAAGTTACTGTTAGTGTCCTTTTCTTTCAGCCTGAAGGACTCCCATTAATATTTCTTGAAGGGCTGGTCTGATAGCAACAAATTTATTAACTTTCTTTTTGGGGGAAATGTCTTAAATTTCCTTCCACTTTAAAAGCAGCTTTATTGAGATATTTCACATATCCTCCAGTTTTCCTATTAAAGGCATAACATTCAGTGGGTTTCAGGATATCCACAAATATGTGCAGCCATCACCACAGTCACTTTTAGAATTGGGTTCATAATCTCAAAGAGGAACCATTTATCCTTTAGCCATCAGACTCCTAAATGCAGTCTATACAGTTTGGGAACAATTGATTTGGAACTCTGATCTGAGTTTTGTGAGATGATTGGGCTTACATTAAAAAGGGTTGTGTAAAATTCTGATAATATTTCCTATGTTTCCTGAAACTCTGTTAAGAGAAACTTGTCACAACTGGTATTGTAAGTAAAACAACACCCATTGGGCGGCCTCCTTGTCTGTCCTCTTTCTTGGATGATAAAGCTTTTGTCTTCACTGAGGTCCATGTAAGCAGGAAGAAGAGCATTTGGTCAGGAGACTTCTTGGCTGAGTTAAGTGGGAGTGACTGCAAGGCCATTCTGGTGTTTGTCAATGGGATGCTATTGCATTTTGGGTAAGATGACTCTCGCTGGGTTGGTCTACCTTGTGTATTTCAAAGTGTTAGGCATCTCTGCCCCTCTCTCTCCTAACATCAAGTTTTCCCCACACATTTGCTCCACAGCAATACTCCAGGATTTCCACATGTCCTTTGGGGGTTGGTACCATCATCTAGCAAGTCCTTTATGTCAACCTCTATCAGATACTCCTGAGCTTGGGATGTGATATTACACATACACACAGGCACACACACACACATACACACGTATATTTTCTGGGATCAGAGCTTGGTAGCTTTTTGAGATTTGTATATGGCTTCCTCTTCTATGCACCGGGGTCACTGAGTTAGCCTTAGGATCATAAGTCATCTGGCAATGTATTGACTTTGTTCCATCATTTGGAGTTAGAAATTTTTAAATCTGGACTTTGAATCTTGAGATGCCTACCATTTTATTATTCATCCCCACACCACTCCCACCTTCTTCTAAACAAATGTCTGTGCCTCACATTTGATTTTAATTGCAATGGTCTTGAAAAATTCAGAAATCCCCGAGGGTAGAAATTTTTCATGTGGGCTGGTGACATCAACTCAAGACCTTTTGTAATATGAATGCTTTCAAAGTAATGAAGCCTTGAATGTTTTTGCTTTCAATAAACCAACCACTGAAATAGCATATAATGTCTCCAAACTTTGTCCTTCTGTCAGTGAGGTTATAACAACTTAATCATACTGAGTATCTGTTAATTCACTTGTGTGAGGCCTCGAAAGAACTTTATGTGTTCATACCTTCATGTCCTTGGTTAAGCTGATAACGTGTCACTCCCACCTCCATGGACAGAACTACCTCAAGAAGAAGTGACTTACAGAAGGTCACACATTTGCATTAGGGCTAGAGTTAAACCCTGACCCCCACCTTGTCCTCCGGCAGCCAGATGACTGTTGGAGAATTACAGAATTCTCTTATTGCTGCTCACAGAACAGCCAGCCCATCACTGAGTCAGGGGTGGCGTGCCAGGATTGTCATATAACTTACCCAGTTGAAAAATATTCACTGCTCTCCTAGGGCTCAACTCACTCCAAAAGACACACTTCAAACCAACACCTCTTACAAATATCTGTACAACACATCTTAGCACTTAGTAAGTACATAGCATTCATCTAAGACCTGTTGGTTTCACTTCCAACCTCTGAGCCTTTGTTTAGGTTACTCTTCTTGCCTAAAAGCTGCTTTTAGAAAATCAGTGACCACTGGGTAGATGGTATGATATCGTTTGAATGCTCTTGTTTTTTTCTTTCTTGTTTAAAATATTTCCAACTCATATTTCAAGGTCTGACTTAAATTCTACTTCTCTCATTAAACCCTGTCTGATTATGACACCCTCTAACGAGCTCTTAGTTCCTGAGTGTGTTTACTGTACTTAACATCTTTTCCATCTACCTGAGCACTTAAAACAGCGTCTTCCACGACAGCATCACTCTAAGCAGCTGGAGGGCAGAATGGTTTCCAGATTCCTTGTAGAACTTGCAAAGGAGACATGGAGTACTCATGTGAGGATTGTGTGAAATTCCAGAAAGAATTCTACCTTTCTGTGCCAGAATTCAAGTTTGCTTACTTTGTTTTTTAAATGAATCCCTTAATACATATCTATGATCGTGTCTTCTTAAGCATCCCAGGCCAGTGGTTGGTATAATGGCTGTGAAGTGCAGTTTTGCATTTTGAAGCAGAGGAGCATTTCTACCTGCTCGCTGTCACAGATGTGTTTGCCTGCCCCTTTTATCTATGGTCTTCATTTTAATTTGTTTTTAATTGCCTATTTAACACACCTAGCAATTAAGGTGAAATGGGCTCTTTGACAAATGTGAGAGCTTTTAAATTAGTGCTAATTGCTTTTGTTAATTAAAAGTAATGCTTTCTATGGTGTTATTGGTATTCTCTTACATAAAACCGGATTAATGACTTCCAATCAATCCCACTACAAAGACGTTTCTTTGTAATCACTGGGACTTTAGGGCATGAAGCTCCTGCAGCATGAAAAAAGATGGCTAGAACTTCAGGACGAGTGAGAAGGGAGACGGGTGAATGACAGCACAAGGCTGGTTCCGTTGCGGGCTCAGCCCACACCCATGCCCACTAATTTGGAAATTCACTGAAAGCCCCTGCCACGGGTGTGGTGTGGGCTGCTGCATCAGTCAGGGTTCCCACAGGAAAGAGGTGACAGAATGGAAGCAGGATGATTTGAGGGGGATTTGATAATGGGACTGTTTACAAAGCTCTGGGCCGAGTAAAGGGGGCAGCAATGGAAAGAGCTGTTACTAACCTTAGGTGGGAGTGGGGAGGGGAGGGGAAGATCGCCAGAGCCTGGCACCTGGAACAATAGCCTCATGTAGCAAAAGCTGCTTTTAGAAAATCAGTGGCCACCGGTGGATAGTGTGATATCGTTTGGTGTTTGTCCTTTGCCATGGGAAAGCGTTTCTGTCACAACAAACACGCTCTGCTTCCCAGATCCAGCACCCTCTGGAGTGTCCCCACCTGCACTCGCCCCACTCCCGGCAGTACTGGTTGCCTTCCCTGATTCTAAAGGCAGTCTTGGTCTGGGATGGCCCTTGGAGTTACCGTGAAATGGGGTGAAGGCAGGCCTTAATTTTCCTTCAAAAATCGGGCATGGGATACAGCCGGCCACCCGCCACCCTCATGGCATTGGGCCGGTGGCTGTCTCCAGCCAAGGGCAGAGGGTTTGAAGAGCCACTCTATCTGGCCTCCCAGGAGTGAGCATCTCCGTCAGCTGGGAGGGATGCTGGCCAGCACTCCCTGCATCCACTTCACTTGTTTGTGTAGATAACTTGGTAAACATGGACGAGAATACAATTCCATGCATAATCTCAACAGCTAGAGAGAGGCATATTTTGCCTATTATCTCTCCCCATGTGCACACTGTATATAAATGCAATCCTCTCACGCTGTTCTCCATCTGAACTCACGTTCTTCCCACCCTTCTAATCCGCTCTGTGTCATGGGGACCACATTTTCCAGGATGCCTTTAGCATTGATCTCCATCCTGGTGAGGCCACCGGGAGACACAGGGGGAAGGCTGGAAGGAAGGAGGAAGGGAGGCTGCAAGGTATTATTCTCCCTCACCTTGGCATCAGCAGTGGCACCTGTCTTGAGGTCTGGAGCTTCCTGCCCCAGAACAGCCACTACCATGAAACGGCAGGCTTTGCCTGCTGTCGCTAGCCTTGGGTTGCCTCACCATTCCCTGATAAATTACCTAGAGATGGACTTGCTGAAAACCAATTTCTTGTAATGCATGTCCTCTATCTAAAACATTTAGAATGATTTTAACCAATCCCCAGATTTTGGATATGAAGGTTGTTTCTTACAAGGAGCACTGAGCCACGACTGTCCTTTGTACTAACTCTTTGTGCATGTCCATGGTTATTTTGTAAAGCTAAATTCCCAGAGGCAGAGGAATTGCTGGCTCCAAAGGTTTAACATTTTTGTTCACCTATTGCTATGTTTTCTTCCAGAAAGTTTTCACTGGCTTATACTCCCATTGCTGATCTTTTCTTGGTCACTAACTGTAATCAAAGCCCTGCCTGGGTTCTCTGATTTGCAGCTTTGCACATCAGACAGTGCGTGGCCACAAACGGTGCCCCGTGATGTGAATGCTGGTCCTCAGCACCGTGCTTTGTACAATCTACACAAGTGTTCCCAGCAGTCCTGCTGATCTGAACACGTGGAACATAGTGGGATCAGGTCCTGCCTACCGTGCAAGAGCCGCTGAAAGTCAGAGTGCTGCACAGATGGAAAGGCTAAGACCGAGTTGCCTCTCGCTGCCCGTGTGTGTAATTGTACCTCTACCATCTCTCATGTCCCAGTCTTGACAGTGTCTCCCTGGTCCCAGTTCCTCCTCTTCCTAGAAACCGTCTTTGACTTTATCTAGACGCTTGCTCAGGTAATCTCCTACGTGCTTGCCCTGTTTCGCGTGCCCGTGTCTTGCTGTTCCGTCTCCAGGCTCACTTTCTCAGCTGGGACACGCCTGCCTTCCCCCAACCCCGCTGTCTTCACTCGTCCTCCCAAGGTGCTTGTAATAATGCTGTTATGGCAGGCTTGCTTGAATAACCTATTCCTTTTACTAGGATTCCGGTGATTGTTCTTCCTCTGGAGTCCAAAAGCCTACTCTTTTCTTGAGGTCCACAGTATTTTAAAAATAGCTTTATTGAGGTGTGATTGATATACCAAAAAACTGTATATATTTAATGTATACAATTTGATGGGTTTGAATATATGCATACACTTGGGAAACCATCACTACAATCAAAGTAATAAAAATATCCATCACCTCCAAAGTTTCTTCCTGCCCCCACCTCCTGTTTTGTGGTCAGGACACTTAACCTGAGATCATTTCTTTTAACCACCTTTTTAAGTGCACCTTTTTAAGTCCTGTTAACAATAGGGGCAGTGCTGTTCCTTAGAGCTCCAGGATTTATTCATCTTGTATAACTAAAGCTTTACACCCATTAGTCCACAATTCCTCCTTTTCCTTTTCCACAGCCTGGGCAACCACCATTCTACTCTCTGCTTCTGTAAGTTTGACTCTTTTAGATACGTCCTACAAATGGAATCATGCAGCATTTGTCCTTCTGTGACTGGTTTATTTCACTTAGTGTAATGTCTTCAAGGTTCATCCATCTTGCTGCAAATGGCTGAATTTCCTTCTTCTTAAAGGCTGAATAATATTCCATTGTGTCCATATGCCATCTTTTCTTGATGTAATTATCCATTAATTTTACAAGTAACAGAGGCCTGGCCCTAGAGCATGACTTTCCTGTGCAAACCAACCAATCCAGAGCCCACGCCCCCAGCTGCCTCCTTGTGAAACTCTCACACACGAAGTCATTTTTCCACCGGCCCTAAATTACCCAGGGCCAGGTACCAAGCAACTAGAAACCACCCTACAGCCCCCAGTTATTCAAACTTGCCAAAACTTTGCCAGGTATAGCAAATAAAAATACAAGTCACCTAGTTAAATGCGAATTTCAGATCAATAACAAATACATATTTATTATATGTCTGTCCCATGCCATATTTTGGACATACCTATGCTAAACATTTATTTATTGTTTATCCAGAATTCAAATGTAACTAGACATACTATGTTTTATTTGGCAACCCTACAGCAAAAAATATTGTATTATTTTCCTGCAGTGTGGATAATGCCAAGGGGGTAGTGTGCTGTCCATATTAATTATTGTCATGTGAATTTATGAAAAACAAGTGTTATCTTAAAGTAACTTACCAATTTACCTTGGCTTCCCCCACCTCTTTCTTCCCACTTCCTTCTCTCGTTTTACTCCCATCTCACCTCCATTCTCCCCCTCTCTGTTTTCTTTAATCCTCTCGCTGTTCCTCTGAGGGTTTGAAGGAAGTCTTCACACCATCCTAAACCACATGCACAACGACTCTAGAAGGAATCTAGCAAAAGATGCATTTTTAAAGGCAATCTTTTCTGAAATGTCTTTATTAAGATATAATTAATAAAGTCCACCCATTTAAAGTGTCTTTATTAAGATATAATTAATAAAGTCCACCCATTTAAAGTGTACAAGTCTTTGATTTTAAGGATATTCACAGAATTGTGCAACCAGCCCCCAAATCTAAGTTTAGAATATTTTTACTCCCCCGAAGTTACTGTACACATTAGCAGTCACTCCTCACCCTCCCTTCTCACCTAACACCTAGGTAACCATTTCCTATCTCTATAGATTTATGCATTCTGGATATTTCCTATATGAACAATCATATAATATGTGATATTTTCTGACTTTTGTGACTGGCTTCTTTTACTTATTATGATGTTTTAAAGATTCATCCTGTAGTTAGCTGTGTCAACACTTAATTCTGTTTCATTGCCAAACAGTATTTGATTGCATGGATATACCATATTTTTAATCCATTCATCACTTTATGGCCATTTAGATTGATTTTGGCTATCACGAATAATGCTATCAATACTTGTGTGCAAGATTTTGTGTGGACATACATTTTCTTTATCTTGAGTGTATTCCTAAGAATAGAATTTCTAAATAATGTGATAACTCCATGTTTAATATTTTGATAAACTTGCAAACTGTTTTCACACTCCTACCGATACGAGAATTTTGATTTTACACATCCCCACCAATGCTTGTTATTATCTGTTTTTTTGGTTATAGCCTAGAGAGTGTGAAGTGGTACCTCATTGTGGTGGTGATTTGCATTTCCTGATAGCTAATGATATTAAGCATTCTTTTATGTGCTTATTGACCATATTTATATCTTTGGAGAAATATCTATTCTTACCTCTTGCCGATTTTAAAATCAGGTTATCTTTTGTTGTAAAATTTCTTTTGTATTTTGGATATAGATCCTTGTCAGATATATAATTAAAAATACTTTCTGCCATTTTGTGGATTCTCTTTTCACTTTCTTGATAGTGTCCTTTGGTGCACAAGTTTTTAATTTTGATGAAGTTTAGCTTATCTATTTTTCTTTGGTTTCTTATGCTTTTGGTGTCAGATCTAAGAAACTATTGTCTAATCTGAGATCACAAAGAATTGCACTTATGTTTTCTTCTAAGAGTTTTGCAGTTTTAGCTCTACATTTAGGACTTGGGTCTATCTTGAGTTAATTTTTGTATGCATTGTGAGGTAGGATCCAAATGTATTCTTTTGTATGTATATACACAGTTTTCCTAGCACCATTTATTGAAGAGACTCTTCTTTCTCCATTTAATTGTCCTCAAACCCTTGTGAAAAATAAATCAATCATAAATGTGAGGCTTCGTTTCTGGATTCTTGGTTCTATCCCATAGATCTATATTTCTATCCCTATGCTAGGACCACACAGTCTTGCTTACTGTAGCTTTGCAATAGTTTTTTTTTTTTTTTTAGACGGGATCTCGCTCTTTCATCCAGGCTGGAGTGTGGTGGTATGATCACTGCTCATTGCAGCCTTGAATACCTGAGCTCAGGTGATTTTCCCACCTTATCCTCCCGAGTAGCTGGGACTACAGGCACGTGCACCACTATGACCAGCTAATTTTTGGTACTTTATATAGAGATGGGGTTTCACCATTTTGCCCAGACTGGTCTCAAACTCCTGGGCTCAAGCGATCTGCCTGCCTCGGCCTCCCATAGTACGGGGATGACAGGCGTGAGCCACCATGCCCAGCCCTGTAATAGGTTTTGAAATCAGGAAGCATGAGTCCTCCAGCTGTGTTATTTTTAAACACTGTTTTGCTTATACTGGGGATATTGTAATTATATTTCCATATGAATTTTAGAATCAGATTGTCAGTTTATGTAAAAAAAGGCGGCTAGGATGTTGACAGTGATGACATCTGTACATGAATTTGGGAATATTGTCATGTTAATAATGTTAACTCTTCCAAGGCATGATCACAGAATAGCTTTCAATTAGATCTTTAGCTTATTTCCACAATATTTTGTAGCTTTCAGCATACAAGTCTTGCACTTTTTGGATTAATTTTATACTAAAGTATTTTACTGTTTTTTTGGTGCTGTTAAAATGAAACTATTTTCGTAATTTAATTTTGAGATTGTTCACTGTTAGTGTATAGAAGCACAATTGATTTTTATTTTTTTATACAGAAAGAGGTTTATTTGACTCACAGTTCTGCAGGCTGTACAAGAAGCATGGAACCAGCATTTGCTTCTGGTGAGGGCTTCAGGTTGCTTGCACTCCTGGTGGAAGGGAAGTCAGCATGTGCAGACATTAGTGGTAAGAGAGGAAGCCAGAGAAAGAAAGGGAGGGAGGACATGTCAGACTCGTTTTAATAGCGGGCTTTCACGGGAACTAATAGGGGCAAGAACTCACTCATTGCTGTGATGATGGTGCCGAGCCACTGATGAGGGATCTGCCCTCATGACCCAAACACCTCCCATTAGGCCCCAATTCCAACATTGGGATCAAATTTCTTTTTTAAAATTTTAAAATATTAAAAAATTTTAAGTTCTGGGGTGCATGTACAGGATGTGGAGGTTTGTTACATAGGTAAACATGTATCATGGTGGCTCGCGGCACCCATCAACCCATCACCTAGGTATTAAGCCCAACATGCATTAACTATTTTTCCTGATGCTCTCCCTCTCTGGTCTCAAACTCCTGGGCTCAAGCGATCTGCCTGCCTCGGCCTCCCATAGTACGGGGATGACAGGCGTGAGCCACCTTGCCCAGCCTTTTAATAGGTTTTGAAATCAGGAAGCATGAGTCCTCCAGCTGTGTTATTCTAAAGCTGATAAATAAATTCAGCAAAGTTTCAGGATACAAAATTAATGTACACAAATCAGTAGCTCTGCTATACACCAACAGTAACCAAGCTGAGAATCAAATCAAGAACTTAACCCTCTACCAACAGGCCCTGGTGTGTGTTGTTTCCCTCCCTATGGCCATGTGTTCTCTTTATTCAGCTCCTACTTATAAGTGAGAACATGCTGTGTTTGGTTTTCTGTTCCTGTGTTAGTTTGCTGAGGATAATGGCTTCCAGTTTCATTCATGTCCCTGAAAAGGACATGATTTCATTCGTTTTTATGGCTGCATAGTATTCCATGATGTATACGTACCACATTTTCTTTATCCAGTTTATTGTTGATGGGCATTTGGGTTGATTCCATGTCTTTGCTATTGTGAATAGTGCTGCAGCGAACATACACATGCATGTGTGTCTTTATGATAGAATAATGTATATCCCTTTGGATATATATCCAGTAATGGCATTGCTGGGTCAAATGATATTTCTGGTTCTAGATTTTTGAATCTAGATTTTTGAATCATCACACCATCTTCCACAGTGGTTGAAATGATTTACATTCCCACCAACAGTGTAAGTGTTCCTATTTCTCTGCAACCTCGTCAGCATCTGTTGTTTCTTGACTTTTTAGTAATCACCATTCTGACTGGTTTGAGATAGTAGCTCATTGTGGTTTTGATTTGCATTTCTCTAATGATCAGTGGTGTTGAGCTTTGTTTCATGATTTTTGGCCACATGTATGTCTTCTTTGGAGAAGTGTCTGTTTATGTCCTTTGTCCACTTTTTAAAAAAGTATTACTTCAACTTTATTTTAAATTTTTTATTTCCATAGGTTTTGGGGGAATAGGTGGTTTTTGTTACATTAGTAAGTTCTTTAGTGGCGATTTGTGAGATTTTGGTGCACCCTTCACCTGAGCAGTGTACACTGTACCCAATGTGTGGTCTTTTATCCCTCGCCCCACTCCCACCCTTTTCTTTGAGTCTATAAAGTCCATTATATCATTCTTAAGCTTTTGCATCTTCATAGCTGAGCTCTCACTTATAAGTGAGAATATATGATGTTTGGTTTTCTAATCCTGAGTTATTTCACTTAGAATAACAGTCTCCAATCCCATCCAGGTTGCTGCGAATGTCATTAATTAATTCCGTTTTGTGGCTGGGTAGTATTCCATCGTATATATACACCACAGTTTCTTTATCCACTCATTTATTGATGGGAATTTGGGCTGGCTCCACATTTTTGCAACTGTGAATTGCGCTGATGTAAACATGTGTGTGCAAGTATCTTTTTTGTATAATGATTTCTTTTTCTTTGGTTGGATACCCAGTAGTGAGATTGCTAGATCAAATGGTAGATCTACTTTTACTTCCTTAAGGAATCTCCACACTGTTTTCCATAGTGGTTGTACTAGTTTACATTCCCACCAGTAGTGTAGAGGTGTTCCCTTTTCACCACATCCGTGCCAACATCTATTATATTTTGATTTTCTGATAATAGTCATTCTTGCCGGGAGTAAGGTGGTATCGCATTGTGGTTTTGATTTGCGTTTCCCTGATCATTAGTGATGTTGAGCATTTTATCATATGTTTGTTGGCCATTTGTTTATATTCTTTTGAAAATTGTCTATTCATATCCTTAGCCCACTTTTTGATGTGTTTGTTTTTTTCTTACTGATTTGTTTGAGTTCATTGTACAGTCTGGATATTAGTCCTTTGTCAGATGTATAGATTGTGAAGATTTTCTCCCACTCTGTGGGTTGTCTGTTTACTCTGCTGACTGTTCCTTTTGCCCTGCAAAAAAGCTTTTTAGTTTAATTAAGTCCTATCTATTTATCTTTGTTTTTGTTGCATTTGCTTTTAGGTTCTTAGTTATGAAGTCTTTGCCTAAGCCAATGTCTAGAAGGGTTTTTCTGATGTTATCTTCTAGAATTTTTGTGGTTTCACATCTTAGATTTAAGTCCTTGATACATCTTGAGTTGACTTTTGTACAAGGTGAAAGATAAGGATCCAGTTTCATTCTTCTACATGTGGCTAGCCAATTATTCCAGCACCATTTGTTGAAGAGGGTGTCCTTTCCCCACTTTATGTTTTTGCTTGCTTCATTAAAGATCAATTGGCTGTAAGTATTTGGATTTGTTTCTGGGCTCTCTATTCTGTTCCATTGGTCTATGTGCCTATTTTTATACCAGTACCTTACTGTTTTGGTGACTGTGGCCTTACAGTATAGTTTGAAATCAGGTAATGTGATGCTATTTAGTCTTGCTTTGGCCATGTGGGCTCTTTTCTGGTTTTATATGAATTTTAGATTGTTTTTTCAAGTTCTGTGAAGAATAATGGTGGTATTTTGATGGAAATTGCATTGAGTTTGTAGATTGCTTTTGGCAGTGTGGTCATTTTTACAATATTGATTCTACTTATCCATGATCCTGGGATTTGTTTCCATTTGTTTGTGTCATTGATAATTTCTTTAAGCAGCGTTTTGTAGTTTTCCTTGTAGAGGTCTTTCACCTCCTTGGTTAGGTATATTCCTAAGTATTTTATTGTTTTTTGCAGTTATTATAAAACTGGTTAAGTTCTTGATTTGATTCTCAGCTTGGTTACTGTTGGTGTATAGCAGAGCTACTGATTTGTGTACATTAATTTTGTATCCTGAAACTTTGCTGAATTTATTTATCAGCTTTAGGAGCTTTTTGGAGGAGTCTTTAGGGTTTTCTAGGTATACTGTCATGTCATCAGCAAATAGTGACAGTTTGACTTCCTCTTTACCAATTTGGATGACCTTTATTTCTTTCTCTTGTCTGATTGCTCTGGGTAGGACTTCCAGGACTATGTTGAAGAAGAGTGGTGAGAATGGGCATCCTTGTCTTGTTCTAGTTCTTAGAGGGAATTCTTTCAACTTTTCCCCATTCAGTATTATGTTGGCTGTGGGTTTATCACAGATGGCTTTTGTTACATTGAGGCATGCCCCTTGTATGCCAATTTTGCTGAGGGTTTAAATCATAAATGATTTTCTCAGATACTTTTTCTGCATCTATTGAGATGATCATGCGATTTTTATTTTTAATTCTGTTTATGTGGTGTACCACATTTATTGACTTGCATATGTTAAACCATCCTTGCATCTTTGGTATGAAAGCTACTTGATCATGGTGGATTATCTTTTTGATACACTGTTGGGTTTGGTTAGCTAGTATTTTGTTAAGGATTTTGGCATCTATGTTCATCAGGGATATTGGTCTGTAGTTTTCTTTTTTGGTTATGTCCTTTCCTGGTTTTATATTAGGGTGATACTGGCTTCATAGAGTGATTTAGGGGGGATTTCCTCTTTCTCTGTCTTGTGGAATAGTGTCAACAGGATTAATACCAATTCTTCTTTGAATGTCTGGTAGAATTCAGCTGTGAAGCCTTCTGGTCCTGGACTGTTTTTTATTGCTAATTTTTTAAATTACCATTTCAATCTTGCTGCTTGTTATTGGCCTGTTCAGGATATTTAATTCTTCCTGATTTAAGCTAGGAGGGTTGTGTCTTTCCAGGAATTTATCTATCTCCTCTAGATTTTCTAGTTTATGCATATAAAGGTATTCATAGTAAACTTGAATGATCTTTTGTATTTCTGAGATGTCAGTTGTAATACCTTCTGTTTCATTTCTAATTGAGCTTATTTGAATCTTCTCTCTTCTTTTCTTGGTTAATCTTGCTAATGGTGTATCAATTTTATTCATCTTTTCAAAGAACCAGCTTTTTGTTTCATTTCTCTTTTGTATTTTGTTGTTGTTGTCGTTTCAGTTTCACTGAGTTCTGCTCCAATCTTGGTTGTTTGCTTTTCTCTGCTGGGTTTGGGTTTGGTTTGTTCATGTTTCCCTAGTTCCTTGAGGTGTGATCTTAGATTGTCTAATTGTGCTCTTTCAGACTTTTTGATGTAGGCATTTAAGGCTATGAACTTTCCTCTTAGCACTGTGTTTGCTGTATCCCAGAGGTTTGGATAGGTTGTGTCACTATTATTGTTAAGTTCAAGGAATTTCTAAATTTCTCTCTTGATTTCATTGTTGACCCAATGATTATTCAGGAGCAGGTTATTTAATTTCCATGTATTTGCATGGTTTTGAAGATTATTTTGGAGTTGATTTCCAGTTTTATTCTACTGTGGTCTGAGAGAGGATTTGATATAATTTCAAGTTTCTTAAATTTATTGAGACTTGTTTTGTGGCCTATCATATGGTCTATCTTGGAGAAAGTTCCATGTGCTGATGAATAGAATGTGTATTCTGTGGTTGTGGGGTAGAATGTTCTGTAAATACCTGTTAAGTTCATTTGTTCCAGGGCATAGTTTAAATCTATTGTGTCTTTGTTGACTTTATGTCTTGATGACCTGTCTAGTGCTGTCAGTGGAGTATTGAAGTCTCTGACTATTGTAGTGTTGCTGTCTATCTAATTACTTAGGTCTAGTAGTAATTGTTTATAAATTTTGGATCTCCAGTGTTAGGTGCATATATGTGTAGGACTGTGATATTTTCCTGTTGGACAAGGCCTTTTAACATTGTATAATGTCTGTCTTTGTCTTTTTTAGCTGCTGTTGCTTTAAAGATTGTTTTGTCTGATATAAGAATAGCTACTCCTGCTTACTTTTGGTGCCCATTTACATGGAATATCTTTTTCCACCCCTTTACCTTAAGTTTATGTGAGTCCTTATATATTAGGTGAATGTCTTGAAGGCAGCAAATACTTGGTTGGTGAATTCTTAATCCTTTTGCAATTCTATATCTTTTAAGTGGGGCATTTAAGTCATTTACGTTCAACATTAGTATTGAAATGTGAGGTACTACTATTCCTTTCATGCTGCTCTTTGTTGCCTGTATACCTTGCGTTTTTTATTTGTTTGATTTTTGTTTTATAGGTCCTGTGAGATTTATGCTTTAAGGAGGTTCTGTTTCAATGTGTTTCCAGTATTTGTTTTTACGAGCTCCTTTTAGCAATTCTTGTAGTGCTGGCTTGGTAGTGCTGAATTCTCTCAACGTTTGTTTGTCTGAAAAAGACTATTCTTTCCTTCATTGATGAAGCTTAGTTTCGCTGGATACAAAAATCTTGGCTGATAATTGTTTCGTTTAAGGAGGCTAATGTTAGGGCTCCAATGCTTCTGGCTTACAGGGTTTCTGCTAAGAAATCTGCTGTTAATCTGATAGGTTTTCCTTTATAGGTTACCAATTCTTTTTTTTTGTCTTGACTTTAGATAACCTGATGACAATGTGCCTCAGCAATGATCTTTTTGCAATGACTTTCTCAGGTGTTCTTTGAGCTTCTTGTATTTGGATGTCTAGATCTCTAGCAAGGCTGGGGAATTTTTCCTTGATTATTCCCCGAATATATTTTCATACTTTTAGATTTCTTTTCTTCCTCAGGAATGCCAATTATTCTTAGGTTTGGTCGCTTAACGTAATCCCAAATTTCTTGGAGGCTTTGTTCATTTTTTAATTCTTTTTTTCTTTGTCTTTGTTGGTTGGGTTAATTCAAAAACCTTGTCTTTGAGCTCTGCAGTCCTTTCTTCTGCTTGTTTAATTCTATTGCTGAGACTTTCCAGAATGTTTTGCATCTCTCTAAGTGTGTCCTTTATTTCCTGAAACTGTGATTGTTTTTTATTTATGCTGTCTATTTCACTGAAGATTTCTCACCTCATTTCTTTTATCATTTTTTTTATTTCCTTAAATTAGACTTCACCTTTCTCTTGTGTCTCCTTGATTAGCTTAATAAGCAACCTTCTGAATTCTTTTTCAGGTAAATCAGGAATTTCTTCTTGTTTTGGATCCATTGCTGGTGAGCTAGTGTGATTTTGGGAGGTGCTAAAGACACATGTTTTGTCATATTACCAGTATTGTTTTTCTGGTTCCTTCTCATTTGGGTAGGCTACGTCAGAGGGAAGATCTGGGGCTCAAGGCTACTATTCAGATTCAGTTGTCCCATGAGGTGTTCCCTTGATGTAGTACTCTCCCTCTTTTCCTAGGGCTGTGGCTTCCTGAAAGCCCAGATGTAGTGATTGTTAGTGCTCTTCTGGATCTAGCCACCCAGCAGGGCTAGCAGGCTCCAGGCTGGTACTGGGGGTTGTCTGCACAGAGTCTTTTGATGTGAACTGTCTTCAGATCTCTCAGCCATGGATACCAGCGCCCACTCCAGTGGAGGTGGCAGGGGTGTGAAATGGATTCTGTGAGGGTCCTTAGTTTTGGTTGTTTAATGCACTGTTTTTGCGATCCCCTGCCAGGAGGTGACACTTTCAAGAGAGCATCAGCTGTGGTGTGTAGGGAGGATCACAAGGTGAGTGGGGCTTTAGAACTCCCAAGAGAATATGCCCTTTGTCTTCAGTTACCAGGGTGGGTAGGGAAGGACCATCAGGTGGGGACAGGGTTAGGCATGTCTGAGCTCAGGCTCTCCTTGGAAGGGGCTTGCTGTGGCTGCTGTGCTGGCTGGAGGTGTGGTTTCCAGATCAATGGAATTATGTTCCCAGAAGAATTATGGCTGCCTCTGCTGTGTCATGCAGGTTGTCAGGGATGTCGGGGAGAGCTGGCAGTTACAGGCCTCATCCAGCTCCCAGCTCCCATGTAACCCAAAAGGCTAGTCTCATTCCAACCTTGCCTACCACCCTCAGCAGCACTGAGTTTGTTTCCAGGCAGTGGGTGAGCAGGGCTGAGAATTTGTCCCTGGCTACCACCTATCCCCTGAGAAAGCAAGCAGGCCTTTTGTGCCTCTCCTCTTATTGAGTCTGCACACCGAATTTGCACCCCCACCCGTGTTCTGGCCGAGAGACTTCATATTCAGTTGGAATTGCCACAAAGTTCAGCTGGAGTTTCCTTTCCCCTGTTGCCTTTTCTCAATTCCCCTGGCAGCCCTCCCCAAAGACCTCCATGAGACAAGGCAGAAATGGCTTCCCAGGGCACCTAGAGAGCCCACAGGGCTTTTCCTGTTGCTTCCTCTACCCCTGCATTTCTCTCAGCTCTCTAATTTGACTCAGCTCTAGGTAAGGTCAAATCCTTCTCCTGTGATCTGGACCTTTAGGTTCCCCAGTGAAGGTCTGTGTTCAGGGGCAATGATCCCCCTTTCCCACTTTCACAGCATGGACACTCACAGTATTTGGGGTGTCTTCCAGGTCCTGAAGGAGCAATCTGCTTCCTTCAGAGGGTCTGTGAATTCTCTTGGCTTTCCTGGTATATTCCTGCAATAGCTCTGGAACAAAAGTTCACGATGTGAGTCTCCACACACTGCTCTGTCTGTCCGAGTGGGAGCTGCAATCTAGTCCTGCCTCCTATTCCCTTTGCCCACTTTTTAATGGGGTTGCTTTTTTTTTTTTTTCTTGTCAATTTGTTTAAGTTCCTTGTAGACTCTGGGCATTAGACCTTCGTCAGATGGATAGATTGCAAAAATTATCTCTCATTCTGTAGGTTGTCTGTTCGTTTTGGTGATAGTTTCTTTTGCTGTGTAGAAGCTCTTTAGTTTAATTAGATCCCATTTGTTAATTTTTGTTTTTGTTGCAATTGCTTTTGGTGTTTTCATCATGAAATCATTGCTCATGCCTATGTCCTGAATGATATTGCCTAGATTTTCTTGTAGGGTCTTTATAGCTTTGGGTTTCACATTGAAGTCTTCAATCCATCTTGAGTTAATTCTTGTATAAGGTGTAAAAAAGTGGTCCAGTTTCAATTTTCTGCATATGGCTAGCCAGTTCTCCCCACACTATTTATTAATTAGGAAATCTTTTCTCCATTGCTTGTTTTTGTCAGGTTTGTTAAAGAGCAGATGATTGTAGATGTGTGTTCTTATTTCTGAGTTCTCAATTCTGTTCCATTGGTCTATGTGTCCGTTTTGGTACCAGTACCATACCATACTGTATGTACCAGTACCATACTGTTTACAGTCTCCCTCTGTTGCCCAGGCTGGAGTGCAGTGGCATGATCTTGGCTCAGTGCAACCTCCACTTCCTGGGTTCAAGCTATTCTCCTGCCTCAGCCTCCTGAGTAGCTGGTACTACAGGCACGTGCCTCCATGCCCGGCTAATTTTTGTATTTTTGATAGAGACAGTAAACTCTACTGGCCATGTTGGCCAGGCTGGTCTCAAACTCTTGACCTCAGGTGATCCATCCACCTCAGCCTCCCAAAGTGCTGGGATTACAGGCATAAGCCACTGCACCTGGCCTTAACTTTCTTAAAACTTGTTATGACATAAAATATAGTCTGCGCTGGAGAATGTTTCATGTGGACTTAAAAAGTATGTATTCTGCTATGTTTGAGTAGAGTGTTCTATAGAGATCTGTTAGGTCTAGTTGTTTCATAGTGTTGTTCAAGTCCTTTATTGCATTGTATTTCTTCTCTCAATTCTGTTCGTTCCAATACTTTGCAGCTTTGTTGTCATATGTAAATATATATATTATATATATTTTCATTTTAAACAAGAAGCTTATTTAAGCAACAAGATGCTTGACTCAAAGGGAAAACTAATTAGAATTCTTTTTTTTTAAGAGTAATTTATCCCTGCCTAAAGAGAGATTGATGTACATGTAACAGCTACATGCAAAAAAGTTATAAAATTGTTTGGTTTTACAATGATATATGAAAAACATTAAAATTCTCCAACTCAGCTGGGCGCGGTGGCTCAAGCCTGTAATCCTAGCACTTTGGGAGGCCGAGATGGGTGGATCACGAGGTCAGGAGATCGAGACCATCCTGGCTAACACGGTGAAACCCCATCTCTACTAAAAATACAAAAAAAAAAAACTAGCCGGGCGAGGTGGCGGGCGCCTGTAGTCCCAGCTACTCGGGAGGCTGAGGCAGGAGAACGGCGTAAACCTGGGAGGCGGAGCTTGCAGTGAGCTGAGATCCGGCCACTGCACTCCAGCCTGGGCGACAGAGCGAGACTCTGTCTCAAAAATTAAAAAAAAAAAAAAAAAAAAAAAAATTCTCCAACTGAACAAGGTATGCAGGAATTTTTGTGCTTTTTTGTTGTTAAAACGGTGAGAGCAAAATAACTTACTGGAATATAAAGATAAGAGCTGAATGAGCATGCTGCTAATGGAGAAACGGGGCATCTTCACAGAATCAGTGTTATTCCCCATCCTGTCTCCACTTGATGTCAACCACAATATGCCACTGGCTGTTTAATTTAAAAAATACAATATGCTTGTGCACTTATACCAGCTACTTTATGTATAATAAAGGAATGGAGAAGGGGGAAATGAAAGAATAGAGAAAACTATACTATGATAATCAGGATGTGGTGGAACCAAATTGTAGTTTTCTAACTGAGAGTGTCATCTTGGTCTGGGAAGAACAGAGTTCTGGAGGAAAGAAGTAGGCTACCTTCTCGGTAGACACTCCCATCTGCTGTTGGAACGCATCAATTTTACCTTCATCCTCCATTTCCAACTGTGCAGTTGTGCGTGTTTCATTGATTGGTTGCCAGTCAAATTGGAATCTGATCTGCCTCATTGACAATCCCTGTCATTCACAATAGGCTTTCATTAGTTTACTAAGTGGTGTATGCCTCTTAATCTTAAACGGCACCACAGAATCATCCTGTCCCGCCACCTTCAAATTAATATGATCATTGTTCTCAGTCTTAACTCCTTCGTTGGACTTGCCCTTGACCGTGATGACTGCCAGAGTCTCCTCAGCTTAAAAGAGGTACCAGGTTCACAGTAAGCGAGCACAGCAGTGGCAACCTTATGTGTTTATAATGGTTATGATTTCCTGATAGACTGACCCTTTTATTATTATAAAATGTCCTTCATTTATAATAGCCTTTTCTGTTTTAATGTCTATTTAGTCTGATTCTAATATAACTGCTCCACCTCTCTCATGAATGCTGTTAGCACACTATTTTTCCATCCTTTCATTTTTTTTTTTTTTTTTGAGACGGAGTCTTGCTCTGTCCCCCAGGCTGGAGTGCAGTGGCCACGATCTCAGCTCACTGCAAGCTCCGCCTCCCGGGTTCACGCCATTTTCCTGCCTCAGCCTCCCGAGTAGCTGGGACTACAGGCGCCGCCACCTCGCCCGGCTAGTTTTTTGTATTTTAGTAGAGACGGAGTTTCACCGTGTTAGCCAGGATGGTCTCGATCTCCTGACCTCGTGATCCGCCCGTCTCGGCCTCCCAAAGTGCTGGGATTACAGGCTTGAGCCACCGCGCCCGGCCTCATCCTTTCATTTTAACCCTTGTGTATCACTGAATCTAAAATGTTTCTCTTGTAGATAGCATAGCCTTTGCTCTTCTTTTAAAAGTCAGTCTGATAATCTCTGTGTTTTGATTGGCTTATTTAATCCATTCATATTCTACTCTGCTTCTCTTGGAGTGACATACCTGCCCTACAAGAGTAGCATTTGGTCTTCTGGGCTTGTCCCTCCTGGTGTGGAACCTCTGCCCTATCAGCAAGTTTTGATGGAACCGATCAGAGCCTCAGTATTGTCAGCCTGAGGTTCCTGGGGTAGACATTTAGACATTCTGCCCGGCTGAAAGAGCCAGTAGGGGAATGGAACTTCATCCTTGGAGCCATGCCTGCCTGAAATTTCAGGGAGCAGGAGAAGTGCCAGTGGCCTTCCCCTCTCAAAGTGAAACTGTAACCCTAAATTGAAAGTCAGGTAGAAACAGAGCACCTGTCTTGTCTGCACCTGCCCAGGGCAGAACACATGTAGTAAAGTTACACAGAACTGGGGTGGGTGAGCAGCTTAAATGCTTCAGACTCTGGCAGATGTTACTGAGATTTCATAGATTTCTTAAATGAATATTTCTCCATTTGCTAAATGCCCTCAGAACAATTTGTAGACATTTTAGGTAATTGTTTAAAAAATAATGTTTCGCTAGTTAAGTGGTTTATTTTTTTTTCTGGGGAAGAGAGGTACTATGCTCTTTATGCTGCCATTCTAGAATTACACCTCTAAAGACAACACTGAACTATTTAGAATAAAGCATTTTCTTTCAATTGCCTGCTCTTGTGAGCTAAAATTACAATTTTATTCAAGGTAAAGTTCTAGCTCAAGTGTCTTTATTTGTGACAAATGATACCGAGTCCCTTGATATTATTAAATATTTGGAATTCTACATTTTTGTTATAACTTCTTGATTCAGAAGTAAGTTATATAGCTGCAGTTGTTGTTCCATGAATATTTAGCTCAACGATTTGTGAGTTTTTATTAACAAAATGCCTTTGGACCAATAGTCCTGTAATAAATTTAAACCCTCAGTTTAGTCTTAGAGACAAATTTGTTATTTTGTATTTGTTCCCTAAAGGGAAATTTAGTCTAGGTAGAGTATATCGGGGGTTTTATGACAAGACAACAAAGCTGTGTAGCTCCCTAAATACTTAATCATGTATGGGTTCTCTTCAAATACTTTAAGATTTTTATGTTTGCTGGATAATTTATCTAATCTTTTTTATCCCCACTGTTAATGGTAAACCAATAACAAAGAAATCAAGGCTAGGAGCCAAGTTACCTTTATGCTGTGCTATATTCTTTGATCTTTGCTGAAATTGAGTGGGGCAGGGATATACTTTTCCCTTGGCCCTTTAAAGATTGTTTATAAAAATTGTTAGTGTCTTTCATATATCTAACATACACACTGGATGTGTGTATTTCCCACATAATCTCTGAATCATTGAAACTTATGGATAATCCATTTAAACTACAATTACTAAGTGAGTGGTCTGCTGAAACACATTCATGTGGGCCATAGCTTTTAAGCAGGTTTTAGTTGAATCATTTAGGCTCATAAGAAGCCAGCTAATTTCTCCTTCCCTTTCCTCCATAAACCAACAAGCTTACTGAAGACTTACTATGGGTTATACTCCAAGTGGGATTGTAGGGATACATAGAAAGATTAATCTGAGCTTTGCCTGCAGGGATAATTGTCCCAGGCAGGCTAAGTTGCATGTGTTAAATTATTAAGTAAATAAAAGTTTGTTGTTGTGTTTCTGATTTTCCCTTTCCCTTCTACTGGATTACCTCTTTCTTTTATCAAGTATTATCTGCCCTCTTTTCTTGCTCTTCTTTTCATGCTTTCAAACACTGATTTAGAAAGGCATGCTCACTACATGAATCTAAGTTGATGCCTGTCTTCTGAAGGAATCTGTGGGGCCAGGACTTACGGTTGTACTGGCAGTGCCCTGTGCAGGAGCACCTGGCCAAGGGGGAAACTGGCTGGGCTGAATCCAGGCCACTCTCCACTTGTCAAGTCCTGAGTCGCTGTGGATGTTTTAAAAAAATAAGGGTGCCATTTATAACTTCTGTGCCTCATGCAGTGCCTTTGGCTAATTCTTGTGAAGGTGCTGTATATGCAAGCTGACATCCTGAATATCTTAGTTTTAAGAAAAGGCTCTGTCCTTTATTATGGGGTTTTAAAAAGTCAGGGAGAAGATAGACTATTTGGGGAATGGAGGGCCATCCTTGTGATCATAAACTCCTAGAATGAAGCTTGATGTCTACTGTACTTCTATGTAAGGCACATTTAATGTCTACCACTTCTATATCCTGTATATTTGTGAGATAATGAGACTAGCTCCTCCCATGTTAGTTAAGAGGTAAGACTGAAAACCAGTAATAGGCTTTTTAAGTTAAGGTTTCAGTTATAGATATTCCTGCAAAAGAAAAGACAGTGAATTGAATAATTGTAAAAAACCATAACTTAGGTGGGTGTTTAATGTCAGTGATCTTGGCCAAGATAGGGACAGGGGAACCCAGCCTTAGGGCACTGGAAAGAATGAAGCCAGGTACAGATGATCACTCATCAAAACAGAGGACATGGAGTTCAAATTTTAGATTAAATGTATGCCAACTACTATGGTTTGAATGTTTGTGCCCTCCAAAATCATGTTGAAATCTAATCGCCATTCTAATAGTATTAAGAGTGAGACTTTAAAGAGATGACCAGGCCATGAGGACTCCTCTCTCATGGGATGAATACCATTATGAGGGTAAATTAGATCGCCTATTGTCTCTTTGCCTTTCTGCCTTCTGCCATGGGATGACGCAGCAAGAAGTCCCTTGCCAAATGCCAGTGCCTGGATTTTGGACTTCCCAGCCTCCAGAACTGTGAGAAAATATAGTTCTGTTCTTTATCAATTACCCAGTCTCAGGTATTCTGTTGTAGAAACACAAAACAGGCTAGGACATCAACTTAAGTATCCTGCTGGAACCTGAATGAGGAGGCACAGTGATCTAAACCATAGTCAGACTTCCCCGCAAAGTAGGTCTAAACCGTTCAAATTGGAGGTGAAATTAAAATTGGAGAAAACTATTGTGGAACCAGAAACACACATGGCAAACTAGGATCTTTGAGGGAAACTTGGAATGGGAGCCTGCCTTTTAACTTAAGGAGAAAGGAAAAAAGGCAAGATGAGAACTTGTACTCTTTCCAGAGTCAGAGGCAAAGCCTGGGGTAGAGGGGTTGAGGGATAAACATGGTGTTGGGAATGACCATACAAATAGTGACCATGCCGTCAGCACACACATGGGCAGTGCCGCCTTGTTGGCTTAGCATTCCCTTGAGAACCCATGTCCAGAGAATGTCAGTATGTTTCAAGTCCAAGATTTTCTCCTTCCCATCTTTGTCTTGATGCCAGAAAAGAGATACTGAGAGAGAGAAAGAGAGCGAGAGAGAGATTGAGAGAGAGAGAGACAGACTACCATTGATTCTGTTAGAGTTTTGGTGGAGAATTTATATATAATTAGCAGCAACATTCTGAGAGAGCCAATTAACTTTGTAACCCTGTAATATTTAGTAGAATTTATTTGGTCTCGTAATTCTGTAACTTTTGAAGCTGAAGATGCTTGCTTGGTTTCTATTTTGTTGGAGAGAGCATACTATGTATGCAAATTGAAACCAACGTCATAGAAAGATCTTCTTTCTAATTAGAATGTTAAAAAATAATTTATTAATAGCTAGGTGTTAAAAAGTTATATGTTTGCATTCAACAAGAGCGGCAGGCACTTAGCCACTAATGACCAAATTATCATAAAAAACCTGGAGAATCATTTCTTCACTTTCTCCCTATGTTATGAGCTTTCTTATTTATTATAATAATTAAAATAGTTAACCATGGCTCTAAAATATTTGTATTGTAAATTTTATTTACAAAGCAATGACTTCATTTTGAGTGATTTTAATTTATACAAAAGAGAAAAGAGGTTGATATTGCTGTGAGCGCCAACAACGCATTGAACTATGATTTAAGTTCACCCAACCTCATGACATACCTAGTGCATATAGTATAGCATTAAAGTTGAGACTTTCTCGTTGGCAAAACTGTCCTAAGTGCTTTCACGTGTAGAGTATTTTCTGTGTGTGTGTGTGTGTGTTAGGATGTTTCTTAGGTTTTGGATAGTTGCCATGACTGACATGTGGTTTTAGAAATTGCCATTGTCAAAAAAAAAAAAAAAAAAAAAAAGAAATTGCCATTGTCCCCACTGGCCCCACCGATATAAGACATCTTCATGGAAAAAGTGGACTTTCCAGAGCTTTTAGGACAGAAAAAAACAAGCCAGAAAAAGGAATATCTTCCAGGTTTAGGACCATATTTGTCTGTTATGATGGGGTTATGATATATCTTAAGCTTGACTCTTTAGCAGACTTATCTAGAGAACTTGTTAAAAAGCAGATGCCTGCACCTACCCCTGGGGAGTCTGTTATGTATGCCTATGGTGGGCTCAGGCATTTTTTATAAGCGCCTCAGAAAATCCTGATATACATACCATATTTTCAAGTAAACCACTGTGTTATTTCATTTACATTTCTAAAAAGGAATACCTGAGGCTGGGTAATTTATAAAGAAAAGAGGTTTATGTGGCTCATGGTTCTTCAGGCTGTACACAAAGCCTAGTGCCTACATCTGCTTCTGGTGAGGGCCTCAGGAAACTTGTAATCGTGGGAGCAGGGGAAGGGGAACCAGGGCATCACATGGCAAGAGAGGGAGCAAGAGAGACGCCAGGCTCTTTTCAACAACCGGATCTCGCATGAACTCACAGAGTGAGAACTCGCTCATTACCACGAGGATGACGCCAAGCCATTCATAAAGGATCCACCCCCATGACCCAACACCTCCTACTAGGCCCCATGGACAACATTGGGGATCACATTTCAACATGAGATTTGGAGAGGACCAAACATCCAAACCATGTCAACCACAGGTATTCTGTTACTGTAATTTCCAAAGAGCCATTGAACACTTTTATTATGAAAATTGATGAGTCTACGGATGAGGTTTTTTTTTTTTTTTTTTTTTTTTTTTTTTTTTTTTTTTTTT
>NW_016821201.1:658247-663607 GCF_001698545.2 Rhinopithecus bieti
TTTTTTTTTTTTTTTTTTTTTTTTTTTTTTTTTTTTTGCACTGGATTGTTTTCTTTCATTGTAAATTGCAAGGGACAGTAAAACTTGGTGTAACTTATTAGAGTTTAAAGTAGAAATTAATAATTCTGCTTAACGACAAAATTTATCAATTCCACAATAGACTAAATACTTTAATAAGTGTTAACAGATTTTGTTGACTGAAACTTAGGTATGCTATAACATGGTTCAATAACTATTGTTGGTAGGATTCTGGTTGGATGAATACAGCCTAGAGTGCCCCTCATGTGCTTGCTCAACCCTGTACTAAAAAGATTTTTGGGCCCTAGGAAAAATGATCTCAAAGAATGAACCTCCTCAGGAAAGTGTGACTGAGAGTTTTGGATTATATTCATCGATTTTGGAAACTTGGCTTTTGTTAGCATAAAATCAGTTTTAAGCATTTTGAAAAGGATTATGAAGGATTTGCATTTGTTTAATATGAACTAAAATTCTGCAAGTTGCCTGAAATATTACCATTATAGATTTAATTCTTTAATAAGCGGCCTGTGGTATGTCTGTCACAGTAAAAGTGCTATTTGGTGTCATTGGTCTATTACACTTAAGAGGTATTTCAAGGTAGTGAAAAGGCTACCACAGTTGAAATGGTAAGATTTGCTTTTATTAACTTTGTGATCTTGGCCAAGGCATCTGGCCTCTCTGAGCTCAATGTAGAGTTAGAACTAAGGAGTTTTACAATATCTCTTCTCGGTGTTCCCCCTGCCCCATCCTAACAAAAAAGTGAAGCCATTATTAGACATCAGAAGTGGAGCACTTCTCAGGAATGTAGATACCCAGTTTTTCTCTAGAGCTGGCCCTTGATGGGCTGCAACACTGGATTGGTAAATTTGGAGTAAGCAGTGTTGCCTGTGTCAAGACTCACATTCTCCTCTTCTCTAGGTCTCACCATCTTTTTCCTTTCTTCTTATCACTTTCCCTTAGTCCTGTTGTGCAGCTCAGGGCTAGGCATTGTGAAATCCCCATGGCACCTGGATCACTCTTGAAGTGGATATAGTGATAGCTGTTTTCTTCTATCAAAATTGGCTGCCACATTTATATGTTGGTTTTGTTCTCATCTACGCCAATCTCTGAGAAACCTTTGAACTGTCATTTTTTTAACTGAGAATAAGTTCTCCTGCTTAGCAATTAATATTTAGGGTAAAAAAAAAAATCCCCGAGTTGGAAGAGAATAAAAAGACACAGTTGCGGAAATGAATATGGCATTGTGAACTCCCAAAATCTGAGATGGGTCTCAGTTAATGTAGAAAGTTTATTTTGCCAAGGTTTAGGACATGTGCCCATGACACAGCCTCAGGAGGTTCTGAAGACATGAGCCCAAGGTGGTCGTAGCACAGTTTGGTTAACACATTTCAAGGAGACATGAGACATCAATCAACATATCTAAGATGAACATTGGTTTGGTCTGGAAAGGCGGGACAACTCTAAGCAGGAAGGGGGCATCCAGGTTATAGGTAGGTGAGAGACAAAGGGTTGCATTCTTTTTGAGTTTCTGATTCACCTTCCCAAAAAAGGCAATCATATATGCATTTATCTCAGTGAGCAGAGGGATGACTTTGAAGAGTGGGAGGCAGGTTTGCCCTAAGTAGTTCCCAGCTTGATTTTTCCCTTTAATTTAGTGATCTTGGGACCCAAGATTTATTTTCCTTTCACAGCATGAACGGCAGAGAGTGAAGGAGGTAGGATTAAATTTGAGGGACCTCTAAAGCCAGTTTAAGGCCAGGTGCATTGACTCATGCCTGTAATCCACACACTTTGGGAGGCCAAGATGGGCGGATCACTTCAGGTAGGAGTTCGAAACCAGCCTGGCCAACATGGTGAAACACCGTCTCTACTAAAAATACAAAAATTAGCCAGGTGTGGTGGTGCACACCTGTAATCCCAGCTATTTGGGAAGCTGAAGCACGAGAATTGTTTGAACCCGAGGGGCGGAGGTTGCAGTGAGCTGAGATCGCGCCACTGCACTCCAGCCTGAGTGAGAGAGCAAGACTCTGCCTCCGGGGGAAAAAAAAAAAAAACAAAAAAAACCACCAGTTTAAATTGGAAGGGAAAGGGATAATGGAGTCAGGCACACTCTGAGATGGAGACTGGAGTGCAGGAATTTTAGCAGAAAGTGTTTTCTGGGCTGGCACCTGTGGAAAGCAGGATTGAGCAGAGGTAAACACGGCATTGATCCAGTCTCGAAAAGGCCTCAGCCAGCTCCACGGGGAGCCCTGAAGCTGGGTGGACTTTGAGAGTCATCCCATGGCTGATGGGACCTGGCCTTTTAATCCCATATTGGACCATGTTAGGTGTTGGCTTCCCTTGGCCATCAATGGAGTGACAGGTTCTCTTCATGGGGCGGCGGGGGGGAATTTGCAGAAGGCAGTATCTTAGGCATGTTGGCCAGAACAATCTCAGCAGCTGAGGAAAAATCCTTCAGCCCTGGGGAGAATCTGGGTGGCACATCATGACCTTCATTATGGGAGGTCACTGCTGTTTCCTGTGCAATCTCTTGTTAGTGGCAAAATGGTTATTTGGACGGAGTCTTGCCCTGTCACCCAGGCTGGAGTGCAGTGGTGTGATCTCGGCTCACTGCAAGCTCCGCCTCCCAGGTTCACACCATTCTCCAGCTTCAGCCTCCCGAGTAGCTGGGACTACAGGCGCCCACCACCATGCCCGGCTAATTTTTTGTATTTTAGTAGAGACAGGGTTTCACTGTGTTAGCCAGGATGGTCTTGATCTCCTGACCTCGTGATCCGCCCACCTCAGCCTCCCAAAGTGCTGGGATTACAGGCATGAGCCACTGCACCCGGCCATAACTGACTAGTCTTTTAAGCTGTAAGATAGGAAGCAAACCCATAGGCTGTAAGGTTTACAGTACAACTCTCTGGAGGGGTGAATGGCATAAATACAAATCATTATTGTTCCTAATAGCATTTGCTTCCATACATTTTGCACTTGAATGGCACTGTAGCAATGTTTAAGCATGCCTGATTGCTTCACGTTCTTGCAGCCACTGCTGCTGGTAGGAGGTGTTTCATTACCATTCTGCTGGCTGTCAGCATTTTCATGATACAATTAGAGGCATGTAATTCCCAGAACAAATGAGCTATTTCAAATATTGAGAGATGTGTAATTCAATATAATATGAGCCTGTAGAATAATTGAGTTTAGAGAAACAAATATGCAGGGGTTTGGGCTGAACAACCTGTCAGATGAATGACCCGCCAGTCCTCTTGCCTTCTGATGCAATCATGGGTGGGGATGTGACATCTAAGGAGAGTGACTATTAAAACACAACAGACATCTGCTGTTCCTTGGATGCCACGTTAATGCTCTACTTGCCTAATAAGAACTAGGACTTCATTTCTCCCTTGCAACTTTGGACAGTATAATTCAAATAAGTGAGAACTGTAAATGTAAACTCTGACTTGAATAAAGAACTTTTTGGTAAAGAAATTATTTTGTTCTCCTATTTTCCTGTGACATAGATTCATCCAGAAGTGAAAATTATTCATGGTTTTTCAAGAATACACACATGGCTTTGAGTCTTTGCTTTCCATATTTAAATTGAACTAATCAAACTGATTTTACTTATTCTTCAAGTTGTCTGCTGATACAGGGGCTGTATGTAATTGTTGGTGGAGATACGTAGTAACAGGACCAATCCCCTATAGATGATATACAGCTGGAAGGGAACTTGAGAACCCAAACCCCTACTGAACAAAGAGAAGGCCTTTTGTATAAGGCTGCATCAATCTGGACAGCGCTCACACTACACCTGGGCTTCCCAATATCTCATTACCTGTAACCACTCAATGAATTCATTTGGCCTACTCCCCAGATACAGCCAACTTATCAAGCAGAGGATTGCAATAGAGAAAGAATTTAATTCACACAGAGCCAGCTGAATTGGAGGCTGGAGTTTTATTACTCAAATCAGTCTCCATGAAAATTTGGAGGCTAGGGTTTTCAAAGGGTAGTTTGGCAGGCTAGGGAATGGATGCTGCTGATCGGTTGGGGGTGCAATCATAGGAGTGTGGAAAATGGTCCTCTTGTGGGCTCAGGCTGCTTCTGGGTGGAACCATCAGTCATTAGAAATGCAAAAACCTGAACAGACACCTTAAAAGGCCAATCTTAGCTTCTACAAGTGTGATGTTATTTGCAGGAGTAATTGGGGTAGTTGCAAATCCTGTGACCTCCAGAATAATGGCTGGATATCGTTTATGTCTACACCTTACCAGCATTCAGGCTCCTTATCCTCCAAACCTGGTGGTCTGTCCTCAGTTTTACAAACATGGTTTAGTTTGGAGGAAGGGTTATTATCATTAAAACTATAGACTAAATGTCTCCTGAAGTTAGCTTGGCTTAGGGCCAGGAAGGACTAAGGGCAGTTTGGAGGTTAAAGACAAGATAGGAATTGGTCAGATCAGATCTCTTTCACTATCATCATTTTTTCACTGTTATAATTTTTGCAAAGGTGGTTTCACACTGATCCTGCTGAGCTGCTTATGGTCACCCAAGGTCACTTTGTGTGGGGCCTGGTGAGGCCTGTTGCAGCTGTACCCCTCCTAGGGTCAAGGGCAAATGCCTCCCTGTGTTCCTCTGATCTTGTATTACCTCTTCCATTCTTTTCTTTCATTTCCATTCTCTTCTTTCATTCTTGATTTCTCACCCTCAACCTGTTTCATTTTTCCTCAATGGGTTCATCGATTAAGGACTCCAATTCATAACATATTTAAGTGTGTTTCCCTGTTTAGTTTGCAGATAGCACAATGCACTATATGGTGAGTTCTAACATGTTCTGGAAGCCTGAAAACTATCTCTCTGTAATACTGGTGTCCTCTCTCTTTTTTTTTTTCTTTTTTATTATTATACTTTAAGTTCTAGGGTACATGTGCATAACGTGCAGATTTGTTACATATGTATACTTGTGCCATGTTTGTGTGCTGCACCCATCGACTAGTCAGCACCCATTGATTCGTCATTTATATCATGTATAACTCCCAATGCAATCCCTCCCCCTCCCCCCTCCCCATGATAGGCCCCAGTGTGTGATGTTCCCCTTCCCGAGTCCAAGTGATCTCATTGTTCAGTTCCCACCTATGAGTGAGAACATGCGGTGTTTGGTTTTCTGTTCTTGTGATAGTTTGCTAAGAATGATGGTTTCCAGCTGCATCCATGTCCCTACAAAGGACGCAAACTCATCCTTTTTTATGGCTGCATAGTATTCCATGGTGTATATGTGCCACATTTTCTTAATCCAGTCTGTCACAGATGGACATTTGGGTTGATTCCAAGTCTTTGCTATTGTGAATAGTGCC
>NW_016821201.1:664659-736427 GCF_001698545.2 Rhinopithecus bieti
CCTGATTGGCTCTCTGCTTGTCTGTTACTGGTGTATAAGAATGCTTGTGATTTTTGCACATTAATTTTGTATCCTGAGACTTTGCTGAAGTTGCTTATCAGCTTAAGGAGATTTTGGGCTGAGACAATGGGGTTTTCTAAATATACAATCATGTCATCTGCAAACAGGGACAATTTGACTTCTTCTTTTCCTAACTGAATACCCTTGATTTCTTTCTCTTGCCTGATTGCCCTAGCCAGAACTTCCAACACTATGTTGAATAGGAGTGGTGAGAGAGGGCATCCCTGTCTTGTGCCAGTTTTCAAAGGGAATTTTTCCAATACTGGTGTCTCTTTAAAGACTTTCTACCTTGGATTGTCCCCACCTCATCTCTGAGGTGGCAGAGGTAGCACATTTCTGCTTAGAGCTCCCAAGAGAGTGGCGGGCAGCTCCCAAGATGGCAACAAGCCTTTTGTTCTCTGATCTGGGGTTCTTGGCCTCATGGATTCCAAGGAATGAAACGTTGGGCCGTGCGGTGAGTGTTATAGCTCTGTTAGAAGCTGTGAGTCACGGAAGAGAACTGTGGAACCCAGCGACTAGTGTTCAGCTCGATTAGGACAAACTCAGGCACTTAGCCGTGCAGGAACAAGGGCGAGCCTTTAGCCCGATCGGGAGCAGCAATGGGCCCCTCGCTGGATGAGAAGCGCGGTGGACACCCTGCCGGATCCAGAGGGGTGTAAGTCAGCGGTGGGTCTGCTACGGCGGCAAACAGCAGTGGTTGACAGCGAGTGAAAGCTCAGCTCAAGCCATAACAAACACGGACCAGAAGAGTGTGCAGTTGCAAGATTTAATAGAGTGAAAACAGAGCTCCCATACAATGGGAAGGGACCCAAAGGGGGTTGCTGCTCCCTGCTCGAATGCCTGGGTTTATATCCCGATCATTGTCCCTCCTCCTATGCTCTCAGGTGATAAATGATTTGACTATTTCTTTACCTCCTTCTTTAGCTTAATTTGTATTTTAGTAAGCCCTCTTTACTACCTGATTGGTTGGGTGTGAGCTGAGTTACAAGACCCGTGTTTAAAGGTGGGTATGGTCACCTTCCCCAGCTAGACTTTGGAATTCTTAGTTGGCCTGGAAAATCCAGCTACTCCTATCTCTCAAGGGTACCAGATTAGAAAGAATTAAGCAACAGAAATGTCCCAAGCATAGGGGAATAGTTGACATATGGTACATCTATATAATGGAATATTTTAAAGCCATTAACTAAGTTGCCAAACAAGTGCTTACCGACTATAATGACTTTGGGAAACGCTTGCGATAAACCATTCAGGGATAAGCAGAGAGTACTGTTGTGGAATTTCAGTAAATTTCAGATTGATGCAATCTTAAGCAAAAGGTCTTCTCTTTGTTCAGTAGGGGTTTGGGTTCTCAAGGCCCCTTCCAGCTGTTATGTGGGGTATTTTAGTATTCATGATTCCAGCTCTTCATGAGTAACACCGAGGGTCCAGCCACGCTGTAATGTTACTGAGGGAGACACCTGAATCTGCAGCCTCTGAGTCTACTCCACAGGGAAGAGTGGTCACTTAGGCAAAGGGGAAGCCAGCGGTCACTGTGTCTGGATATTCCCATGGCCACACAGTTTGTTGTTTTCTACTTTCAGGTGCTCACTCACTGACCTAGTGATCAATTCCATTTCTGTAGAAAATGTGCCCCTGCCACCCAAGGGCATCAACGGTCAGTGCAGCTGATAAACATGAGACCGTTAAAAAAGCCAATGGTTCTTAGAAGATTTAACTCAAACTTCAAAAGTGCAGAATGCCAAATTCAGTAATGACTAAATTGTGATGTGACTGAGGCTGCCATACATTTTGTTCTTGTATGTAAACAAGAAGAAGCCATTTCAGAAATTGCTGTGAGTATTCTAGGAGTGCAAAAATTGTTCAAGTGAAAATAAATTTTGACGAGAGCTGAAAAAGATGGTTAACTGGCAGTTCGGAGATGTATACAAAAGCAAGTTCCTCTCACGTGAAATATGAATGATTTGGTAGAACCCCAGGAGTCCACGCAAACAATCCTGTGACCCTACAGTCGAAGAAGTCATTGACATCACTATTCAACCCATCACCTATCATAGGCAAGCAGGAGGAGAGGCTGTTCCCATCCAAGGAGACATATTTCCTCCAGAGCAGAAGGGCTGCAGGAGGAGCCTGGAAGGATGTGCTTTCAGGATATACCAAACCTTGTGAGGTAGGAGGCAGAACTCGACTCCAGAGGTGGGATTGCACAAAGGACCACATTGAGGACTAGCTAAAACAGGTCCAGGGCGGAAGCTCCTCCACATAAGACATGCCCACCAGTGTGCCATGTCAGTCTACCATTGCCAGGCAACACCCAGAAGTTACCACTCCTTTCCATGGCAACTACCTGACAACCTGCAAGTTACCACCTGTATTAGTCCATTTTCATGCTGCTGATAAAGACATACCCAAGACTGGGAAGAAAAAGAGGTTTAATTGGACTTACAGTTCCATATGGCTGGGGAGGTCTCAGAATCATGGCAGGAGGTGAAAGGCACTTCTTACATGGCGGTGGCAAGAGAAAATGAGGAAGATGCAAAAGCAGAAACTCCTGATAAAACCACCAGATCTCGTGAGACTTATTCACTACCACGAGAACAGTATGGGGGAAATGGCCCCCATGATTCAAATATCTCCTACCAGATCCCTCCCACAACACGTGAGAATTATGGGAGTACAATTCAAGATGAGACTTGGGTGGGGACACAGAGCCAAATCATATCACCACCCTCATTGTAGAAATTTCTGCATAAACCACCCCTTAATTTGCATGGAATTAAAAGTGGGTATAAATATGAGTGCAGGATTGCCTCTGAGCGCCACTCTTGGCTCCCTGCCTATGGGGCAGCCCTACTTTGCAAAGAGCAGTACCTCTGCTGCTGTACACAGCTGCTTCAGTAAGAGTTGCCACCTAACACCACCAGCTTGCCCTTGAATTCCTTCCTGGATGAAACTGAGAATCCTCCCTGCTGTACCTCAGTTTTGAGGCTTGCCTGTTCTGCATCGCTTCCACAGCATTCAAAGAAAAGCCTCCAACAACGAGGCTTAAAGGCAGCCAAGGCCAGGTGCCCTTCCAGTTTTGAGCAACGAGGCAGGCTTCATGACTGAGGAGCTACTTTTTAAATGAAGTCCAAAATGTTAAGCAGAAAGATTAAAACATTTTGGACTGGTTTTGTAGGTCTGTTTTGTCAGAGTGCTGTTTATGGATTTGGGGACAGGTGAATTGTATTTAATGACATGAGTAAGATTTTAATGTTCATGGGAGATTTGTCTAATGTTCAATTTATCTGTAATTTGTCTGTGTCAAACACATGTATGCACATAGACAAATACATAGAAGAATGAAGGGGAAGTGAGGGTGGGAGAAGGAAGGGAAATAAAGAAGGAAATTCACCAAGACCTGATTATAAGAGAGTTTTGCTTGTGCTCATGATGAAGCATCAGGCATTAGACTAACCTCCCCCTGTTTGCTCTGAGGTTGGACACTATCTGTAAATCAACTGTTTCCAAATGTTAGCAGCACCGGCCTGCAATCTAAGAAAGAAGGAAGAACCAAGGGGAGCATTGCGTTCACCTTGGTCTCTGACTGGAAGCAGTGTCTGTAAGAGAGAGAAAACAATGTCTTTTCTTTCTTTTTTTTAGGTTCTTAATTGAGACACTCTCCTGAAAACAAGTCAGATTAACAACAGAAAAGCACAAGTTTGTACCCAGCACATGGGAGAGGCCTCAGTTCAAAAGTATTTCTCTCTTAAGGCTTAGGGGCTTTGCTTACGGAGTATTTTCACAAACAGTCATAAATCCTACACAGCAACAAGGCAAAGGAGAGGGCAGCTCCAGTCTTTTAAAAGGAGTGAACCTGTGGGAAGGCAGTGACACCTGCCCCCAGATTCCCCTGGTGCCGGCTGGGGCCCTCTCCGGGCTGATGAGCAGATGCCATCCCCAGGAAGGAAGGATGAATGTGCTGGTGTGTGGCAAACAGGGGCGGAGGCAAAGACTCCCCACATTTCAGCATCTTTCCCTTGGCAATTCTCAACACTTTGTGGAGAACTATTTTGGTTTCCTTCATTTCTGAGCCATGATGTAGGGAGAGGGAGGCAAATGGAGCCCACCCGTTTTGCTGAACTAGGGACAGAGATGGGGGTTGGGGGCTGCTAAGGGTTGATGGATTTTGCAGGGCAGAGTGCTGGAGAGGAGGGATCTACATAGAAAAAGAGCTCCACAAATCTGCAAAGCGGTTTTCTTGTCTGAATACGAAACTGTATTTCACTAGGTGAGATTCAATGTGACCAAGCAATGAACCACCGCTAGGGGGCTGTGGGCTCCGCAGAGCTCCTCGCTCTTTCACAGGCTGAGAAGGTATTGAAGTTTGACCATCTGGGGCAGAGATACCATGTTGAGCTCTCTGGACACTCCATTGTCACCTCTAGAATGCCATGATTTAGGAGAAGGCCTTGGTTAGCCCTACAGTAATGGCTACTACACACCATGGTTTCTCATCCTTGCATTATTAATATTCTGGGCCTGATAATCCTTTGTTGGAGAGGCATCTGTACCATGCAATATGGAATATTTAGCAGCATCCCTGGCCTCTACCCACTGTATGCCACTAGCAGTCTCCAGTTGTGAAAATTAAAAAAAAATTGACCCCCAGTTAGAGCCACTACTATAGATTCTTCATAACAAAACTCATAATAAACTTCAAAAAGACAAGGATGATTTGCAAGTAAATTAACTATGGCAAAGCAAACCTTGATATTCTCGAAAGAAAGATGACAAAATCCACACTGCAAACAAGGTAGAATTCATAATGTTCAGCATGCAAACCACAGAGAATACTGTGTGTGTGATACAGATTGCTTGATAAAGATCTTATGTCCCTGGTTGCTGTGATTGCTTTTGGCCGGCAGCCTTCAGTTGTTAGACTCCTTAAGGGTTTGCCTCAGTAAAAAGAGTTGCCTTGTCTCAAGCCACACCTCCTTATTGGAGTAGCCTACACCTCACCCAATAACTGATTGACAAAGGGGTATGAAGGCCTGATTTCCTTTCTTCAAGCTGGGAAATCGCTGCAAAGCCACACCAACTCCAGAGCTTATGGTGGGGTCAACTGGTGCTTTCTTTGGGACTCTACAGCAGCTTAATTTCTCCTTCTATCCGTTCTTACTTTCTTTTCCTCCTTTCTGCAAGTGTTGGTTCTAAAGTTCTCCCTAATAAATGCACTACATTATAATCTCCACCTCAGAGTCATATTTCAGGGGAGTTCTATGTGCAACACAAGAAAAAAGTCATTAGATGTGTGAAAAAGCAGCAGTAACCAAGAATCAAGAAAAAAATTAGTCAGTAGAACAGAAACAGAAATGACAGATCTGATGTAATTAGAGGAAACATACTTCAAAACAGTGGTCATAAATATGCTCAAGGATTTAAAGGAAACCAGGAGTATAATGAGGAAAGATCCTAATAGAGAAATAAAAGCTATGAAAATGAACCAAATGGTGATGATAAACTGAAAGACATAATATATAAAATACAAAATTAGCTGGGTGCTCTTAACAACAGATTAGGCACTACAGGTAAATGGTCAGGAAAGGAGAAAACTGGATAATAAAAACTATCCAAAATAAAACACTGAGAGGAAACTTACTGGAAAAGAATTGAACAGAGCCTCAGTGTCCTGTGAGACAATATCAAGTAGAATAACGTGTCACTTGAGTTGCAAAAGAAGAAAACAGATTTTGAGGCCCCAAGAATATTTGAAGTAACAATAGCTGGAAATTTTCAATATTTGATGAGAAATAGAAATTCATGGGTCTTATTTCCCTGATGATTAGCGATGTTGAGCATTTCTTCGTATGTTTTTTGGCCACCTGTTTGTCTTATTTTGAAAAATGTATATTCTTAAGAAATGCTTCTTGACATTGATCTTTGCTCACTTTGTAAAGGGGTTGTTTGTTTCTCATTGAGTTGTTTTAGTTCCTTATAGATTCTGGCTATAGTCCTGTGTCAGAGACATAATATGCACATGTTTTCTTCCATTTTGTAGGTGGTCTGTGTACTCTGTTGATTATTACCTCTTTCACTGGGCAGAAGCTGTTTGGTTTAATTGGGTCCCAGATACTAATTTGTGTTTTTGTTGGATTTGCTTCGGGGGTGTTAGTCATGAATTCTTGGCTGAAGTCAATGTCTAGGAGAGTGTTTTCTAGCCTTTCTTCTAAAATCTTTTAGTTTCAGGTATTACATTTAAGTCTTTACTTCATCTTGAGTTAACTTTTGTGTATGGTGATGGGGCTCAGTTTCATTCTTCTGCATATGGTTAGCCAATTTCCCCAGGACCATTTATTGAATAGGGTGTCCTTTCCCCATTGTTTATTTTTGTCAACTTTGTCAAAAATCAGTTCATTGAAGGTATGTGGCTTGATTTCTGTGTTCTCTATTCTGTTCCATGTTAATCTGTGTGTCTATTTTTGTACTAGTACTATGCTGTTTTAGTCACTATAGCCTTGTGGTATAATTTGAAGTCAGGTGATGTGATGCCTCCAGCTTTGTTCTTTTTGCTTAGAATTGCTTCGGTTGTTTGGGCTCTTTTTTGGTTTCATATGAACTTTAGGATTGTTTTTTTCTAGTTCTGTGAACAATGACGTTGGTAATTTCAAAGGTGTTGAATTGAATTTATAAATTGCTTTGGGAAGTATGATCATTTTAATGGTATTAATTCTTCCAATTCATGAGCATAAAATATTTTTTCCATTTGTTTGTGTCATCTATAATTTCTTTCATTAGTGTTTTGTAATTCTTCTTATAGAGTTTTTTCACCTCCTTGGCTAATTGTATTCCTACATATGTTATTTTTTTTCTGTGGCTACTGGATGTGGGATTGATTTCCTGCTAAGTTTGAATGTTGTTGGTGTATAAAAATGCTACTGATTATTGTATGTTGGCTTTACATCCTAAAACTTTACTGAAGTTGTTTATCAGGTCTAGGAGTCTTTTGGGTTTTCTAGGTATAAGATCATGTCATCAGCAAACAGATAATTTGAATTCTCTTTTAATTTGGATGCTTTTTATTTCTTTCTCATGCCTAATTGCTCTAGCTAGGACTGCCAGTCCTACATTGAATAGGAATGATAAGAATGAACATCCTTGTCTTGTTCCAGTTCTTAGGGGAATGCTTTCAACTTTTTGCTGTTCAGTATGATGTTGGCTAATTCTATTAAACCAGTATTACCCTGATACCAAATTCAGACAAAGGCACCACAAATGAAGAAAACTACAGACCAGTATCCCTGATGAACATAGATGCAAAAATCCTCAACAAAATACTAGCAAACCAAATCCATAGATGGCTTGTCATAGGTGGCTTTTATTATTTTGAGGTATGTTCATTCAAAGCTTAGTTTGCTGAGGGTCTTTATCATGATGGAATGTTGAATTTTGTAAAATGTTTTCTCTGCATCTATTGAGATGTCATATCATTTTGATTTTAATTCTGTTTATGTGGAGGATTGCATTTATTGATTTGCAAATGTTGAGCCATCCTTGCATCTCTAGAATAAAACCCACTTGATTGTGTTGAATTATCTGTTTGCTGTGCTCTCGGATTTTGTTTGGTAGTATTTTGTTGAGGATTTTTGCATCTGTGTTCATCAGGGATACTGGTCTGTAGTTTTCTTTACTTGTTGTGTCTTTGACTGATTTTGGTATCAGGGTGATACTGGTTTAATAGAATGAGTTAGGGAGGAATCCCTCTCTCTATATTTTGGAATAATTTCAGTAATATTGGTATCAACTGTTCCTCATACATCTGGTGAGATTCAGCCATGAATCTATCTGGTCCTGGGATTTCTTTGTTGCAAGATTTTAAATTACTGATTCAATTTCATTAGTCATTATTGGTCTGTTCAGAATTTCTATTTCTTCCTGTTTCAATCTTGGGAGGTTGCATGTTTCTAGGAATTTATTCATTTCCTGAAGTTTTTCTAGTTTGTGTGCATAGAGACATTAATAATAATCTCTGTATTATTATTTTGTATTTTTGTGATATCAGTTGTAATTTATCATTTTCTGATTGTGCTTACTTGAATCTTCTGATTTTTTTTCTTGATTAAACTAGCCAACTTTGTTTATCCTTTCAAAGAACCAGCTTTTTGTCTCACTGATCCTTTGTATCTTTTTTTCTTTTTGAGTCTCATCTTATTTAGTTCAGCTCATATCTTTGCTATTTCTTTTTTTCTGCTAGCTTTGGGTTTGATTTCTTCTTGTCGTTCTAGTTCCTTAAGTTGTGACATTAGTTTGTTAATTTGAGTTCTACCTTTTTGGTGTAGCCATTTAATGCTGTAAACTTTCCTCTTAGCACTGCTTTTGCTGTATCCCAGAGGTTTTGGTATGTTGTGTCTCTATTTTCATTAATTTCAAAAATGTTTTTATTTCTGCTTTAATTTCATTGTTTACCCAAAAGTCATTCAGGAGCAAGTTGTTTAGGATCCCCTTACCTATGTAGTTTTGAGAGTTCCTCTGGTTTTCTAACTTTATTCCACAGAGGTCTGAGAAGACAGTGTGATTTTAATTTTTTTTTAGTTTATCGAGGCTTGCTTTGTGGCCAAGAATATGGTCAATTTTAGAGAATGTTCCATGTACAGATGAGAAAAATGTATATTCTGCAGTTGTTGGGTAGAATGTTCTGTAAATGTCTATTAGATCTTTTTGATATATAGTCCAGTTTAAGTCCAGAGTTCATTTGTTGACTTTCTGCCTTGAAGACCTGTTTAGTACTGTTGTGGGGGTGTTGAACTCCCCCACTATTATTATATTGCTGTCAATCTCTTTTCTCAGGTCTGGTAGTATTTGTTTTATGAATCTAGGTGCTCTGGTGTTGGTATGTATATATTTAGGATAGTTAAAACTTGTTGTACAAAACCCTTCATTATTACATAATGGCCTTTGCCTTTTTTTTTTTTTTTTTTTTACTGTTGTTGGTTTAAAGTCTGTTATATCTGATATAAGAAAGGCTGTGACTGCTTTATTATGTTTTCCATTTGCATAATATATCTTTTTTCACCCCTTTACTTTGAGATTGTAGGTGTCTCTAGCCATTAGGTAGGTCTCTAGTAGGCAGTAGAGGGCTGTGTCTTGTTTTACTAAATCCAATTTTTCAGTCTATATTTTTTAATTGGAGCATTTAGGCCATTTATGTTCAAGGTTAATATTGATATGTGAGGTTTTGTTTCTGTCATAGTTTTATTAGCTAGTTGCCTTAAAGTCTCAATTGTGTAATTGCCTTAAAGTCTCAATCGTGTAATTGCTTTATAGGATCTTTGAGCTTTCTAGTTAAATGTGCTTTTATGATAGTGAGTAATATACATTCATTTCCATTTTTAGAATTCCTCTGAGCATTTCTTGTAGGGCCAGTCTAGTGGTGATGACTTCCCTTAGGATTTGCTTGTCTAGGAATACTTTATTTCTTTTTTATTTGTGAAGCTTAGTTTGGCAGCATATAAAATTCTTGACTGGCATATTTTTTCTTTAAGGAGGCTAAAAATAGGTCCCCAATCTCTTTTGGCTTATAAAGTTTCTGTTGATAAGCCTGTTGTTTGTCAGATGGGATTTCTTTTATTGGTGATTTGACACTTCTCTTTAGCTGCTTTTAACATTTATTTTTTCACATTGGCCCTGTATAGTCTGGTAACTATATGCCTTGGTGATATTCATTTGTATGACATCTTTCAGGTGTTTTCTGAATTTCTTGCATTTATATGTCTATGTCTCTATCAAAATCAGGAAAATTTTCCTGAATTATTTCCTCAAGCATATTTTCCAGGCTTCCTCCTTTTTCTTCTTCTCTCTCAGGAATGCCAATAAGTTGTAGGTTTGGTTGCCTTACATAATCCTAAATTTACTGAAGGCTTTGTTCATTAAAAAAAATTCCTTTGTATTTTTATCTGACTGGGTTAATTTAAAAGACCAGTCTTCAAGCTCTGAAATCCTTCAAGCTCTGAAATTCTTTTTTCTGCTCGATCTCGTCTATTGTTATAGACTAACAATATATACTAACTGTGTGATATACTAACTGTGTGATATACTAACTGTGTGATATACTGTGTGATATACTAACTGTGTTTTAAAATTTCTTCAGTAAATTTCTCATTTTCAGAAGTTCTGTGTGATGGATGATTGGATTGAATGATGCAAAGCATTGATCCTGGGTGTGTCGGTGAGAGTGTTGCCAAATGAGATTAACATTTGAGTCAGTGGGCTGGGAAAGGCGGACCTACCCTTAATCTGGGTGGGCACCATCTAATCAGCTGCCAGGGCAGCTAGAATATAAAGCAGGCAGAAAAACATGAAAAGACTTGATGGCCTAGCTTCCCATCCTACATCTTTCTCCTGTGCTGGATGCTTCTTGCCCTCGAACATCGGACTCCAAGTTCTTCAGTTTTGGAACTCAGACTGGCTCTACTTGCTCCTCAACTTGCAGATGGCCTATTGTGGGGCCTTGTGATCATGTGAGTGCCCGCATTAGTAGAAGGGGCTAGGTAAACCCCCAACCCCCAGGCCCCTAGATCCCAGCCTGTGGGGTTGGGATCTCAAAAGGGCTTTGAGTGGCAGCTGGAGTGGCTGGGAGCAGGGTAGCCGAGCGGTGGGCTTTTCACTGGGGAAGGCAGGCCCCTTCAGCTGGAGCAGTAGAGGATGGCAGCTTGGGGCGTCTGGCTTGTTGGCACTTCCCTCCTGCTGGAGCAGCACCGGATTTTGCTGTTAGGGGCATGTGAAGGTGCCTGGTTTCTTCACCCCCTTCCTGGTCCTGGGGTGTCAGGGACCATGGTGGCAGTGGTGGCAGCAGCCACTGCTGTGGGAGTCAAAGAGGGGGTCACCAACCTCTGCGGGTTGGGCTCTCAGAAGAACCTCGGCTGCAGCTGAAATGCATATTAGAGGGCATGGTAGCTGCATTGTGGACCTGATGCAGGAGAAGGCAGGTCCTATTTAGCAGGGAGCTGCTGGGGCAGGCGGTTGTATGGGGCATAGTCTGCCTGCTCTTCCATACCATGGCTGCAGTATTTTTCAGGCACATAAAAGAGCACAGCCTCCCTATTCCATGAAAGGATATGTTGATGCACTCTGGACCACTGGACATATCAAACTTCACCATTGTGACAAGATGATGAGCCCCATACACCCACTGGATGATGTGTATGAGACCTGAAGGGATTAAACTGGGACCGAGACTGGGCCAGTGGGCTTGCTCTCAGGTCCCCAGAATTCAGATGCTGGTTGTTAGTGGGTGGGCTGGTCTGGAGGTCATCAGCAAAACTCTCAGGCGGGGGCAGGCAGAACACACAGGCAGTGGTTGATGCTTGGGCAGTGGGAGCCCCATGGCAGATAGGCCTGTGGGGCTGGGATCTCAAAAGGACTCTGAGCAGCAGCTGGAATGGCTGCGTGGGGAGCAGGGTAGCTGAGCTGCAGGCTTTTCACTAATATTTAATAAACTCCCCTTTATATGTGTATTGATCCAATTAGTTCTGTCCCTCTCAAGACCCTGATTAATACATTCGGTTTACTTGTTTGTTGCCTTGTTTTAATGTTTCCCTCATCTTCATTTCCTGAATTGTTTTTCTGATTTCTTTGTGTTGATTTTCAGCTTTCTCTTGGATCTAACTGAACTTTCTTACAATCCATAGTTTGAATTATTTATCTGTCATTTCAAAATTTTCATTTTGGTTATGATTCATTGCTAGAGAGATGGTGTGGTCCTTTAGGGTGGTCTCGACATTCTGTTTCCTCATGGCACTGGAGTTCTTGGGCTGGTTCCTTCTCATCTCTAGAAGCTGCCACTGCTTATTTTTGAACTCACTTTTGTTTGGGTGGGAAGTCCCCCTACGCCAAGGATGTGACTGTGTAGAATGTTGAGTACAGTCTTTTGGCCTTGCCTTTATCACCCTGTGAACTTCTGTTGTCATGTTTTCTATTGGGTTCTGCAGCTTGAGGTACAGGCCAATAGGATGTGCTTCAAGGTGACAGCCACTTGTGGCAATAGCAGATGGGCATGTACTTGATCTATGTTTACTGTGAGATGCTCTCTGTTCTTTCAAGTGATGGGTTGGACCCTGGAATTTCCAGTGCCCTAAACTTCCTGTTCAGTGGTGGGGTGAGAGGGGGACAAAACTGGGCACAGCTTGACCACCTGGCTTGCCCACAAATACCTCAGTGATGAGTGTCGGCACTAGCTCTGATGGGAGTGACTGGGGGAGAACCAGTGGAACACACCACGGTCTCTGCAAGGGGTGAGGAGGGATGCACTGGCTCCACATCCTAGATAGGCAGGAACAAGATCTGTTTCCCTGTCACATTCTGTCTTGGGGCTCATGACTCTCAGTTCAGACCTGCACACCTGTCTATCTCTAGGCCACAGTGTAGCTGACAGCCATGAAAGATGTCTGTCTTATGGTTCTTTGTAGGAGTGGTTTTGGGGTGGAAGCTCCTCACTCAGCCTGCTATAGACAGCTTTGTGGCTTTGTGGCCTGCCTGTTCTCCAATGTGGTAATGCCGTTGCTTTGTATTGAGAGCGGGAGGGGCTCCCCTTTTCAGCATGTGCAGGTGAGTGTCAGCTGTGGTGTACTGGCTGGTGAGGTTGGTCTGAACTCAGACCCTGGTGGGGAGTGGTCAGGTAGCTACATTAGTAGATGGAGTTAGGTAAACCCCTAACCCCCAGGCCCCTAGATGGCCCACTGGATGGTGTGTATGAGTCAGGAAGGGACTGAACTGGGACCGAGACTGGGCCAGTTGGCTTGTTCTCAGGCCCCCAAAATTCAGGTTGTTAGGGGGTGGGCTGGTCTGAAGGTCATCAGCAAAACTCTCAGCGGGGGGCAGGCAGCACGCACAGGCAGTGGCTGACGCTCGGGCAGTGGGAGCCCCAAGGCAGATCGTAGGCCTGTGGGGCTGGGATCTCAAAAGGGCTCTGAGCGGCAGCTGGAATGGCTGCATGGGGAGCAGGGTAGCTGAGCTGCGGGCTTTTCACTGGGGAAGGCAGGCCCCTTCAGCTGGAGCAATGGAGGATGGCAGCTTGGGGCACGTGGCTTGCTGGCTCTTCTCTCTTACTGGAGCAACACCGGATTTTGCTGTTAGGGGCATGTGAATGTGCCTGGTTTCTTCACCCCCTTCCTGGTCCTGGGGTGTCAGGGGCCACGGCAGCAGTGGTGGCAGCAGCCAGTGCTGTGGGAGTCAAAGAGGGGGTCACCAGCCTCTGCGGGTTGGGCTCTCAGAGGAACCTTGGCTGCAGCTGAAATGCGTATTAGAGGGCATGGTGGCTGCATTGTGGACCTGATGCAGAAGGCAGGTCCTATTTGGCAGAGAGCTGCTGGGGCAGGCGGTTGTATGGGGCATAGTCTGCCTGCTCTTCCATACCATGGCTGCAGTATTTTTCAGGCACATAAAAGAGCCCAGCCTCCCTGTTCCGTGAAAGGATATGTTGATGCACTCTGGACCACTGGACATGTAAAACTTCACCATTGTGGCAAGATGATGAGCCCCAGCAACTGGCCAGAGTAGATCTCACCACTACATCTAGACATGACATGACTTGCAATGTTTTAATGTTTTACAATTCTGGTAGTGATTTGGAATTACCGCTGGAATCAACAGCTTAGGTTTCTAAATTTTTTTTCTTGTGTTTAAGCTACCAATATATTTTCTTTCCATTTGAATTGTTATTCTGGAAACTTTTGAAGTCAACAGAGGTGAAGCAAAGATATTGGTCTACATTTCCTACAATTTAGCTTTGAGCTAAAGTTCCCTCTTTTCTATGGCTGAACATATATCTCCTTAGGGTGTCTCTATTGCTCACAGACTTTGAATCTCTGCAAGAGAAATATCTTTGGGGAATGTGAAGAGAACCACACTTGTGCTACATCTGCGGGCTGTCTTTTCCTTAGTAATTCCATAATAATAAACATGTTTAAAAATCCATTACAATGGTAAATCCGTAGATGGTGGATTGTTTTGAATTTGTATCAGTAGCATAAACAATTTCACATTTCAAATGGAATTTCTACTAAAACACTCGTACTAGAACATAATGTGAAACAGATAGATTTGCACAAATAAGACATTGCTGCTTTGTTTTAAAATATTGGCATAGATAAAAATGTATTATTCGTATCAACGCTTTTCATTGCTTTGAAACTGAAAATTACTTATGTTGCCAGCTCTGAATAAATATGTGTTTGTGCCTTGGCAATCGTGATATGTTCATGATATGTTCATCTAGTTTGGTGTGAAATGTGGAAATACTCATGCTTCACAGTTTTACCTTCTCTTCTTTAGGGTCTTTTTGCTTTGTCCTCTTTATATGTCTATTTTCGGGGGGTTGTGGGGAGGCTGGTGGCTTCATAGAGTTCTTCTATGTCTGAGTCCTACAGATCATCTTGTGGCAGGGATTAGGGCTGGGTTGAGGGATGGGCATGAGTTTGGGCTGGTAGATGCTATAAGTCCAATTGTCCAAAGATAAAGTTCAAGGACGTATCAGTCTGTGTTCATACCGCTGTAAAGAATTGCCTGAGACTGGGTAATTTATAAAGAAAAGAGGCTTAATTGACTCACAGTTCAGCATGGCTGGGGAGGCCTCAGGAAACTTACAAGCATGGCAGAAGGTGAAGGGGAATCAGGGCACCTTCTTCACAAGGTGGCAGGAAGGAGGAGTGCTGAGTGAAGGGGGAAGAGCCCCGTATAAAACCATCATATCTCGTGAGAACTCACTATCGTGAGAACAGCATGGGGGAAACTGTCCCCATGATCCAATGACCTCCACCTGGGCCTGCTCTTGATGCATTGGGATTATGAGGATTATGGAGATTACAATTCAGGATGAGATTTTGGGTGGGGACATAGCCAAACCATATCAAAAGAGTTTCAGCCAAGCAGGGCAATGAAATCAGGCATGGTCAATCCAGGAACACTGGTTTCAGAGTGTAGGATATCAAATAGCAACATCGACTAACAGACTGAATGACGAAAGCCCAATAATGCAGGCCAAACTGCCTAGAGAATGAGAAGCCAGAATTAAGGTAACAAATATGACAATGCCTGGATGGGGAGCAAAGACATTGGTAGGCAGGGATGTTTTTTCTTTTAGAGGTTTGTTATTGAAGTCATTTACATATCAATATTAAGGACACGTAAAAAATTAGTGCTTGTTGCTACCATTGGCAACAAATACATTTGTGTATAGGGAATTAGGTTTTACTTGCATTGTGAATTATAATTAAATTATAGACTTTTATAGTAAACATGAATCTCAGACCACACATTTTAAAAATATCTGACCTCAATTCGTATTCAAGCCCTCATTCTGCCAGTCTCAATAATTTTTGATTTCCCTTTCTTCCTTTCTTCAGGATTACATCCAATTTCTGGGGACAAGCATTGACTAGCGTTGCTCCTCCCTGGCACCCCTCCAGGCACATTGCTGAGAATCAATCCTCACTGCCACTCTCAGTGTCCCTCCTGAGCCAGAGTCTTCTGCACCCTCTCCAGAACATGCGGAATGATGTTGTTCTCAACACACCCAATTCTGTGCAGTTTTTAAGGTTTCTTATCATTTCTGTGCTACTCTCAGGGTTGAGTATTGGCCAACATTTCCTATACCATGAGGGATGCGTCAGAAGTCAGGGTTCTCCTGTGAAATATAACCAATATGATGTTTATTGACATTGATGTGGTTTGGATCTGTGTCCCCATCCAAAGCTCATATTGAATTGTAATCCCCAATGTGGGAGGTGAGGCCTGGTGGGAGGTGATTAGATCGTGGGGTGGATCCTTCATGAATGGTTTAGCTCTATCCTTTTGGTGCTGTCTTGTGATAGGGTTCTTATGAAATCTTGTTTAAAAGTGTGCAGCACCTCCCCCTCTCTCTCTTCTTCCTGCTGTGGCCATTTAAGATGTGCCTGCTTCTCTTTCACCTTCCACCTTGACTGTAAGCTTCCTGAGGCCTCCTCAGAAGCAGAAGCCACTATGTTTCCTGAACAGCCTGCAGAACCGTGAGCCAATTAAACCTCTTTTCTTTATAAATTACCTAGTCTCAGGTATTTCTTATAGCTATGTAGGAATGGACTAATACAAAATAAAGCTTAATTAGTTTTACACTTTAGATATACAGTTACACTTTACATATACACTTTAGATATACAGTAATGTATTGCTTAATGACAGGGATACGTTCTGAAAAATGTATTGGTAAGTAAGGCCATGGTAACACAATGGTATTTGTATATCTAAACATATACTTCCATAGTGAAGGTACAGTAAAAACACAGTATAAAAGATAAAAATGGTACACTTTAATAAGGCATTTACCATGAGTGGAGTTTGCAGGGCTGGAAATTGCTCTAGGTGAGTCAGTGAATGAGTGCTGAGTGGATGTGAAGGCCTAGACATTACTGTAAACCACTGTAGACTTTATAAACACTGTACACTTAGGCTACACTAAATTTTTTTTTTTTTTGAGACTAAGTCTCATTCTGTCGCCCAGATTGGAGTGCAATGGCGTGGTCTCGGCTCATGGCAACCTCTGCCTCCCGGGTTCAAGCAATTCTCCTGCCTCAGCCTCCCGAGTAGCTGGGATTACAGGTGCCTGCCACCACGCGTGGCTAATTTTTTTTTTTTTTCTTTTGCTATTTTAGTAGAGATGGGTTTTCACCATATTGGCCAGGCTGCTCTTGAACTGCTCACCTTGTGATCCGCCTACCTCAGCCTCCCAAAGTGCTGGGATTACAGGCGTGAGCCACTGCACCCGGCCAGGCTACAGTAAATTTAAAGAAAAATATTATAAATTAATCATAGCTTACTGTAACTTTTTAACTTTTGTAATAATAACACCTGGCTTACAATGCATTGCACAGCTATACAAAAGTCTTTTCTTTATATCTTTATTCCATAAGCTTCCTTCTATTTTTAAAATTTTTATTTATTTATTTATTTTACTTTTAAACTTTTTTGTTGTTAAAAATGAAGACACAAATGCACACATAACCTGGGCCTACACATGGTTAGGATCGTCAATGTCATGTTTTCCACCTCTTCGTTTTGTCCCATGGGAAGGTCTTCAGGGACAATAACATGCATGGAGCTGTCCTCTCCTATGACACCAATGCTTTCTTCTGGGATGCCTCCTGAAGGACCTGCCAAGCCTGTTTTCCAGTTAAATTTTTTTTTTTTTGTATGAAGAAGTACACTTTAAAATAGCGATAAAAGTACAGTAAATATATAAACCAGTAACATATTTATTATAACTATAAAGTACTAGGTACTGCATAACTATATGTGCTATAGGTACTTTTATATAACTGGTAGTGCAGTAGGTTTGTTTACATCTGCATCACCACAGACATGTGAGTAATGAGTTGGGCTATGACTTTATCATGATTATGGCTTCACTAGGTGACAGGAATTTTTCAGCTTCATTATAATCTTATGGGACCACTGTTGTATACATGGTTCATCATGGACAGAAATGTCTTTATGTGGTATGTAACTCTGTGTGTGTGTGTGTATGCATATGTGTGTGTGTGGGGGGTGGATTTTAAAGAATTGCTTTGTTCTAAAATATTGGCATAGATAAATGTAAAAATGTATTATTCCTGAGCAATTAAGCAGTAGGTTCCTGCAATTGCAGGGATGGCAATTCTGACCTCCGTAGGGCAGGCCAGCAGACCGGAAACTCCAGCAAGAGCAGATGCTGGGGTCTTGAGTCAGAACTCCACAGGGAAAACTGGCAGGCTGGAAACTCAGGCACGATTTCTACATTGCAGTCTTGAGGCAGAATTTCTTCTTTTCCAGGAATTTTCAGTTTTTGCTCTTAAGGTCTTCAGCTGGTTGGATGAGGCCCACTCATAGAATGGAGGGTAATTTTCTCTACTTAAAGTCAATTAACTGTGCATTTTAATCGCATCTACAAAACATCGTCACAACATGTAGAATAGTGCTTGGCCAAGCAACTGGACACCATAGCCTGTCAAAGTTGACACATGAAATTAGCCATCACACAGGCTCTGGATTCTGTGGTTCCATCTACCCAGTTACACCTGAGAGCACTGCCCAGGGAGCACCGTACACTCTGGTGCTTGCTGCCTCCCGTGCTCCACTGAAGCAAGGGGAGCAGGTTCCTCCCAGGTGCGGACTCTCACGTCCGTTCTGAGTTTCCATTTTGTGTCCCGCATTTCCCCAAACCCAAGGATCTCAGCTCTGCCACACCTAAGCTCTTGTTCCCTCCCCAGACTGTCCTCTCCCAGCCACATGTCAGGGACAGGAAGCTTTTCACTTCATCTGTATTTTTCTGCCAAATCAATTTTCTTTGCAGAAGTCTTTTTTAGTTCCTGTGAGTCCGTGGCTTATGCCATTTAAAATGTAAGACTTGGTTGTCTTTGCCTTTTTTCCCTTCTGTTAGTCTTTGCTTCAGTGGTAATGAGTGCAAAATGGCCTATCTGATAATTGGAGAAGGCCCAGGTAATGCTACAAAATGCAAGAAATGTTAAAAAATACTGTTTAGCCCTTATAAGTCATTACATGCCTTCAAAGAAAATTTACTTTCCATCCTCCCCCGACCGTACCAGGATGGAAACTGCATCTGACTCCCAGACTGCATTCTTCGAGGTGCTTGTCACCCACGCAGCCATGGGAAAGGATGGAAGCAGAGCTTGCTTTGGGCTGACGTAAGCCTGCAATCTGTACATATACCTGAGGGGTGAGGCACTCTTTCTTATTTACAGTCATTAGGTAATGTGAGCTGGTTCCCCAATGTGACTCTCCAGTCATGGCCTCTCGTTCAGATTCATGTCCAGTCTCTCTGTCTTGACTGCCTTGAAGTGAGAGGGAGAGAGACCAGCCTCTCCCAGGACCAATGGACACTTTCCTTGGCTTCTGCTGGCTTTCTGAGATATCCCAACTCCCAGGAAGCGCACCCTAGCTTCCACTAGTAGCTGTGTGCACAAATACCTTGATGTTTGCTTTTCTTACAGGTAAAGCAGAGCAACCACAATCACAACACAACAACAGGGCCTCAGGAGATCTCCCAGAAACCCTCTCCCTCTGCACTTGGGCAGTGCTTTCTAACTGGGAGGGCGTGCCGCCTTCTCCAAGCACAACCTCAGTGTGCATTCCCAGCCCTTAAATATAAACAGCAGTGGAATGGGCGTGTCATTTGCTGGAAGTTGGGATTTCAGTGCCTTAGTGGCTGGAGATGGTGGTGCAGGAGTCACTCTTGCCTTTGCAGTACTTGGAGGAGGTCTGAGACCAGGGCAGAGGTTGTATATCTCATTTTACACACTTTTCTTTTTTGAAGTGTTCTTCTGGTACCCAAAGAATTTAATCTATCAGGAAGCTTTGCTGTAGCAAAGCTACATTCTTTCTTCTTCTTCTTCTTCCTCTTCCTCTTCCTCTTCCTCTTCCTCTTCCTCTTCCTCTTCCTCTTCTTCTTCTTCTTCTTCTTCTTCTTCTTCTTCTTCTTTTTTTTTTTGAGATGAATCTCGCTCTATTGTCCAGGCTGGAGTGCAGTGGCATGATCTTGGCTCACTGCAACCTCTGCCTCCTGGGTTCAAGTGATTTGCGGTCCTCCTGCCTCAGCCTCCAGAGTAGCTGGGACTACAGGTGCCCGCCATCACGCCTAGCTAATTTTTTGTATTTTTAGTAGAGACGGGGTCTCACCGTGTGTTAGCCAGGATGGTCTCAATCTCCTGACCTCGTGATCCACCCACCTCGGCCTCCCAAAGTGCTGGGATTACAGTCATGAGCCACCACACCCGGCCTCCTTTCTTCTTTTTTTCATGCTCCATCTGCATCTACCCAGGACATTTAAAACATTTTCTCATATTTGTCCAACTGCAACTTCGTTACAGCTCATGATTTTGCAAGTCGTCCATGATGCCTGAAGGTCTAACTCACTATTCCCTCCAGGGGTCCTAGTCACTGCCTCCGGTTGCCTTGGTTCTATTTGTAGGGTTTTAAGCAGTTCACGACTGTATGAGGATTTCTAGAGATTCTAGATAAATCTCATTTATTGGATTCAAATTTCTATTGACAAATTAGGTGTCTAGAAAATGCAACTTATATTTCCAAAATTTAACATCTAATTTGAAATGTCATTCTGTTGGGGTGATAGAAATTTCATATTAGGCTGGGCTCAGTGGCTCATGCCTGTAATCCCAGCACTTTGGGAGGCTGAGGTGGGCATATCACTTGAGGTCAGGAGTTCGAGACCAGCCTGGCCAACATGGTGAAACCCCGTCTTTACTAAAAATACAAAAATTAGCCGGGTGTGGTGGCACACGCCTATAATCGCAGCTACTCAGGAGGCTGAGGCAGGAGAATTGCTTGAACCCAGGAGGCAGAGGTTACGGTGAGCTGAGATTGTGCTATTGCACTCCAGCCTGGCAACAAAGCGAGACTCCATCTCAAAAAAAAGAGTTTTTTTAATACTAATCTGGGGTTCTTCCTTCCCTATTTCCCTAGGGTAGCAGTTAAGTTCTAAAGGCAAATGGTGACAAGGCATCGGTGGGGAGGGCTCTGCACGTGTGATTCTCAGAGTCAGTGGGAGCCAGCTTCGAGGTTCACAGACCTCTCTGGCCTTTGGTCAAGTCAATACTGAACTGTAAACTGGTTTGAACATGTAAACTGGTTTGATATGGTCTGGCTGTGTCTCCACCCAAATTCCCCAGTCTCTGGTATGTCTTCATCAGCAGCATGAAAACGGACTAATACATGGTTCCATTCCCTTTATGCCTGGGGCAATCTAAGGACATTTTAACCTATACGTGAACACTGATGGCTTCGTTTTTCTAATAACATGGATTACAAATCCAGAGAAAAATAATAAAGATATTGTTTAGGTTAGTGAATCAGGCTTTGGAAGAAGAAAATAAATATTTGTATCAAAGCATCTGCCTTAGTGTAGTCTTAGTGCTCTGGGACCTCCATGTGGGCTTATCTTCTGCTCCCAGGATAAGGATTGTAGCCACACAGGAAAAGGCACTAATGAAAAAAGCCCATGGTTTAACCATTCTCCTATTGCTCCAAAAGGTAAATACAACCTCAGAACCTTGAACATCTAGGTCAAATCTTAAAACAACAGAGCTGGGGGAGGGACACGCGGTAGTAAGCCCACCAGGCAATTATGACACCTGCTTTACAGACCACCACTCACAGATTCAAGGGGAGGCTTCCATGGAAAATGTAACAGTAAGACGATCTTCCCTGCTTCCCTTGTCCCCGGGGTCTCAGAGTTAGGAAGGAGGCTGTGCAGAGGGAGTATCAGATGAATTTTTGTTTTCACTAAGAAAGATGATGTGATGAAGAAACATTCTTTTGAGAGTCTTAGTCCTATTTTAAGTAAAACTGATCTCTTAAAGGGGGTACTTCTTTTCTAAAATATAAATGAAACTACTTAAAAATGGGTAGTAACTATATAGCAGGCGTAGGTCTGCTGAAGTCTGATGTCATTCAAACATGGCTTGATTTAGCAGAGTTTTAAAATATTTGTTATTAAAGGATTTTTCAGCATTGTAAACATGTTATATCAGAAACTGTCCATCAGTAAACTCAGGCAATTCCATTGCATGGCAGTAGTTGCATGAACACCCTTTAGTGAATGGCTCCATAGAAAATTTATGTCAGTCTGTGAGTTTGAACAAGTAAATTAATTTTTTAAACAGAAGATCCAGGAAATAAATCATTCTGTAAATCCCTAGAGGTTTATTTTCACTCATTTTTTTTTCATATCCTTAATGATAAGCCATGCATTCTGGCACTGGGGGCAGGACACGCATTCCACAGAGGCTTCCATGCATTCCACAGAGATTTGAGCATCTAATAAGTAGGAGACACTGTGGCAGGCCCTGGAGATACTAAAGATGTGAGAATAGCCCCTGGCTGCAAGAACATGCCAGGATAAGTGGAGAAGAGATGCTAATTCACAGTTAAAATACAACATTACAAGTTCTAAAATGGTACGTAACCCTCTAAACTGAGGGGTTCATGAAAATCTCCTCCAAGGAAGTGAGCACCTGACTATTTTTCTCTTTGTTTGTTTGTCTGGGACAGGGTCTCTCTCTGTCACTCAGGCTGGAGTGCAGTCTCTGAAATGCATTTCAGGCCTTTTCTCCACTGTGTTGGATAGTAGCACTTGGCTCCCTTTTAGTTATGCAAATATCTCTAGCAAGTTATTGTTGCACAGCCTGCTTAAATTCCTCTCTGGAAAAAGCTTTTTCTTTCTCTGCCACATAGCCAGGCCACAAAGTATGCAAACTTTTACACTCTGCTTTTCTTTTAAATATGTTTTAACTTATTCCTTTGCTTCTACATCTAAGTGTAGGCTGTTAGGAGCAGCTGCAACACTTCTTGAACACTTTGCTGCCTAGAAATTTCTTCTGCCAGGTAGTACCCTAAAGCATCACTTTGAAATTCAACGTTCCACAGATCCCTAGGACATAAACAGAATGCAGCCAAGTTCTTTGATAAGGTGTAACAAGGGTGACATTCACTCATTTTCTCAATAAATTCCTCATTTCCATCTGAGACCTCCTCAGCTTGGACTTCGCTATCCATATCACTATCAGCATTTTGGTCACAACAAGCTAACTCGTCTCTAAGAAGTTCCGAACTTTCCCTCATCTTCCTGTCTTCTTCTGAGCCTTCCAAACTCTTTCAACCTCTGTCCATTACCCAGTTCCAAAGCTGCTTGCACATTTTCAGATATCTTTATAGCAATGCCCCACTCCTGGTACCAATTTTCTATGTTAGACCATTCTTGCATTTCTATAAATATACCTAAGATTGGGAAATTTATAAAGAAAAGAGATTAAATTGTCTCATGGTTCTCCAGGCTTTTCAGGAAGCCTGGTGCCAACATTTCTTCAGCTTCTTGGGAGGCCTCAGGAAGCTTACAGTCATGTCAGAAGGCAAAGAGGGAGCAGACCTATTACATGAAAGCAGGAGCAAGAGAGAGAGAGAAAGAGTGTGTGTTTAAGGGGTGCCATACACTTTTAAATGGCCAGATCTCATGAGAACTCACTATCATGAACACAGCACCAAGCCATGAAGGATCCGCCGCCATGACCCAAACAACTCCCACCAGGCCCCACCTCCAGTATTAGGGATTACAGTTCCACGTGAGATTTGAGTGGGGACAAATATTCGAACCATATTGGTAGTATTAGCATCTAGGGGCAGGAAGCTTTTTTCTCCCGACAAGTTGCAAATTGATCCCTTGGTTCTCTTAGGCAAATGACAAGCAATTTTGTAGACTTTTCTTTTTACATGAAAGGCCTTACCCACTGACAATTCACAAAATCTATTATGGAAAATTACCAATAATGTTCACAAGATAAATAGAGCATTCCAGGGTGGTAATTCAATGATCGCCTAAGAAGATTGTGTCTTTCTAAGGTCACCGCATGCTTCTATGTGTGTGCCCACACAGATACATCCTTTCTCTGCAAGTAGATATGTTATTGGTGTCTCATTTGTGTTGCCTTGAGTTGGTCATGGGCTTTAATTGCTGCTGTTTGATTATAAATTACAATTTGTTTAGCTTCAACTGATTGGTTACCTCTTCAAAGTAGAGTGACTGATGTGTATTTGAGTCAACAGTATTTTTTGACTTATGCTTTTCCACAATCTGAAATTTAAAATGTGTGCATACTGTGGTACAAATAGGAATTGGCCATTCTCCTATTGTGTAATAGACGCATAGAATGCCCCATTCTGCAATTTTTGAGTATGATACCTCTTCAACTTTGACAAGCCTGTGAATTTGTGCTATTTAAATAATATATAACTTATGATCAAGGTAAGTCTTTTAAAATCACTGAATTATTTTTAACATTTATAATGGTTTATACCCCTTTATATTTTTCTGTTATGAAATAAATCATAAGCAAGTCATCAAACTGGAACTTGACAGTTTATAATAGCATTTTTTCTGTTATACTCCTTTCAATTCTTTATGAAAAAAATGTTTTTCTGTTGCAGTGTGAATGGGTGATAGGCTCTGGGATATTCTGCCTATCTTCAGTGCTCTGAGGTTCAAGAAGTACAATTCCAACTCTTTACAGATCAGCTTATGTCTTACCTCCTCGTGAATCCTGCTCTGAGTCATCTAGGATGGAGCTCTCTATCTTAGGGATAATCTCTCTTCCTTTGAGTTATGCATATTCTCTTGGGTTTGCAGTAGAATTTTTCAGTTCTTTATAGGTTAGGACCATTATCCAATAAACTTTATTTATATCTCCCAGAGTTACCAAACACTTGGACGCACACACTGGACAATCCATAGAGAGTTCTCAGCTGGGGTCCTTCTTACCATCAATAGGATGACAGGCAAGAAAAGTGTGGGAGGATCACTTTGAGAATGATTTATGAAAAAAAAGTGATAAACGATGATATGTTTCAAACAAAGGTCACGTTTGAGCCAAGCCACATAAAGTACAGGCATGCCAGAGTGTCAGGGTTAGACAGACAAAGCGGAAGGAGCTGTGTCTTACTTCTCAGGTGATGCTTTAGTGCACGCCCTGCTTGACTCATCTCACTGCTTCCCACTGGTGCCCGTATGCAATCTGTTCTCCTCACCAGTCAGAGTGACCTTTTAAAAATGCAAATCAGATGACATGGCTCTGTGCAAAACCCTTTAATAGCTTCCTATTGCAGTCCTAATAAAACCCAAAGTCCTGCTGTGGCCTCTAGAGTTCTGCCTGTCTGGTCTCATCTTCTACTACCCTTTCTTCACTCCCTACTGCAGCCATGCTGGCCCTTTCCCTCCTCTTGGACTGGGCTAAGCTTGTGCTTGCCTTGTGCTTTTGCCTGGTGTGCTCTTCCTCTGGATCTCTGTGTGGCTGGCATCTTCATGCGATTCTGATCTCATCTCCAATACCAACTTCTCAAGAAAGCCTTTGCTGACCCTCCATTCTAAGTTTGTGTGCCCACTGCTGCATTGTATTAATCATGTTTTTATTTTCTGTGTTTTATGATGTTTTGACATCTTGGGGCTTTGCTTATCCTGGAGAAACTGCCCCTCCAGGGCTGGCTCCGAGGAATAGGAAACAACTTGCCTGCAAGAATGCCCCTTCCTTCCTTCCTTCCTTCCTTCCTTCCTTCCTTCCTTCCTTCCTTCCTTCCTTCCTTCCTTCCTTTCTTTCTTTCTTTCTTTCTTTCTTTCTTTCTTTCTTTCTTTCTTTCTTTCTTTCTTTTTCCTTCCTTCCTTCCTTCCTTCCTTCCTTCCTTCCTTTCCTTCCTTTCCTTCTTTCTTTCCTTCTTTCTTTCTCTTTCTTTCTTTCTTTCTTTCTTTCTTTCTTTCTTTCTTTCTTTCTTTCTTTCTTTCTTTCTTTCTTTCTTTTCCTTTCTTTTCTTTTTTCTTTTCTTTCTTTTTTTTGAGATGGAGTCTTGTTCTGTCCCTCACGCTGGAGTACAGTGGCACAATTTCAATCTTGGCTCACTGCAACCTCCACCTCCTGGGTTCAAGTGATTCTCGCGTCTCAGACTCCCAAGTAGCTGGGATTACAGGCATGTGCCACCGTGCCTGGCTAATTTTTGTATTTTTAGTAGAGATGGGGTTTCCATGTTAAGCATGCCCATATGCAAACCAACCAATCCAAAACCCATGCCTCAACCACTTCCTTTATCTAAGTCACACACCAAGCCAATATTCCTCCTGCCCTAAGTCATCCCAGGGCCAGGTACCAGACAACTCAGGACTATTGCTATAGTCAAAAGCCCACTGAAATTATCCAAAGTATCCAATCCTAAACTTGCTTTGCCTGCCCAGCCTAACCCCCTCACTCTTTCCTGTGAAATTTAAAATAATGGCTCTTGCCCATGCTTTCTCCTTGTTTGCACTGCCTCCTGGCCAATCCTGGTGCTTCCCTATGTGGCACTGCAGGGCATGGCATCCCCCTCTAGGGAACTGTGAGTAATAAACTCTTTTTTCAAGGCAGTTGTCTCTATGTCTGTCATCTTACCACACTGATTAAAACAAAATCCCGAGAACATTTTAACACTTACTTTACCCCATGTGATCTTATCCTCCATCATTTCATCCTAGTTTTGTTTTTTGGGATTCTTAGCCCCTGAAACTTGTAAATATAAGCTGCTTTTCCTTGGATGCAGGAAAAATGAGTGCAGCGGTCTTTTTTCTTTTCACCACTATATCCCTAGTGCCCAGACCAGAGCCTGGCAAAATGGGAAATCAGTTAATATTTCCTGACTGAATGAATCTTATAGACACTGAGAGAAGAGCGCTAAGAAAATCAAATGAAAGAATGAGAAATCATTTTGCAAGTTCTAAAGTAGTACACAATTAAAATGGTTTACTGATATATTCCCCTGTTCTCTAAAATTAAGTATTTCAAATAACATCACTGGCAGGTTCTGGAAAGGCATTATGCAAGTACTTTTACACATTTTTCTGCACAGAAGTCCAGGATGTCCATAGTAGCCTCAGAAAAATTTACCAGGGAAAATTATACCAAAGTGACCATGTGACTTCTGAGACTGCCTTGTGTTGGCGCCCTCTTCCTGGGCAGTTGGACTACATCTCCCAGAATCCCTTGCAGTTCAGTCTGGTCATATGACTACTTTCTAGCCAATAGAATGCGAGTGAAATTGGCATGCACCACTTCAAGGCCTGGCCCATCCGAGCATCCCCAGGGCAATTATTCACGTTCTTTTACCTTCCCACGTGAATTCTGAAACTGTGGGTGGTAACTGAAAGTGACATAGAACGGAAGGAATCTTGATTTATAAAGTATCACTTCAAGGAACGTCACTCAATGACCAGCAACATTCCTTTTGGACTTTACCTGGGTGACAAACTTTTATTGAGTTAGACCACTGAGGTTTCAAGGGTGAGCTATTTAGCAGCTGCTGTTGTCTTAATTAACATAGGTACCTCTGGGGCCAGGTGAAATATAATTGGTTCCAAACTCTGGTGATGACAAGGGATTGAAAGCCCTCTTTACACAGGGAGCTGTACTTCTTGGAGACCCAAGGTCGTGAAAGTAGAACATACTCTTTCTGATCAGGCTTGGTGTCCACTTCATGTACGGTCCAGGTCCACTGCTCTGTGCTCCTCTCTGCAAATGCTGTGATTCAGGTTCTGCCATGACTCAGCATCTTCCGTTGATTGGATTAGAAAGAGCAATCCTGAAGAAAAGAAATTCGTATCTGTCAATTTGGTGGAGTTTGCAAAAGTCTGCTAAAAAGAAATTGTCTGATATTAATTCTCTGGGCCACAGGCAAATGGCCAGAAGGTAGACATCTGATTTCCTCCCAAGATAGGACTTGCTCCCCCAGGCCTGGCTGTCAGCAAAAGGTAAAGGCCTGGAACTCAGCTGTCACTGTGCAGTGTTCATCCCTTTTCTAACTATCTGTTCTCCATCCTGGGAGGCAGAACTTCTGTGCTTTCCCGTCATTGAAGCCCCTCTCCTGCATGACCCCTTATCCCTCCCTCTGCCCTCTGGGTAGATGAATTCCCTCCTTCACCCTCAGAATTGTCCGTCTGAGCCCTTCCCTCAGAGCTGTAGTTTGTGCTCAGCTGTTTCAGCGTCTCCATAGTGATCCACTGATGGAGAAGAATAGGAAAATTTGGGGCTGTTGTGTGGTGGCAAAGGCTTTTCTCCACAGACTCACCGAAGGCAAAGACCAAAGGGAAGGAATGCCTGTAACAGTTTCCTTTTCTGTGTCTGGGAGGGTGCGGCAGTGAGAACCCAGGCTGGGCTCCTGGAGACCTTAGAAAAACGGCCTGTGGGTACTTTCCTGTATGGCATGATGCCTCCTTTTACGGTTTCAGCTTTTTGCTAAACTTGGAGAAAGTGACAATGCTGTTTCATGCCCCATAAAGAAACACCTTGATCTCTGGCATGAAGAGTCCATTGAAACAAGGTATTGAGACACCAAATATTTAGCATGAAGGTTTCATGAGGAACCAGGTAAGTAACTTGGATTCTAATCCTGGTTCTGCCCTAATTAGTCATGTGTCTTTTGGGAGGTCATCATTTCTGGATCCCTTTTACCATTTACAACATGGTAGTGGGTTTCTCAGTTCTTCTGGATCTGCCGTTGAGAGGTCTTGGGGGCCCCTGGGCTCATACTCTCTTCCCCTCTTCCTGCTTCCCACCACATTTATGTTCCTTACATGTTTGGGTTGCAATATAAGCTTTTATTTAAAGAAAAGCTCCTGGGCTAGATGATCTAATTATGATGACAGCTGCCATTTTAAATGTTTGTGCTATTGGTTAAGCCTGTGTCAGATACAAATCTTTATTTTCATTCAAAAGGAAAAGTTAATGCAGTCACTGTTTCCCTTGGTTCTTACATTCTGATTGTTTAAAATGAGACAGGAATTGAGCTTGGCCTTTCCTGGTGCATGCTCTTGCAACACAGCACACATCAGTGGCAACACCAGGAGAAAAGCCCATTGCAGCCTCTATCCTAATAGTCAAAGAAAGGCTGCCCTGAGATCCCCTTCCTCAAGGTGAATGTCCTGCTGGGCAGGTGAGCTCCATCTGCCAAGTAGCACTCTGTAGAGCGAGCATGCAGCCACAGGAGGAGACCCGTAGGCCTGGGTGAGTGTAGTTACGGGATTCCCCTGCCGTTTGGGGCCTCTCAGCTATCTCCCACCCTTCTGGTGGTTTATCAATCACAAAGAATAAACCAGTGATTACTACCCAAACTAATTTTCCTCTTGGAAGCAGTTGTAGGAGATGAATGTCGCAAGGGTAGACAGTGTGGTGCACAGATCATTCCTGGAGACCAGCTTGGGTGAGAACACACCAGGTAAGTTTTCCAAGCATGAGCCTGCTTTCTGCGGGGTCCTGCTGAGCTCGCAGGGCCCACAAGGTGGCGCGTGAGCTGCACAGATGGCGAGAAGCCCCGCAGGCGAGAGGCAGGGCGATGGGGTGAGGAGGAACCCTGGAGCCCACCCTAGAGCATCTCCCTCAGGCCACACCCTCCTCGCAGGTGCTGTCCACACCTCACAGTTCTGTGCTTGAATATCCTTGGTCTAATGTCTCTAGTTTTTGCTTCTGTGAAAGCCAGGCCCAGGCTTTCTGCTGGATCCCCGACGAAGTGCACGGTGAGTGTCTACATTCCTGATACATTTAATTCCATGAGCTACAACATGATGGAATTTCATTATGCACAGTGAGTGTTTACATTCCTGATACATTTAATTCCATGAGCTACAACATGATGGAATTTCATTTTTAAAGCCCTTACCCAGGTATTACAGACAAGTATCCAAGTCTGTGGGCAATCACGTGTTCTACAAAGGACTTGAATCTAGAATATATAGGAAACTCTCCACTCTCAAAAAATAAACATTCTATTAGAAAATGGATAAAACACAGACTGATATTTCATGATGCAAGAAGATATCCAACTTCGTTAATCATTAGGGAATGCAAACTGAAACCACAATGAGGCTGGACCCGGTGACTCACACCTGTAATCCCAGCACTTTGGGAGACCAAGGCAAGTGGATGACTTGAGGTCAGGTGTTCGAGACCAGCCTGGCCATCATGGCAAAACCCCGACTCTACTAAAAATACAAAAATTAGCCGGGCATGGTGGTGGGTGCCTGTAACCTCAGCTACCCAGAAGGCTGAGGCAGGAGAATCACTTGAACCTGGGAGGCAGAGGTTGCAGTGAGCTGAGATTGTACCACTGCACTCCAGTCTGGGTGACAGAGGGAGACTCCATCTCAAAAAAAACCAAAAAACCAAAAAAACAAAAAAAACCACAGTGAGACATTACCACATACCTATGAGAAAGGATAAAGTGAAAAATAATGATAACACCAAATGCTAGTCAAGAGTGCAGAGAAACCAGATCACTTGCACATTGCTGCTAGGAATGTAAGCTGGTACAGCTGCTCTGAAAATCATTTGGCAGTTCTTCGTAAACCTTCATAAAATGGACTTGCCATACAACCTAGCAGTTGCATGCTTGGCCATTTATTTCAGAGAAATGAAAACTTATTTTCATGGAGAAACTTGTTCTCGAATGTGATAGCAGCTTTATTTTCAAGAGCCCCAAGCTAAAAACCACCAAATATTCTTTAATGGATGTATGGCTAGACAAACTGGCACAACCATACCGTGAAATACTATTCAGCAATAAATGGGAGTGAGCTATTGATCCCTACAGTAACTTGGATTAAGTTCCAGGGAATGATGTTGAGTGAAAAATGCCAACCTCAAAAGGGTATATACTACGTGATATTTAAAATATGACTTTGGTCATATAATTAGGAATATTGAAATGAATTACAAATACTGAGAAACATAATTACAGAAACAGAGAGCAAATTCGTGGTTTTCAGGGGTTTGGGATGAAGGGGAGGGTGTAGGTGTGTCTATGAAAGGGCTAGCTGAGGGATCATTGTGATGATGTTGGAAATCCTGATTGTGGTGGTAGCCACTTGGAACCACACGTGTGATAAAATGTCACTGAGTTATGTGAACACACACAAATGAGTGCATGCATAATTGGTGAAATCTGAATAAGTTCTGTGGATTATATCAATGTCAGCTTCCTGATTTTGGTATTCTAGGGTGGTTAGGCAAGATGTTACCCTTGGGGGAAACCGGGTGAAGGGTACATAGGACTCCCCTGTATGTTTCTTGGAACTTCCTGTGAATCTTTTTTCAGTTGTATATATTCAAGTCATACAACATGATGTTTTGATATATATATACACACACACACAGTGAAATTATATATATAAATATATATAACATGTATAATATATAAATACATATACACACGTAGTGAAATGATTATTACACTCAATCCAATTAGCATATTTATTATTTCACATAGTCAATGTGTGTTTGTGTGTGGTAAGAACACCTAAAAGCTGCGCTCTTAGCAAATTTTCAGAGTACAATATTATTAACTACCATCCTCATGCTGTGCATTAGATGTTTAGACTTATTCATTAAATATAACTCAACTTTGTACCCTTTGGCCTGTGAATCTGTTTTCAAAATAGAAAGCTAAGAAAATAGTGTAAAGTACAATGGAGAAAAAAATGGAAATAAATAATGTTTACTAAAAAAATTATGTGATAGTGTAAAGAACACTGGTCTAGACCTAAAAGGCTGGATTCAGGTCTTCTTTTGTCTTTGCTAGCGTGGCAATCCTGGGTTAATGCACTCGAGACTCATGAGTTTTGATTGTCTACTGATACTGTGGGAATTATAAGAACTTCTTGGCTTGTTTCAAAAGGCTATTGTAAAGATTCAATGAGATATTATATATAAAACACCTTTCATAGTGCCTAGAACATAGTAAGGGCTCAATGTTAGTTGTTTTGATAGTATACATTATAATCATTATATTAAGTATGTGCAGATGGAATGGAAAGTACTGATTGTCTTTGCAGGGAAGCTGGCTGTTTTCAGGTTAGATAGTTGACAGACTGTTCGGAAGACCCCTACCCAAGTGTAATTGTGTTCCTAGAATCTATTAGCAAGGGTATTTGTGTGTCTGTATGTGTGTGCACTGCTAATACAGGAAAAATAATTACTAGTTAGAACTTTACTATATCAGTAGTTAGACCAAAGGCAATTTGTAGCTTCCTGTCTCTGGTCTGTCTTCTGCAGGGAACCCAGCAACATCGGGGATTCTTCCAGGTCACTAAGTGACCATTTTAATAGAACTTATTTGCTTTACCCACACCATAGGCTATCAGTGAACAAATTTCCAGAAAATTCTTAGTTGAGCGATAGCATTTAATAACGTTATCATATCATTTGTGATTGTCTTGATAATAATGTTTGAACAATTAGATGGATATGTTGGTGGTGTGGTTTCCACTGCGTATCTAACATTAACTGGCTACTGTGTTATTGGCCTGTTGTTAAAGAGTTTCTGAAAAATAGCTAGTCAGGTCCCTAACATTGGTTCTCTTTGTCTTTCATGGAAGACACAGAAATAACTTACATTTTGCAGATCTAAGCTCAGTTTTCATTAGTTCTATCTTTCTAGTTATTCAGGCAGATAGTGGGTCAGTGGTTGGATGGATATTTCTTTGACATTTAATTTTCCTGCTTCGTTGACTTACCTGATCTAGTTGTAGCATAGTTTCCCTTACATTTCTTATTTCAACCTATATTCTCATTTTGAATTTGTCTTTGGAATTCTAGACTTATGCAGAGTCTCAGAAGTATAGAAGCTTCCATATAGCTGTAGAACAGCCTTCCGTTCTAAGGAAGGGCAGAGGGAAGGAAGATCTGCCTTGTTACTGCATCTTCACTGATCAAGGATGCGGACTTGGACACAAAGTCTGCTCCCTTATGTGTGGACCTCTATTGCCAGTGTTCTTTGTGGAAAGCACTGGACTTGGGACACTTGATTACTGCGATCCCTCTCCCCTATTCATAGATGTCTGTAACTACCTATAGCTGTCAAATTCTCTATTTCCAAACCTGTGGCATGGTGGCCATCCCAAGGCTTTCTTGGTACTTTTGAATCCAGCCTCCTTTGAGACACTGAGGTATTACACATTTTTCTCTCCACTGGAAACATTTCCTGGTTGTAAAAGATTTTGAAAATCGTAGATTCCAAACAAAGACAATTGATTTGCTCTTTATTTTCTAGAATTCCCTCCAATTCTCTACTATTCCTTTTTACGTCTCCATGCTCATATGCACCACAATTTTTACTTCTGCTTGACCCTGATTCCCACCCTAATACTTTGCAGAAGTGTGTGCACATATCTGTGTAGCAGATTGTGCAGTGGGTGGGATTTGTGGGATATTTACCCAGCGAGACAACAAAGCTCCATTCAGGCAGAGAGCTCGACCCACGAATTATTCACATAATGTGAAAAATAAATGGGGCTGTTAATGTTGATGCTATTAGCATGTTAACTCACTTTAAAACCATCTTATTCATGATTAAGTAACAATTGGATGCTGTATTATCAAGGGATCTCTAAATTGCTGTGTATGTTGGCTGGTTCTTCAATTGGCTAATTTCTGAGGGTAGGGCAGGAAGGCAGGAGATGGTGAGGTTTAGCTTCTGAAGAGTTGTTAACAGAGTAGTTTTTAACATTTTATAACTAAAGAAGTAACTTTTCAAAGATTATTGGGCCTTATGAACTGATTCCCTTAACATAAATAATTCAACTAGTCTTAATTAAATATTCCGAGTTTTTTTTTTAAATTTAGTTTAGTGTACCAAATTGCAAAGTTAATAAGCATTTTTTAAAAATACGGCTGATATCTCTTATCTGTCAGATAGCTTTTTAAGTTATATCAGAAGTAGAGACTTTCTAACTTAAATTGATATTGGGCTTAGATTAACTGTTTCTATTCTGTATCAACTCAAGAAATTTGGGACACATTCTGAGTACAGATCTGCATCACCAATATTAATATCCCAAGACATTAAAATATGTTGTTAAAATAAGAATATCAAAGAATGATGCTTGTCTTGAATACTGAGCAAAAATTAATGTGTAGGATGCATGCAATCCCTTTCTCTTTTGCTATCCTTACCCCGCATAGACCGGATGCTTTGTAATATAGGAGGTTTTCAATCCTATGGCATATTTTGAGGTTGTTGTATCCATTCCTATGTGACAGATGGGGAAGCTGAGGCCAAGAACATTGAAATAACCTTCTGGAGACCACTGATCATATTGAGTTTCTCAGCAGGTAGTCCATGGAATATGGGTGTCAGAATCACTTGGTGTACTGAAATGCAGATTAGGGGCCTCACCTAGAACTTCTAAATGTTTGAAGTTGGAGCATATACATTTTACTTTTTTAAACTGGCCCCTTAGCTTATTTGTGTAAACCCCAAAGTTAGATCATTGTGTCTTACAGCATCGCTACTTCTTGACACACACAAGCTTGGCTTATGCACAAGGATTGCATTGTGTAAGTGAATCAGTCTGGAAATGGAGACAGTGGCAGCAATATTTTCTATCTGAAAAATTCAGCCCTGAAAGTATTGTGATAATTTTTGTCTTTAGTCATCTACTTTTGCAGTTGGAGCTACTATGTGCCCCTGTGAAGTTCTACTTACTTTTGACTCTAGTGATAGCTGTTTTGGATATCTGGGCCCTGATTCTATTACATTCATGTTTTCGAGAGGGAATTTACTACCATATATTAGTTCAAACCCACGGAAGCAGAAACCACTCTGTATCTTTGAAGAGAGGGAACTGAATATAGGGAACAGTGTCCATCGATGACAAAAGACCGGAAAAGTCAAGTAGGACACTAAGGCAATAGATGGATTAGGAACAGCAGGAAGACATTGCCTTGTCTATGTGTGAGGGGACAATTGAAGGAGGTAGTGTGACCACAATCGAGGACCTGGGGCCTTTTGTCAGGTTCTGGAAGATCTAGGGAGAAGACTTTGGTGAGAGCTATTGATGAAGAAGTTGGAAATCGGCCTGAGGCAGTGGAGGGAGGGAGTAAAGCCTGATTCCCTTCCTCCTTTTCCTTCCTCCTCAGTCTTCCACATGCACCTCTTATTGGCCAAAATCACCAGAAAGCCATTTGGCATGGGAACCTGGAAAATGGAATGTTCTGAACACAGAGCAAATAGGGGAAGTGGAGGTAATGGATGTGAGAGCCAGGAGGCAAGTGATCAATGAATGCTTGCCTGGGGGAAGGACTTCTGGTCTGATTGGCCACTAGTTCACTCACTACCCATGCAAGTAAGAGCAACTGGTTTGTTAAGTATGGCTAAACTGGTTTCATCTGGCACCTGTTGAACTCTGGTTAGCAGGAGCAGGGCCCTTTGCTCCCCATTTCTCTTGCTTCTTAAGTCTTTTCATGCCTGTGTAGCAAGTGAGCATGCAAGCTCTGAGTTCATATGCCCAGGTGGGGCGCCCTCATGATCTCATGCAGGCGGGGACAGGCAGCCCTGGACTTCTAGCTTCAGAGAGGGAGGTGACAGGTCTAGTCACATACTCTGTGGTAGCAAGATAACATCCATGTTCTTACTCTTGGAACCTGTGGATATATTAGGTTACATGGAAAAGGGGAATTAAGGTGCAGATGGAATTGAGTTGTTTATTAGCTGATTTTAAAATAGAGATTATCCTGTAATTGTCAAGCCACATATAGAAGAATGAAACGATCCTCATCTCTCAGCTTATACAAAAATCAACTTAAGATGGATCAAGGACTTAAATCTAAGACCTGAAACCATAAAAGTTCTAGAAGATAACATCAGAAAAACCCTTCTAGATATTGGCTTAGGCAAAGGCTTCATGACCAAGAACTCAAAAGCAAATGCAACAAAAACAAAGATAAATATATGGGACTTAATTAAACTAAAAAGCTTCTGTATAGCAAAATAAACAATCAGCAGAATAAACAGACAACCCACTGAGTGGGAGAAAATCTTCACAATGTATACATCCAACAAAGGACTGATATCCAGAATCTAGAAGGAACTCAAACAAATTAGCAAGAAAAAAACAAACAATTCTATCAAAAAGTGGGCTAAGGACATGAATAGACAGTTCTCAAAAGGAGGTATACAAATGGCCAACAAATACATGATAAAATGCTCGACATCATTAATGATTAGGGAAATGCAAATCAAAACCACAATGTGATACCACCTTGCTCCCCTGCAGGAATGGCCATAATAAAAAAATAATAGATGTTGGCATGGATGTGGTGAAAAGAGAACACTTCTACACTGCCAGTGGGAATGTAAACTAGTACAACCACTATGAAAAACAGTGTGGAGATTCCTTGAAGAACTAAAAGTAGATCTACCATTTGATCCAGCAACCCCACTCCTGGGTATCTACCCAGAGGAAAATAAGTCATTATATGAAAAAGATTCTTGCACATGCATGTTTATAGCAGCACAACTTGCAATTCCAAAAATATGAAACCAGCCTACATGTGCATCAATCAATGAGTGAATAAAGAAATTGTGGTATATATATACCATGGAATACTACTCAGCCATGAAAAGGAATGAAATAATGGCATTCACAGCGAGCTGGATGGAATTGGAGACTATTATTCTAAGGGAAGAAACTCAGGAATGGAAAACCAAACATCATATGTTTTCACTTATAAGTGGGAGGTAAGCTATGAGAATGCAAATGCGTAAGAATAATACAATGGACTTTGAGGACTTGGGGAGAAAGATGGGAGGGGGTGAGGGATAAAAGACTACACATTGGGTACAGTACATACTGCTCAGGTGATGGGTGCACCAAAATCTCAGAAATCACCACTAAAGAACTTATTCATGTCCTTTAAAACACTACCTGTTCCCCCAAAACCTATGGAAATAAAAAATAAAAAATAAAGAATAAAGAATACATGATGTCCCTACTACTAACAGCAGTAACAGTACATACATACGTATATACATATGTACATAAAATAGAGATGATCCTGGGTTACCTGGGTGGACCCAGTATAATCACAAGAGTCTTTAAAAGTGGACGAGGGAGGAGAATGAGCCAGAGGGAGCTGTCACTACAGAATTAAATATGCTATCAAGATTGCTGTCCACGTCAAAGGGGAAAGGAACCCCACTCGATCGATCTGGCATAACTGGCTTCTTATAAGAAGCAACTAGACCTCTTATACCAATCATACCCCAAATAAATTTCAAATGTACTAAAGATAAAAATATAAGTGACTGAAAACAAGAAATTTGAGGATAATAGTTTTGTAATGTGGGCCGAGGAGGATTATCTGCTTGAGTAAGACTAGAAACACAGAAAGAAGAAGACTGACAATCCTAGCCACATAAAAATTTAAAATGTATGTGTAAAGACACCAGAAAAGAAAATCAAAATAGGAGCGAAAGTCTGAAAGAAAGCACAGGCAACACAGATAACAAAGGGTGGATTTCCCTCCACATACAGACGAGAAGGCAACAACTGAATAGAAAAGGGATACAGGCAATTAGCAGGCAAGTTACAGACAAATGCAAACAGTTGTCCAATGTGGAAAGCTGTTGATTTTGGCCTGTAAGCCTCTTTTTTCTTTAAACTCACCTGAGATTTGCAGCTTTTATTTTGATTTCTTCTTTTGTCCAAAAGATTTGAGTATTTTATATTTTCTATGTGCTTAGATTTATTTTGACTATCCTATTCTTCATTCTTCTTTTCTAGTTTCATTGAGTAATGTTCAAAAACCATGTTCTGTATGATTTCTACTTTAGGAAGAACATATGAAGATTATGTTTATTAACTAGTACAATTCTTATTAAATATCCTATTAGTCCTTTAAAATGCTTACTTTGGTTTTGGGTGTAAAATTTTATAATTAGTCAATAATATACCAAATTCATTAGTCTCGTTAGTCAAATTCTAAAATCTCATTTTAAAATTGAATCTATTTTGAGAAATGTGTTTCTGCTTTTCCAGTTTCTCCTTGAATTTATATATCTACAGATATTTTGGTGGTTTGTTATATGCCTGAAGATTCATGACTGTTGTATTTTCTTTGTGAATTATCTCTTTAATCAATATGAAATTATTTCTTTCTGCCATTTAAGAATGTTTGCTTTGAAATCATATTAATATTGCTACACCTGATTCCTTTGTTAGCATTTTCTCCATGTATCTCATCTATTACTTTATTTATTATTTTTTTTTTTGTGCCATCTGATTTTGGATAAGTCTGTTGTAAACAGCATGTACTTACACTCTCATAATATGCGTTTTAATAGGGAATTTAACCTACTAAGATTACTGATATATCTTGAGTTATTGCAATGATCATCTTTTTAGGTCTCTCTTTAAATTTTCAAAGAAAACCACTTGTCAATGGAAATAAGATGTAAAACTAAATTACCACAGGAAAAAAAGAGGAAGGTTTCTACCAACCAGAGAAGACGAGAGAGAGGCAATCACCTACACAGAAGGCAGCTTATGAACAAAATCCCCAGCTCAGCTCCTTCCTCCTGGCCTTCTGCATGCTCTCCATTCTCCCCAGTCATCCTGGAAAGATTTTTATGACTCCTTTTGAATTTTAGTTATTGATGACTTTTTCTTTTATGAACCTTAATTAGGAGTCAATTCTTCAATATTGCGTTAAAGGTAATGATGATATTCACTTAACTGAAAATTTGCTGGCTCTGCCTAAAAAGTAAAAGGCAACAGACGTAGCAGTGAAATTGCTTGCTGTGATATTGCTGTGAGGGCGCACCATTTATACTGCCATCATAGTGGACTTCTGTGTTTCACAGTTTTCTAGGAGACGTTAGCAAATTGTCTTGGCGATGAAGAAGTTTTTTGAAATTTGTGAAATTTTTGAAATTAGTTCCCTGTTTGTGGCTGTTTATTCTAATAGCTGGTGACTATTCACTGCCTGTTAATGTTTCTTTACACTTTATGGCAGGTCCTGATTAATCAATGGGAGTGAAGTATCTGAGAACTCTAAGCCTCAGCATTCATTTCCTTAGTGTACCCCTTACCCTGCCAGGGAGGAGGTACCTACAAGAGGCTTTTCCCTCGAGAATGGTTAGGGAATGGTTCCTGTTGAGGATTCGAGGGTCCATGCCTCCCTTTATCCCGCCTAGGTCTTAGCTGATGCACCTTATGTGTAGAGAAAAAGCTAGTAGAACAGAGAGAACTTTATCTAAAGTGACAAGAGTGTCCTGTAAGCCCTAAAAGGCACGTCCTGCCTAATAAAACTGTTTTGAAATGTGTGCTTTTTTTGAATAATTATATTTCCACTAAGAAAAAATCTAGATTGAAGATTGGCACTTGCCTTCAAGGTAGCTGGGATCTGCCTCAAACTCAAGACTTAATCTGATGAATCCGTCCTTAGAGTTGATGCATTCTGAGTTGATAAATGTGTCTTTGTTACAAGCAGAGATGCTGCAAGAGAGAAATGCTCCCTCCAGATGGCCTGTGTACCTGGGCAGAAGCAGAGAAGGCAACGAGTGAAGGTGGCAGAGGCATCTGTCACACCTGCACAGGGGACAAGCACTTGGCCCATTCTTGCTTTTGAGACCCAGTGAAATAGGAGCCTCTGGTCCTGACCTGTTACACGATTGCATCTTCCTTCCTTGGAGAGGAAACAGAAATGACTTAAGCTCTTGCTGGAGAGAGTGGGAAGAATGGGAATCTCACCCGAGAGGGGCAAGGAAAAAGTGCCCGAAGGGCAGAGCGCTTCTGACTTCACTCCCCGCTTCCGCCGCTGCTGTGCCGGCTGGTTTGTCCGCATCCTCATTGTGGGAGTCAGTTGCCTATTCACTCCCAGTTGTCCACCTCCATCGTCGTCCTACTACGCAGAAGTTCCCTAACTATGATTTTTCCTGTTTGCACCCTTTTTGTTTTCCAGTGACCTATAGATTTTTCTTGTCTCTTTTGTTTCAGTGGAAATTTAGAGAGGAGGAGATATAAACATGTGGACTTTATCCACCTTCTTGAAATAAAGGGTGGCGGGTGGGGAGAGGGATTCCAGGGAGAGGTCAAGGGGAGACAGGCGATGTGAAACCAGCAGCTGAACAACACTTTGAGAACTGAGAGGTTTGGGACAAGATGAAGTAGAGCCATTCCTACCTTCAAAGATTTTATAATGTTGAGATGGAGACACATTAGCTCCGGAGTAATTCGAGAGACCCAGAGCACGCGTGGTGCGTGGAGGCAAGCCATGCTGGGCCCAAGGTTACGTCTCTGTTCTTCGTTTCAGCCTCTCCATGCCTTTGGCCACCATTCTAGAATTCCTGTATTCTCCTTTTCTATTTACTTCTTCTCCTCTTTCAAAAGCAGGAACCCATTCATGTGCTCCATGAAAAAACCCTTCCAGACCATTCTCGTCAACAATGGAAATCAGTCCAGTCCATGTCTTTTTCTTTTTTTTTTTTTAATTTTTATTTTGAGACGGAGTCTGGCTCTGTCGCCCAGGCTGGAGTGCAGTGGCCGGATCTCAGCTCACTGCAAGCTCTGCCTCCCGGGTTCACGCCATTCTCCTGCCTCAGCCTCCCGAGTAGCTGGGACTACAGGCGCCCACCACCTCACCCGGCTAGTTTTTTGTATTTTTTAGTAGAGACGGGGTTTCACCGTGTTAGCCAGGATGGTCTCTATCTCCTGACCTCGTGATCCACCAGCCTTGGCTTCCCAAAGTGCTGGGATTACAGGCGTGAGCCACCGCGCCCGGCCTCAGTCCATGTCTTTTTAATGAACACCTTTTGTGTGCTGAGTCCTAGAGTCCTAGAGGGGAATGCCCCAGCCTGTCTTCTGAGAAGCATAGGCATCCCTCCTTGTTGGGGATGGCTTCAGGGCTTACTGTTTCTACTGCTCTTTTCACACTTCCACAGCCTTACAGCACCCTTTAAAGCATGTGTATCTCATGCATTCCTTGATGCTATCACTAATTCATACTAATTAACTCCTTGGGAAATTGTCATATGCTCTTTGTATCGTAAGGAGTATTTGTGGGAGTCAGTTGCCTGTTCACCATCTTTGTGTGCTCTGCTGTGGATCACAGCTACATCTCTTAGCCTCCCCTGCCCTCTGCCAATGGACACTCTAGTGCAAGACAGGAGGGTGGAAGGAGAGAAGTCAGGGCTTTTTCACCTGCTTTCTATCTCAGGAAGCACCTCCTCAGTGCTCTGGCTCTTGTAGGGGCAGCCCTTTTCCTTCCCTCTGTACTCCAGACTGTGGCCAGGGAGCCCCACTGTGCTTATCCAGCTCTCAGCCCTGGGAGACCTGCTTCCTACCCGGGACTGAGAATGGCACCTGCTGTTGCTAGAAGCTAGTTTGCCTCATTGTCTCTTTAGGCATCCCCATCTTCTGATACCTGCATAAGCCGTTCCCCATATTAAATTCCGTTTGTGTGAAATCCTAGCCTGGTTTCTGTTTTCTGATCAGACCCTGACTGATAGAGTATTCCTCTAATCTCTCCATATTTGATTTATTGATTAAAAAAATTGTGCTCCTTCTACATGCCAGGCACTGTGCTGGATGCCAGGGATTGAAAAATGAAAAGAGAAGTCACTGAATAAACATCTCTTGTCTTGAAATTTCATGACTGGAAAAAAATGTGTGTGAGAGGCATCATCCCTGCCTTGAGCCCCTGCCATGCCTTTGGGCACTGAATATTTTGTACCTTTGTGTGTTTTGACTGAAGATTGAAAGAGTACTCCCAAGGAAGGATATTTCAGAATACAGACAGCTATGTTCCCACTAGTAGTTAAGTGTCATGTTCCTGATTGGATGTGAGCTCTGACTCTGTAGTGACCAAATATGGTGGTGGCAGCCGAGGAGTTAAACCTGAATTTTAGGTGAGGTCAAAACTTCACATCTGACCCATTCAAGGTGGCTTGCAAGAAGTGCACTGCTGCTCTGCGGACATAGAGAACCAATTTATGCTTCACCTCTGGCACTTTGAAGAGCACGAATGTCCTAAAATTCCTTTATATTCTTGGAACAAGCAGATTCACTATCATTGCCGAACATTTCTAGCAGCCTTTGCCCACATATCCAAAGGGAGTGAAACCCTTGAGATAGCATTGACCCAATCAGAATGCCGAGTACCACTTATAAGCCAGCCACCATATCTTACCCACAGCAGGAGTTCCTGATGGGAACTGATTTCAGAAATTGAATTAGGAGGACCCTTGTCAGATAGTGCTTTGTGCTTGAGCTATGATTCTGTAGGCATAGCACAGTGTGGCTTCCTACTCAAGCTCTGCACTGTCCTCATACAATTTGATGGATCGTTGAGCATTTATCAGCCTCTGAAGCTCCATGCCCAGAAGTGACATTTCCCTGGATTCAAAGCCTTTAAAAGCTTAGAGGAGTGCTAGTTGAGATGGGTGGGTGATTTATTAGGCTGCTGGGCTATTTGGAGTTTCTTTGACTGTGGAGCAAATGTTACTTAGTGCCCTGGATGATGATAAATGATGCTCTCATAGGAGCTTGATCTCAGAGAAAGTCTCTCTCAGTTTGGTGAGCTGTATAATTTCTTTGGTGTAGGGCAAAGTTCTTAATATTTCATTTTTTGAGGGGGAGTCACGGACCCCTTGAAAATTTGTTAAAAGCTTTAGACTCTTTCACTAGAAAAATGCATTTGTACATAATTTTGGATATAGTCTCATATAGTCCCTCTTAAATCCTTAACTCCAGGGGCTCTAGATTAATACTTATGCACATAGAATATGAACAATAATGCACATTAGAGGAACTGGTAGGCACCCTGTGCCTAGGAGGTTTGTCGTATGATGCGGTTCCATGCCTGGCTTCTGGCCTTTTGGAGCATACATTCCACTGACACTGGAGAGGTGGCAAAGGCTGTGTATTCACGATCACAGAAAGTCAAAGTTTGTGCTTGGGCAAAAGGCCTGAGAATTTTCTCCTCTGTGGTACGGTTAGGTGATGTCTGGTGTTTTTAATTTTATTGCAAACATTTCCCTGTGGCTTCTATTTCTGTCACTGTATAGATACCAGTCTTGTCAAATTTATCCACAACTTCAGTCTTTCCAAACGTGACATTTTATTCTTCCTCTCACATGGCAACTTAGCAGCATCTGACATGGTTCCTTCCTTGAAAATCTTCTCATTCTTGGCTTCAAATAGGGTTTCCTGCTACTTCTCTGGCCTCTTCTCCTCAGTCTCCTCTGTAGGCTTCTCCCCAACTGCCTGCATCATAAATGCTGGGGTGTTCCAGGGTTTTGACCTGAGATCTTATTTCATCTCTATCTTCATTTATTCTTTCAACGGTTCTGTCCAGTTCTATTGCTGTGAAAATCTCCTGGATGCTGGTGCTTCCAGTCCTGACCACTAAGCTGAGTTCTGACTCATGTGTCCAACCATTTACTTGACACCGCTACTTGGGTGAATACACATCTCAGAATTCATTTGTCCAAATAAAGTTCATGGCTGCTGTTTTTCTGAAGTGGGGGAGGCTGGAAGAGAACCATTCAGGGTTCATGTGGAGAGGTGACAGGTTGCCGGCTAAACATTTACAGAACATCCTTCACTTGATATCTTTTACCCGACCTTGACCATCTGGTTCATCTGCAAACACAGCAAGACCTTCATCTCCAACATAGATCACCATTGCATTGGCTTTCTCCATTTTTGTGACTGTAGACCTTATTGACTTCACTTTTCATCTGGTGTAAGGCAAAAGCTTCCTCAAAGGTCTCTCTGCTTTCTCTTTCACCCATTCCAGTCATTCTTCCACTGGCAACTACAGTGACTTTTCAAGCTCTCATTTGCCTCCTAAAACCTATCAGGGGATTCTGATTGTCAGAATGAACAGGCTCCTTGCTGTCTGTGGCCCGTCATTGACTCCCTGTTTCGTATCCTCACACTCTGCACTATGTTGTAGCTAGGCTCCGCGATTTTCTGTCTACTTTTTAAACATGTGAGGCTCTTCTCCTTCTGTGGGATTATAGAGATAATACGACACAAATTAATTAACTTTCACATTATGATGCCTTATCTGAATCAGATTGCAAGCTCCTTGAGAGCAAAGACCCAACATAATGCTGTCTGCAACATCCCTACCTTTCCCTCTGGCCTCTTCCCTTCATCTGTGTCTAGGACAGTGACTTGTACTATTTCACTCGATACTTTGTTTTCTGGGCACCTACTATGTGTCAGGTTATGATTAAGTGCTCGGAGTTTAGTAGATGTTAGATGTTGAGGTTGTTTCTCTCTTACTTTAGAATCCACGCCATCGCAGGATAAGGATGGGAGTAAGGAGATATCCGTGGTGACAAATAAGAGGTGTGTCAGTGCAGATTTTCAACTTGGGTAGAACTTCATTATTCTAATGAATTTGGAGAACTATCATGCGCTAACTTTATTGCTTTGGATCAGTAATTAGCTATATAGTGCCTTAGTTGCTTCCGAGAGTAAATATAATTTCCCAAAGTGCTAAATTCACTCCTAGGCTGTAGCTGAGAGACTCATACTTAATGGAAAATAATGATATCCCTAACTAGAGTAGACAACACGCACCTTTGCTTATCTTCCTTTGATAAACGTCTTCTACTAAGATAAACATCTTAGTAGATAAACGTCTTCTACTAAGAGTTTTGTCTGAAACACAGCAGAACAGTAAATCAAAACACGTTAAAGAGGGAAATATGACTCTTTCAGCAAGAGACTACCTTCAGATGTAAACACAACAACTACAAAATGTTAGGCGTGAGGCTGTGTCTGTTCAGGTGTTATACTTGGATGTGGAGAATATACCTTATATCTTTGCTTCAAGGCTTTGTCTTAAAACAAATACATTTAAAGCAAGACTTGCTAGGTCATCACCAAAAGCTTCCTTGCTAATGCAAGTGGAATTAGCTACCAGGTGTAAACATTGCATAGAAGCTTAGCTCTCAGAGTTTAGTAAGCAAGCTGAAGCATTTCTCGTAAATTTTAAGCTGTTAGTTATAAAAGAGCAGAGCAACTTGGCATCTTAGGTGGAGTGAGAATATTCTATTCTGGTTAAAAATCATAAGGGGCTTATGGAAATGAGTGGCATGGTATTTTCTTGAAAAATGTAGTTCTATATTTTCATTTTCTGCTCAAATAAAAATGGAATCAGAGAAGAGGAAACGTAGGCAAACACGAGGAATTTTGTTTTCTGCTTTTCTGTCAGAAGAGTGAAGTCTCTGGTGTAAGCCTGTACCCAGGACCTTTTATTCCCCACGGTTGTTTTTGTTGTGGTAAAATATCACATAACAGAAAGTTTATTATCTTAGCCATTTTAAATTTACAGTTCATTGGCATTAAATGCATTTATAATGTTGCACAACCATCACCACCATCTGTCTCCACGTCTCTTTTCATTTCACAAAACGGAAACTCTGTACCCATTAAACAATAGCTCTCCATTCCCTTTTACCCGAGCCCCTGGTAACCACCATTCTACTTTGTCTCTGATTCTAATGTAAGTATCTCATGTAAGTGGAATCATAAAGCATTTGTCCTTTTGTGATTGGCTTATTGCACATAGCATAATGTCTTCAAGTTTCATCCGTGTTGCACATGTGACAGGCTTTTCTTTCTTTGTAGGGCTAATAATCCATTCTCTGTGTAGACCGCATTTTACTCATCCATTCATCTGTTAATGGACACTTGGGTTCCTTCCACATTTAGATATTGGGAGGAATACAGCTATAAACAAGGTTGTATGCATATCTTTTGGAGATGCTGTTTTACATTCTTTTGAATCAGTAATCAAAAATCTCCTAAAAAAGAAATGCCCTGGACCTAATGGCTTCACTGGTGAATTTTACCAAACATTTAAAGAACATTACATAGAAGCTTAGCTCTTGGAGTTCAGTAAGCAAGCTTAAGCATTTCTTGTATATTTTAAACTGTTAGTTATAAAAGAGCAGAGCAACTTGGCATCTTAGGTGGAGTGAGAATATTCTATCGTGGTTAAAAATCTATTCTATTCCGGTTAATGTTTGGTAAAACAGAAGTGTAATTGCTGAATCACATAGTAATTATATCTTTAATTTTTTCAGGAAACAACATACATTTTTCTACAGTGGCTGCAACAGTTTACATTCCCACCAACCATGCAAAGGGTTCCAATTTCCCCACATCCTTGCCAATACTTGTTACTTTCTGTTTTTATTTTATTTTATAGAAGCCATCCTAATGGGTGTGAAGTGGTATCTCATTGTAGTTTTGATTTACATTTCCCTAATAATTAGTGATGATGAACATTTTATCATGTGCTTATTGGCCATTTTATATATTCTATGGAGAAATGTCTATTTAAATCCTTTGCCCATTTTTGAATTGAACTGTTTATTGTTGTTGAGTTTTAGGAGTTCTTTATATATTCTGGATATTAATTTCTTAATAAATATGTTATTTGCAAGTATTTTATCCTATTCTGTGGGTTGCCTTTTTACTTTGATATTGCATTGAGATGCACACAATTTGTAATTTTCATGAAATCCAATTTGTCTATTTTTTTAATTTCATTGCCTGTATTTTTAGTGTTATAATCAAGAAATCATTGCCAAGTGCAATGTCATGAAGCTTTTGTCCTATGTTTTCTTCTAAGAGTTTTATACTTTTAAGTCTTACATTTAAGTCTTTGATCCATTTTGACTTTGTATATGGTATTAGGTAAAGAGCCAACTTTATTCTTTTGCATGTAGATATTTAGTTTTCCCAGCACCATATGTTGAAAAAATGGTCTTTTCCCCATTTTATGGTCTTGGCACCCTTGTTGAAAATCATTTGATCATATTATATAAGTAGGTATTCCTGGGCTTTCTATTCTATTCCAGTGGTCAATATGTCTGTCTTAATGCCAGTATCACACTGTTTTGAGTATTGTAACTCTGTAGTAAGTTTTGAGATCAGAAAGTGTGAATCTTCCAACTTTGTTTTCTTTGCAAGATTGTTGTGGTTAGTTAGGGTTCCTTGAGATTCCATATTAATTTTAGAATAGATTTTTCTATCTCTGCAAGCAATCATTGTGGTTTTGATAGGAATTGCATAAATCTGTAAATTGCTTTGAATAGTATTGTCATCTTAACAGTATTGTCTTCCAATCTGTGAACATGGGGCATATTTCCATTTGTTTGTGACCTCTTTAGTTTCTCTGCATTAGCAATGTTTTATTGTGTTCATTATACAAGTCTTTCACCTCCTTGGTCGAATTAATTTCTAATTATTTTATTCTTTTATATATTATTTTAAATGGAATTATTTTTGTAAATTCCTTTTCATATTGTTAATTGTTAGTGATTAGAAATGCAACTGATTTTTATGTGTTGACTCTATACCTTGCTACTTTGCTAAACCTATTAATTCTAACAGTTTTTTGGGGGGAATCTTTAGAGTTTCCAATATATAAGATCGTATCATCTCTGAATAGAGATAATTTTACTTCTTCCTTCTCAATTTAAACGCATTTTATATATTTTTCATGCCTAACTTCTCTGGCTAGAATATCCAGTATGATGTTGACTAGAAATGATGCAAGTGAGCATCTTTGCCTTGTTCCTGATCTTGGAGGAAAAGCTTTCAGTCTTTCCTCCGTTGAGTATACAATGTTTGCTGTGGGTTTTTCATATGTGGCTTTTTATTATGTTGAGGTAACTTCCTTCTATTTTTGGTTTCTTGAGTGTAATTTTGTCAAGTGCTTTTTCTACGTCTCTTAAGATAATCACTTGGCTTTTCCCTTCATTCTGTTAATGGATCGTGTTACACTGATCAATTTTTGTATGTTGCACCATACTTGCAACTTAGGAATAAATCCTACTTTGTCATAGTGTATGATTCTTTTAATATGCTGTTGAATTTGATTTGCTAGTATTTGCTTGAGAATTTTTGCATCAATATGCATAAGGGATAGAGTTTTCTTTTCAATAGTATCTTTGGCTTTGATTTCAGGGTAATGCTGGCCTCATAGAATGAGTTACAAACTGTTCCTTCCTCTTAAATTTTTTGAAAAGTTTGAGAAAATTGGTATTAGTTCTTTAAATGTTTGGTAAAATTCACCAGTGAAGGCATTAGGTCCAGGGCATTTCTTTTTTAGGAGATTTTTGATTACCAATTCAATCTCTTTATTAGTTATAGATCTATTCAGATTTTCCATTTCTTTGCAATTTAGTCTTGGTATGTCTTGTTATTCTAGAAATTTGTCCAAATTATCTAGGTTATTCAATTTTTGTTGTACTGTTGTACATAGTACTCTCTCATAATTCTTTTTATTTCTGTGGAACCAGTAACAATGTCCCTACTTTCATTTCTGATTTTAATAATTTGAGTCGTCTTTCTTTTAAAATTTGAATCCATCTAGCTAAAGGTTTCTCAATTTTGTTGATCTTTTCAAAGAACCAACTTTGGTTTTATTGATTTTCTCTATTGTTTTTGTATTCTCTATTTCACTTACCTCTGTTCTAATCTTTATTATTACCTTCCTTCTGCTAGATTTGGGTTTAGTTTAGTTTGTTGATCTTTTTCTGGTTTCTAAAGTTGTAAAGTTAGGTTGTTAATTTGAAATCTTTTTTTTAAATGTAAGTGTTTATAGCTATAAAATTTCTTTTCAGCAGTGCTTTCATTGCATTCCATAAATTTTGGTATGCTGTGTTTTTGTTTTCATTTATATCTAAGTATTATTTTCTAGTTTCCTTTGTAATATCTTCTTTGACCTATTGGTTGTTTAGGAGTGTGTTATTTAATTTCCACAAATTTGTGAATGTTTAGTTTATTCCTGTTATTTATTTTTAACTTCATCTGTTGTGGTTGAAGATATGTTGCATGACATCTATCTTTTAAAATCTACTGAGGCTTAATTAGTGGGCCAGCATATGGCATATCCTGCAAAATGTCCCATGTGCACTTATGAGGAATGTGTATGTTGTCACTATTGGGCAGAGTGTTCTGTATATGTGTGTTAAATTTAGTTGGTTTATTGTATGGTTTAAGTCCTCTCTTTCCTTATTTATCCTCTGTATGTTGTTCTATCCATTAGTGAGAAGGGGGGCATTGAAGTCTTTAACTATTATTATAGAACTATTTTGCCTTCAATTATTATAGAACTATTTTGCCTTCAATTCTATCAGTTTTGCTTTGTCTATTATAATGATCTGTTATTAAGTGTTTAAATGTTTATAATTGTTATAACTTCTTGTTTTTTTTGAGACAGGGTCTCACTCTGCTGCCCAGGCTAGAGTGCAGTGCCATGATCATAGCTCACTGCAGTCTGCACCTCCAAGGCTCAAACAATCCTCCCTCCTCAGTCTCCCAAATAGCTGTGACTACTGGCATGCACTACCACACCTGGCTTTGTTGTTTTTGTTTGTTTGTTTTGTTTTTTGTTTTTAATTTTTGGTAGAGATGGGGCCTCACCATGTTGTTCAGAGTGGTCTGAAACTTCTGAGCTCAAGTGATTCTCTCGCGTTGGCCTCCCAAAGTGCTGAGATTACAGGCTTCAGCCACCATGCCTGGCCTATAATTGTTATAACTTCTTACTCTATTAACATTTTTATTAATATATGTCTTTCTTTGTCTTTTGTAAATTTTTAAAAATCTGCAACTTTTTGGGCAATCATATGATGCCTGAAGGAAATGCTCGTTGGAGCATTTTAGGTTCTGAACTTTTGAATTTGGTATGCTGGATCAGTAAATGTAATGCAAATATTTTAAAATAAAAAATCTAAAATTTAAAACACGTCTGGTTCCAAGTATTTTAGATAAGAGACATTGAACCTTTATAGCCATCCCTGCTCTCTTTTGGTGAATATTTGCATGAGTTCTTCAACCTTTTTCCATTCCTTCACTTTCAACCTATTTGTGTCTTTGGATCTAAAGTGAGCCTCTTGTAGTCAGTATATAATTAGATCATGTATTTTTATGCATTCTGCTACTCTTTGTCTTTTATTGGACAATGATAAGAAAGGACTTACTTTTGTCATTTTACTACCTGTTTTCTATACATCTTATAGCTTTTTTGTTTCTCATTTCTTGCATCACTGTCTTCTTTTGTGTTTAGTTAATTTTTTTGGTATTGAAATGTTGAAATGTTTTATCATTTCCTTTTGTGTATGTTCTATAGCTATTTTCTTTTATGGATATCATAGGGACTACATTTAACATCCTAAGGTTATAATACTCTAAATTTATATTAGTTTAACTGTAACAACATACAAATACTCTGCTTTTGTGCAGCTCCATCCCCACTCCTTTTAGTTGTTGATTCCACAAAATTATATCCTTTTGTAAGCATACCTAATTTTATTGTTTTGTCTTTATTGTACTTTGTCTCGAATTTTTTACAAATTAATGGTTTGCAGGAACCCTGTGTCGAGCAAGTCTATTAGCATGATTTTTTTCAACAGCATGTGCTTACCTTATTAGCATTTTTAGAAATATAGTGTTTTTAAATTAAAGTATGTACATTTTAAAGACATATTGCTATTATATACATAATAGACAATAGAATAGTATTAACATAACTTTTATATGCACTGGGAAACCAAAAAGTTTGTGTGACTTTCTTTATTATGATATTTGCTTTATTGTGGTAGTCTGGACCTGAGCCCATGATATTTCTGATGTAGGTTTGTACATAGTGTGTTTCAAAGTATAAAGTAATAATTCTTTAAAATGTATTAGTCTCCTAAATTATGTAGAAAACAAAATGTGGAGTTAAAAAACAAAGTTATAATCATACTAGCTTTTAGATTAATAATTGTTATTCTTTCAATGTATTAGTCTATGCTCTAATCTTTATTTCTTTCCTTCTGCTGTTTAGGCTTACTTTGATCTTTTTCTACTTCCTTGAGGTTTAACTTTAGGTTGTTTATTTGAGATAGTCTTCTTTTTGATGTAGGTGTTTATTACTATAAATTTCCCTCCCAGAATTGCTTTTGCTGCATCCCATAAATGTCTGTATGTTGTATTTTCATTTTAGCTTGTCTCAAGATATTTTTACATTTCTCTTTTAACTTCTTGCTTGACCCATTGGTTTTTCAGAAGCAAGCTGTTTAATTTCCATATATTTATGAGTTTTCCAATATTTCTCCTGTTATTGATTTCTCTTAAATCATGTAGAAAATAGACTGTTATAACAAAACTAGCTTTTAAAATTGTCCATATGCTTACCATTGTTGAGATCTTTACTTTTTCTCAAACTCCTGACCTCGTGATCCACCTGCCTTGGCCTCCTAAAGTGTTGGGATTACAGGTGTAAGCCACCACACCCGGTCTTATTTTTTTATATAGCTTTGAGTTACTATCTAGTGTTCTTTCATTTCACCCTGGAGGACTCTGTTGACCATTTCTTGTAGGGCAGGTCTAGTAGTTATGAACCCCTCAGCTTTTTTTCATCTGTGGATGTCTTAATTTCTCCCTCACTTTTGCAAACACAGTTTTGCTGGATATAGGATTCTTGGTTGACAAGTGTGTGTGTGTGTGTGTGTGCGTGTGTGTGTGTGTGATTTTTTTTTTTTTTTTTAACACTTTGCAGGTATTGGCCCACTGCCTCATGGCTTCCAAAGTTTTTCATGATAAATCTGTTGTTAATCTTAGTGACAGTCACTTATATGTGATGAGTTTCTTGTCTCTTGCTGTTTTTGAGACTCTCTGTTTTAAACCTTTGATTATATTGTGTGGGTCTTTTTGAGTTTTTCTTGAAATTTGTTGAGCTTCTTGAATGTTTATATTCTTGTCTTCCAACAAGTTTGGGAAGTTTTCAGTGATTATATTAAAAATATTTTCTCTTCCCCTGTCTCTCTCGCTTCTCCTTCTGGTGTTCCCACAATGCATGTGTTGGTTCCCAAAGTGAAGTCTCACGTGTCCCTTTGGCTCTGTTTGTTTTTATCCAATTATTTTTTCTTTCTATTCCACAGACTTGATAATTCTTATTGTCCTATTTTCAAGTTCTCTAATTCTTTCTTCTCCCTGCTCAAATCTGCCTTTGAATCACTCTCTAGAAATTTTAAATTTTGGTTATTGTACTTTTCAGCTCCAAGATTCCTTTTTGTTTGTTTTTAAACTTTCTTTATCCTTAGTGATATTTCCATTTTGTTCATACATTTTATTGACTTTTATTTTATCTTCTTTTTAAAAGAAGAAAAGATTGACTTTTTCTTTATCTTCCTTTAGTTCTTCAAACATCTCTAAGATGGTTATTTAAAACTTTTTGTCTAGCAGATCAGTCATCAGATCTTTCTCAGGGACAGTTTCTGTTGGATAATTTTTTTCTTTGAGTGTGCCATGCTTTGCTGTTTCTTCATATGCTTTACAGTTTTTTTCATTGTTGTCAAAGACTGGACATTTGAATCTAATAATGTGGGAGCTTGGAAAGCAGATTCTCCCCCTTCCCTAGAGTTTGCTGCTTCTGTTACTGTTTTTGTTTATTGTTTTCATTTTTTGGTTACTGTAGTTTGTCTCTGTGCCAAGGATCAGCCTGAAGTATAAACTTAAAGTTTTCTCAGGTCTTTCCTGAGCCTACGTCTTTCCCTGGGCATGTACAGACAGTTTCTATTTTTTCCTGTAAATGTGGTTGCTTTAGAATGTCCTGGTCTTTAATGGTTGGCTCTTACAGGGGGAAAAGGAAAAGATTAATCAAGGGGGAAAGGGCACTGGCTGTTTAAATTTGCTGGAAGTCGCTTCAGTCACAGGGAGAGGGGCTAGCGACACCAGCCGGGAGAGGTAAAGCAACAATGGCTTCCAGACCCTGTGACTGCACCTCTGTGATCAGAAATAGTAATTAGTGATCAAAGCACAGATCTCTGATATTTGGAGGACAGGGTGCTTCTTGCCCACCCACAAGCTGTGTGCAAGCTCTTCCAAGAACACATGCCCAGCTGCCAGCCATGGGGCTGGGGGTGAAGGATGGGTAACTGCTAGTGTGCTAAAAGCTGAAATTGACCAAAATTATGGGCATTCAAGCCTTCCCCTGGAGCCTCCAAGGGGAGCCTCCAAGTCATTCCAGATTTCTAAGATAGTTACATGAGACAGATTTTTCCACTGCAGTTGTCTAGGTGAGGAGATGGATTCTTGATGCTTTCTACTTCACCATCTTTCCAGAATTCCCAAGAGCCTTTTGATGGAAGCTGCCCTGAACACGAGAACTGTAGTATGTGGAACTTATGCATGATTGAAGACATTATACTAACACTAGTGAGAAGACATAAAGTAAAAGGTTTACTAGCTGCCTATCGGAACTATGCACTAAAATAAATGGTAGTTTTAAAAGTGTTCTTTTGGTGGGGGGAGGGCACTACATTTCCAAACATATGGCAAAAAACGGCGTTACCTTTTAAAAACTCTAGGAATTCTCTTAAGAAGCAATTTAAGCTAAATCAGTTGTACTAGGTTAGCCTTTGACCAAAAATGGTAGTAGTTTACCTTAAAACTGGACTCATAATGACTTTGGCTACTTCTAAATATTAAATTTGCCCTCCAAGCTTGATGACGTAGCACCTGGAAAGATGCTAAAAATAAAAGATGCTGAAGTGGATTGATGGTTCTTTCCAAAGAGCAGTTTAAAAACTGATGTCTGCTATAGTAGCATCAAAGACTCACGTGTAAAGTCTTTCAGAGGGCTTACCCTCAATTGACCACAACTCAGTTATATGAATTCAAGTATCAGTCAAGCTAATTTACTATCATATGTTCCATATGGATTCAGCAAGAAACTGACACATTTTGTTTAAGCCTGCTGTGGAACCTGGGTGGAATTCAATGAGTAAAGCTTGAATTTAAGGGTAACATAGGCGAATACCTAAATATTTCTATCTGACCTGTATTTTTCTCATGAAGTCCATTTAGATGTTTTTACTATTAAATTACTTTAGTGAATTCTTTAGGTCAGAACAGCACGACTGTATGAAAAGTATTCTAACTGACCGGGCGCGATGGCTCACATCTGTCATCCCAGCACTTTGCGAGGCCGAGGCAGGCGGATCACCTGAGTTCAGGAGTTCAAGACAAGCCTGACCAACAGGGAGAAACCCCGTCTCTACTAAAAATACAAAAAAAAAAAAAAAAAAAAATTATCCAGGTGTGGTGGTGGGTGCCTGTAATCCTGGCTACTTGGGAGACTGAGGCAGGAGAATTGCTTGAACCCAGGAAGTGGAGGTTGCGGTGAGCAGAGATCATGCCACTGCACTCCAGCCTGGGCAATAAGAGTGAAACTCCATCTCAAAAAACAAAACAAAACAAAACAAAAAAACAAAAAAGAAAAAAAAGAAAAGTGTTCTAATTTCTAGCCCTTTGTCTATGCTTTCTTTATGGTTCTTTCCTCTATGCCCAACAAGGTATAAACTATACTTCTCATAGGATATGCTAATTTTTTACTTGAAATTCAACTCAAACATTTATTCTTGAGCATCTTCTAAGGGCCAGAAGACCGTGACTCCTATTTCATGCTTCGTCACTTCCAATTGTGAGTAATTATTTACTCTTCATGAGGTTTGCTTCTGTAAAATTGGATAATGTCCTAATTATTTCCTGGCACTATTAGGATTAATTGTGCATTAAAGTTCCTTGTACATTTTAAACAGCATGTGAATAGGGTATATTATCATTATTGTTATTATTTTTTACCATGTCCACCTCCTCTATTACTCATCTAGTAACAACTAGATTCATACATACCCAGAATATCCAGAAAAAAATACCGATTCCGGCTTTGACAACTGTAAGACCAGCGTCATGCCAGGTCCTTCCACCTTTCTTACGCTACAGAAAACATGATGAGAGTGAGTCAGCCATTAAAAACAAAATGAGGAACATCCGAGCTGGCACCTTGCCGAGTTGTTGGCAAACCCTGTGCTTTCCTGCCCCACTCCTCTGCGTGCGGCGACATCGCCCTTTTTCTTTCTATCATATTATGATTCCGGTGTCTGGGCAGATCATCTCAATTGGAGGAACATTCCACCTGCAAGCTAAGTCAGTGTGGATTTGCTTTCCCGCAGTATCCATCTTTCAGTTCAGTCATTTAGCAGTAAGAATATCAATAACAAACATATTGTGGGGAGGACTTAGCCATCTACTGTCAGTGCGAGGCCTTCAGAAGCTGGATGCCACCCCTCGGCCAGCTCAAATCCTGCTTTGGTGCGTTCCGTGTCCAGCCTCCTGAGTGAGTGCTGACATTACTAGCATGGCACCTCACCAATGACTAAGGGGTGTCATTTTAAATAAAAAAGCCCTCTGGACGTGGTGGCTCATGCCTGTAATCCCAGCACTTTGGGAGGCCGAGGTGAGTGGATCATCTGAGGTCAGGAGTTCGAGACCAGTGTGGCCAACATGGCAAAACCCCGTCTCTACTAAAAATATAAAACTTAGCCAGGCGTTCTGGTGAGCATGTGTAATTCCAGCTACTTGGGAGGCTGAGGCAGGAGAATCGCTTGAACCCAGGAGGCGGAGGTTGCAGTGAGCCAAGATTGCACACTGCACTCCAGCCCGGGTGACAGAGCAAGACCCTGTCTCAAAAAATAAAATAAAATAACATTAGAATAAAAATAAAAAAATAAAAAAGCCAGGCAAGCTTTCCAAACTGCAAGCTCCCTCCTGCTTGGCCATCTGTCTTTCCCTCCCTGCACCCAACTCTTCTCACTCTGCGCCTAATGGTTTCTCATCTGGATGTAAGTTGGCTCTTGACAGCTCTCGTGCACAGTTACCTGTGGAGCCAGCCTTCTGCACCGCGATGGAACATCATGAGCTGATGATGAAACGTCATGAGCGGCTGCATTCACAGCGAAGGGGGTTCTCTCTGCCCTGGACTCGCTGTCAGTGTGGTGCGGATAGTCTACTCCCAGTTCATCACAAGGGGGCTAGCTTCACAAGTCCAGTTTTACATTTTTACAAAACCTGTAACTCATGAAGATTTTCCTGCCCACAATGTTGGAAGTCCCTTGTGAATGTAACTAGAAAGTTTCGATATTGATGATGATTTAAGACACAAATGTTAGGGGGTTGTAAGCAATACATAAATAAGTTATTACATGTGAATGGCTTCAAACAGTTCCTGATCCGTGGTAAGCACTACATGTGTGTTTGTCATGTACCACTGTTTGCATCTGGAATCATCACTAATGGGGGAAACTGCAGTCACAACACAGGTGGACAGTTCCACACACTCCCCATCTAAAGTCCTTCAGACCAGATGTGATTTGAATAAAAGTCTTTTCCTATCTTTTTATGCTGCCTATACCACATATAGTGTTATATCCTCAGCAGCGTCTCATTATTAAACATGTTACCATTTTCTCAAAGCAGTATATGAATATTTATGATTAGTGGGGAAAACCTAGACTATAAATTACCTAATTTTAGTTCAGGTCAAAGTGCTGCTGAAAAGTTATGAAACCAAATTTCTCAGAGCTTCTTGTGTTTTGGAATTGTGAATATGGGATTATGGACCTGTATTAGTCAAGGTTCTCCAGAGAAACATCACACACACACACACACACACACACACAATGGAAATTGGGTCACGTGATTGTGGAGGCCAAGAAGTCCCACAATCTACTTTCTGCAAACTGGATAACCATGCCAGGTGTGGTGGCTCATGCCTGTAATCCAAGCACTTTGGGAGGCTGAGGTCAGCAGATTACTTGAGTCCAGGAGTTCGTGACCAGCCTGGGCAACATGGCAAAACCCCATCTCTACCAAAAATACAAAAGTTAGCCGAGCACAGTGGCACACACCTGTAGTCCCAGCAACTCGAGAGAGGGTGTCCTGCTGAGGTGGGAGCATCGCTTGAGCCTGGGAGACAGAGGTTGCAGTGAGCCGAGATCGCAGCACTGCATCCCAGCCTGGGCAACAGAGCCATACCTTGTCTCAAAACAAACAAACAAAAAACAAACAACAAAAATACCTGGAGAACCAGAACAGCCAGTGGCTTCAGACTCAGTGTGAGTCTGAAGACTTGAGAGGAGGAGTGCCGGTGTCTGAGGGCCGGAAAAGATGGATGTCCCAGGTCCAGAAGAGAAAGCAAATTCATGCTTCTGCTGCCTTTTGATTCTATTTGAGCCTTCGAGGGATGGGTTGGTGCCCAACCACGTTGGTGAGGGGAGATCTCCCTTACACAGTCTGCTGATTCAAATGCTAATCTCTTCTGCAAACACCTTCACAGGCACACCCAGAAATAATGTCTCACCAGCTACCTGGGCATCCTTTCATCCAGTTAGACTGACACTTAAAATTAACCATCACAGGACCTGTGTTAGTGTCCCTGGTCTGCAGAAGAGGACCCTGAAGCAACCAGAGGTACCAAACCTCACCCAAAGTCAGAGCAGGACTTTGGATACAGACAGAGCGGCCCCAGGCTTCTGCTCTTACCTAATGTGCGGCAGAGGCTGTCTGGTAAGACTGCGTTGATATGGAGCTCAACTAGGGCTTATGCCATTGTTGTTTTCTTTGTACTGAAGATGGAATTGTGGAAGTATTGAGTTTGTTTGTGGAGTGACTGTGTGTAGAAGGACAGCAACCTTTAGGGGACCTCTGAATTTGACTCCCTTATTTGGGACAGAGGCAGCCTCAGCTTTGCCCTTTCTTGTGATTCTTTTCCTCTTTCTCTGTCTTCTTCCCAATTTTTCTTGCCACCTGTGCCCTGACTGTCACTTTGGTGTCCTACTCAGATCCCCTGTCCTGCCCCAGAGACCCAGGGAAGGGTCCTGCATGACAAAGACTCCCTGTGCCTTGGCCTCCTCTCGACCTATGAGGGGTGGGAGATTATGGACAAATATGCCAGCCGCCTTGGCCCTCAATAGGGAAATTCAGAGGGGTGTTGGGTCCCCACCTTCTCACAGCAATAAACCACTCATGAGTGCACTGTTACTGCCTTTGCTGCTTTCCCCATCTCACTTCCCTGCTCCCAGCAGGCATTGCATGCTGTGACCATGGGCCATCAAATGCCATGAACCTGGAGCTGCCCGTCAGGAACTGGGCATTGTCAGATCCACCGAGTCCTAAGGTGTAGCAGGCACCACCACAACAGGACCCCTTTCTTCCTTCCCAGCAGGAAAGGACGTTCTTTGTCATCTCTCCTTACCTCTGCAGTAAAACCACCTTCATACAGAATTTTGGCTCCTGTTACTCCGAATTTCATGCCTGGTGATGGGTCATTGTCAGGGGTCCATCTGGGACAGTTCTATTGAATTTCAAAGCCAAGCTTTACTGATGATTTTCCCCCAATCTCGCCCGTGAAAGGAGGCTCCACGGCAGCGGTGATGGTTGTCCCTGTGTGGGAATAATTTTGTTTTCTCTCCTCTTTCATCAGTATTTTTTACACATACAGCAAAATGATGTTTTACAATATTAATTTATGACTCCTTCCTTTTTCCTCCCACAATTTCCCCTTATCCATTCACCCATATGAGCAGGGAGCAGGTTTAATATTTCATGTCAAGAACGTAAGTGTGTGGGAGAGTTTAAGGTAAAGAGGTGGGTATGACCCATCCTCCAGGCTCAGAGCTTAGGAGAATTTGGGGCAAATTGAGAAAATCTTGCAGAAGCAAGGGAGTGACCAGTACCGAGACCAAAACTGACTTTTGGCTCCTGTTACTCAGAATTTCTGCTAGAGATGCAGCCAGAGCTCAGAGGGAGCTGCAGCCAGAGCTCAGAGGGAGCTGCAGCCAGAGCTCAGAGGGAGCTGTAGCCAGAGCCCAGAGGCAGCTGCAGCCAGAACTCAGAGGGAGCTGGCTGCACGAAATCTCTAGAGGGATGGGACTGACAGTGTTTCTGAAGATGCTGGTGGACCACTTACAGCAGGGACCTGTAGACACCTCGGGAGCAAGCTGTGTGGGCTGGTGGCTGAAGACTGATTCTCCTCCACAAATGCCTGGGCACTTTGGAGACGGGAAAATCCTAATCAGAACAGAGTTCTGGCGGAATGGGGACCTCAGTAAGTAATGAAGATGGTGGACAAAAGGAATATTGTTGTTGTTGTTGTTTATCTCTCTTGAATTTTTGGGCTGAGCATCACAGCTATTATGGGAGGTAACCAAGTCTAGAATCAACAAACATACTTGTGAATTGCTTGTAACATGCATAGAGTACAGCCCTTTGAATCCAATCCAATTCTTTTTCAAAACAATACCAGTAATATTCTTGGAAAATAGATGGAAAGAGATCAGTTGTCTTCTGAAAATTCCTGATGAATTAGGAAATGCCAGAAGCCTCTGATGGCACTGTGAAAAGGAAATAAAGACTTGGGATTTTCAATTCACTCTGACAAAAGAAAATTGAAGCTGAAAGCTGAGTCATGCAAAAAACTGCCTTTCCTTTTGTTCTTAAGCAAAGAGCTACAAACAAAAAGTTAAATATCCCTCCAAGTACCTACTATATGTTCACCTTATTTTGTGTAAAGTGCTGCGATGTACTGAGTGTGAGAAGGTGAATGCATACGGTTCCCCTACCTGCTCCTTTTTCTCTTGCATCAAGTGGATTCAGTAATGTGACCATACCCTCCCTCTTTCCTCTCCAGCCTGCTTTGCCTCATTGGTTATTGAAGTTCTCAAAATCATCTTTAAAGAAAGGCAATGAGCTCCCTCCCAGGCATGTCTTTAACCTTAGCAAAATAAAAATAAACTTCTACATTGATTGAGACCTGTCTCAGATGCTTTTTGATTTACAGCACCAAGTTGAAGAATGTGCTGGCCAGGTCTTGGGTGGGCACCTGGTGATCAACAAAGGCAAAGAGAGAGGGAGAAAGAGTGCAGGTGTAGCCATGTTAGCCTTGGCTGATAAGAATAGATGATCTACAGATTTCACGAGAGGCTCATCGTGATGTTTAAGACCCTTACATTGGACTCTGAATTTGTGAGAGTGGAAACTGTTCCTAGAGAGTGAAGGAGAATCCAGCAGCTCTAACTCAAACTCTGCTGTCCGTCCAGGATAAACAAGGACCATCACAGCAGCTTCAAGGCACGGCTGATGCATTGTAGGCTTTTGGGAAGACAAACAAGTCATTTCTGAAGGCTCTGAGACAAGGCAAAAAGATGCTGGAGACCCTCCAGATGGGCATGCCCCTCAATAGAGACACAGACGCACAAGAGTTGTGCCTTGGAGAGTTGCAGACTCCATAAGAGCTGGGGGAGCTCTTTCAAGCCTTGATGTGAGTCCATTTCTAAAGTCACCACTAAAAGATTACATAAGCTCACATGTTCAGTATTTTGGTTTTTCTTTGAGGCAATACGACTGTTTTATGATAGATTCAGCCCCTCCCCGCAAAATAAACCATACTCTTAGTAATGCAGAATCCAAGATATACTGGAGGCTTGGTAGGATAAGTATGGAGGTGGGATGGGTGCAGGCATCACATGGGACAGAGGAATGAGAGAATGAAATTCATTTGGTTTTGCAAGAGTCAGCATTGGCTTTTATTCAAAAGACAGGTAATAACAAGTCCTGGAGAGGATGTGGAGAAAAGGGAACTCTTGTACACAGAGGTAAGAATGTAAATTAGAACAACCACTATGGAGAACAGTTTGGCAGTTTCTCCAGAACTAAAAATAGAGCTACCATAGGATCCAGCAATCCCACTGCTGGGTGTATACCAGGAAAATAGCAGGGGAAAGAAGGGAAATTAGTATATTGAAGAGGTATCTGCACTCCCATATTTATTGCAGCACTATTCACAATAGACAAGATTTGGAAGCAACCTAAGTGTCCATCAACAGATGAATGGGTAAAAAAGATATGGTGCATGCACACAGTGGAGGACTATTTAGCCATGAAAAGAATGAGAGCCTGTCATTTGGAATGACATGGATGGAACTGGAGGTCATCATGTTAAGTGAAATAAGCCAGGCACAGGAAAAGACTGCATGTTCTCACTTATTTGTGTGATGTAAAAACCAGAACAATTGAATTCACGGAGATAGAGGGAAAAATAATGGTTACCAGAGGCTGGAAAAGGTATAGGGGGATGCTGGGGAGGTGGAGATGGTTAAATGAGTACAAATAATGTTAGAAGGAATGAATAAAACTAGTATGTGACAGCAAAACAGGGTTCCTATAGTCAAAATCATTTACTTATACATTTAAAAATAGCTAAAAGAGAGTAATTGAATTGTTTGTAACACAAAGATGTGATTATTATGCACTGCATGCCCGTATCAAGTATCTCATATACCCCTTAGATATATTCACATAGTATGTACCCACAACATTTAAAAACTAAAAATTAGAAAAAAAGAGTTGGCATTCCTTCCACTGCAGAGTCCCAAAAACAGAGGAGCCTGCTCTGCTTCTTGGCATGGAGGCCAAGACACAGCATGTGGTGGAAACAGCACTCCTGTGATAACAGAGATAATCCACTCATGAGGGTGGGCCCTCATGACCCAAAGCCTCGCCTCTCCACACTGCCCCAACGGCAACCAAGTTTCCAACACACGAACCTTCAGGGACCACATTTAAACCCGAGCAGAGGGTGATGTGATTGATAGGAAGGTGCCCATAGACAATCGTAGGATGCAAGATGACTTGAATGAAAAGGTTACAGAGATGTGTGAAGATAACTGGGGAAAGCAGATGAATTAATGGCTTCTTGTATCTTCAGACCTCACCGTGTAAATAGAGGGGAATGAACAGTGCCCCTCATGTGGAAAGAGGATTGCGTCATGTAAAAATTCAGCCTTTATAATTAGAGTTCAATGTCCTTTAGATCTTTCAGTTGTTCTGGATGAAGAGGCAATGGTCAGTTTCTGAACAGCATCCCTTAGCAGGCCGACTTCAGACTGATCTGAGTTCTTATTTTTTATTTTTATTTTTAATTATTATTATTATTGAGACAGAGTCTCTAACTCTGTCACCCAGGCTGGACTACAGTGGCATGATCTCTGCTTACTGCAACCTCCGCCTCTGGGTTCAAGCCATTCTCCTGCCTCAGCCTCCTGAGTAGCCAGGGTTACAGATGCCTGCCACTATGTCCAGCTAATTTTTGTGTTTTTAGTGAGATGGGGTTTCACCATGTTGGCCAGGCTGGTCTCGAACTCCTGACCTCAGGTGATCCACCTGCCTCGGCCTCCCAAAGTGCTAGGATTACAGGTGTGAGTCACCGTGCCCGGCCCTATTCTGAGTTCTATTTCTGCCCTAGTCAAACTGGCACCTCTGTGTTTTATTTCATTTTTACATTAAAAGGGTCACAGATGATACTCAAGTTTCAGAAATATTGCTGAACATGATATCTGCAGTTTGAAGATTTGTTATGCAAACCAGCTTACTGAAGCTCAGAGTGTTTTTACATAGGGAAATTATGTTAGCTGTACTGAATATTATCATTCCAAATGTATATAGACTCAGAACACATTTGTATTAGAGCATATTGTTAAATTTATCTGGACAAGTTTTTCCAGAAGCTCTGGATTAGGTAAATCCTAAGTCCTCAAACTCATTCAGTTCCATCCACAATCAGGCGCGCAAATCAATCCAATCTTCTCTACCACTGCTTTCCAAATACATCATGAGATGGGGGAAAGGATTGTCTCATCCTCCTGCAACTCCCCCGTCACCATCTTTTGCACATGTATCAGGCCCACGGATCGCTCCTACATCTTTACTCATGCTGTAACTCTCCTAGGAAACCCTTTCAGCATTATCACCTAGGTTTTAATGTACACATTAAGCCCTGATACTCTATGAAGCCTTTCCTAATTTCTTTCATTATTTTGTTAATAATAATGGCTAATACTTTGTGAACATTTGCTATGCATCATAAACTCTAACGAAAGCCCCTTTTTTATGCATTATTTCACATAGCTATTAGTATTCAGTGAGAGTGGGTATGTGATTAACTCTCTAGACCTCAGCTTCCTGATCTGTAAAATGAGCATAAAAATCCTTACCTGAGACAGCACCGCTGGTGAGTAGCAGGGATATGATTCAAAGTCACTGCTGACTGACTCCAGAGCCTGCCTTCTTAAACACTATGCCATAGCCTGTCTCTCAAAATTCGTTCTCATATCCAAATTGCTGTAAAGTTTTTTATTGGACCAGTTTTGGAATTTAGTTATTTATCATCTTTTAACATTCACTGCTGTATAAATGTCTTCTTTTTAATTAAGTTGTAAATTTAGAGCATAAGTTAAGACTATACAGATCTTAAAAAAGGTACTTGTTTTCTTCTAGGTACTTGGGGACAATGATAGCTGCCTAAATCCACCGCACCACAATGCAGAAGACCACACAAGGGAAGAACCTTGAGAACCACATACAACTCAGGCTCTGCTGCAACCTTTGTTGTAGGCAAAGGCAGTCTAATAAAAATTAAAAAAAAAAAAACAATTTGCATAGAAGAGAGAAGAAGGGAGTGAGCAGCAGATCTAAAATCTTTCTAAAACTACCACCAGGATGATAAAGTTATCCTAACTGTGAAAATACTGAAAAAAAAAGTACATTACTGCATCACAGTGCTGATTACAGGGAAGAGACTTATAATACATGTGATTTGAGGTGACAGTCTTCAAAAGGTATAACTTCTGAGAGAAAAGATGAAAACTAAGAGGGAATGACTCTAGTGACTGAGTGGTAAAAAATAAAAGAAGTGAAAAGAAAAGTTACAGTTTTACAAGGCAAAGGGTAATGTGAAAGTCAGAGGGTACATAACCACTTCCTGCATCAACAGAAATCTCATCCCTGAAAAAAATCTAGACTGTGCTATACAGACAGAGGAGGATGACAAGTCATTAAACTAGAAATCTTGTAAACCACCACAAATATGCAAAATGAATAGTATTGAGAGGTGAAGCCAGCTGGGCTTCTGGGTCGAGTGGGGACTTGCAGAACTTTTCTGTCTAACTAGAGGATTGTAAACGCACCAATCAGCACTCTGTGTCTAGCTAAAGGATTGTAAATGCACCAATCAGCACTCTGTAAAAACACACCAATCAGCACTCTGTAAAATGGACGAATCAGCGCTCTGTAAAATGGACCAATCAGCAGGATGGAGGTGGGGCCAGATAAGGATATAAAAGCTGGCCACCCCAACCAGCAGCAGCAACTGGATTGGGTCCTGTTCCAAAACGTGGAGGTTGTCTTCTTTTGCTATTCATAATAAGTCTTGCTGCTGCTCACTCTTTGGGTCTGCACTACCTTTATGAGCTGTAACACTCACTGTGAGGGTCTGTGACTTCATTCCTGAAGTTAGTGAAACCACGAACCCACCAACCCACAGGGAGGAACAAACAGCTCCGAACGTGCTGCCTTTGAGAGCTGTAACACTCACTGCGAAGGTCTGCAGCTTCACTCCTGAAGTCAGTGAGACCATGAACCCACTGGAAAGAAGAAATTTGGGACACATCTAAACATCTGAAGGAACAAACTCCAGACACATCATCTTTTAAGAACTGTAACAGCTCACTGTGAGGGTCCACAGCTTCGTTCTTGAAGTCAGTGAGACCAAGAACCCAATGGAAGGAACCAATTCCGGACACAGGATGAAATGGAATAAGTCTATGCAAAGGTACCACAAAGACACAAAAAGTGAGAATTAACACATTTCAGCTGGATGAAACTTCTCTCCAGAAACAACTATGAAGCAAAATAAAAATGTAAGAAATGATTCAAAATGAGTTAAATATACTAAAACAAATCTGAAGAACCACTTTGAATTAGAAATCCGAAAACTGAAAGCAAAAATAGACAGAAAAAGCAGAAAAAATGAACAGAATTGATTGAACTTAGCAAAGAAATGAAAAAAAAAAAAAAAAAGACAAAATCATCTCAGAGTGAAGAAGACTGAAATGGAAGATAATAAAGAGAATTGACGAAATGCAAGAAAATAGCCTGCAAATGAAAATAAGGTGAAGGAAGATGTAAAAAGGCCCAGGAGAGAGTGGTTGACTGGAAGATCAATAAGAAAGAACATACATAAAATTGAAGTTATTGATGTAGAAAACTAAACAATAGAGCAGAATTAATATTTAAATTGAATCCAGAAAACTTTCCAGGAATAAAATAACACAACTTTACATAATGAAGGAGCTCACTGAATACCCGGGAAGATAGAGCAGGTGTGACTAACGAACTTCAAGATGTACTCTAGTAAAACCATTGGACTTCCAAGATAAAACAAGCTCTTTTTTTATTAGACCAGTTTTAGAATTTAGTTATTTATTGTCTTTTAAAATTCACTGCTATATAAATGTCTTCTTTTTAACTAAGTTTGAAATTTAGAGCACAAGTTTAATCCCAATACTTTCAGGCAAAACATTAAGTAACATATGAAAGAAAATAATTAAACTGTAATTAGAGTTCTTAAAACAACATAAAAGAAAGGCAAAGCAAAAATGGAACAGAATTAAAAAAACCCATGTGAAAGGAAATGTGGAAAAGGATCTTTATTTCTAGTCAAACTGTCTAAGAGCCAAGATTACAGAAAGCCTTTTTAGGCATAAAGCAACATAGGGAATTGTGTATCTAACCAGGGGTGAGCGTCATTGAAATGAGATGACTATAAAAATGTCAGCAAAACGACCAGTCATCTGCATAGCAATGTAATTGTACATACAAGGCTAAAACAGAGGCAGAGGCAAGGAAGAAAGACTAGCATACAAATGTTACATGTCATGAAAAATAGAAATAATATGACTTTAACAATGAGAGGAAAAGACAGAGGGAAAGGAAAAATGAACCATTTGTTGTCTTTTAGAAAGTAGGTGGGAGTTGTAGTATGTCACTAAATATTGATATATCAGATAGGAAAAAGTTAAATAGGAAAACAGCGCTGGTGCTGCTGAAAAAAATGGGTACAAAGGGAAACACTACAACAAAAATACAAAATTCCTTAAATACAAAAGAATAAAGGTTTTAAAAATAAAGAGCAAAACACGCATGTCATGCAGAGAAAAGAACACAGCAAAAATAACATACTACTTAAAATATTATGACCAAGTTACTATTTGGAGTATTAGTCATGTTGACAATTATGAATGCACTGTTAAAATACAAAGATTTTAATTTGTTATACAATCGAAGACTTACCTAACAAGAGACACACCTACAATGAAATACTTCAGAAAGGTTAAATATAAAGAGATGAAAAAGTATACTGGGCGAGTGAAAACAGTGAGAGAAGAGATTGCTAATCCAAATATCAGAATTGAAGTCTGAAAGTATTAAGCGTGACAAATAGGGATGTTTTAAAATGCTAAATGTAATTTTTAATGGAGATACAGTGGTGATAAACTTGTCTATACCAATTCACACAGTAATCATGTTTATGAAATAAAAATTACAGGAGATGCAAGGAGATGTAATGGACACACAAAGGAGATACCAAGACATCAGTTTCAGTACAGGACAGATCACGTTGACAAAAATCAGTGGAGGATATGGAAGACCAAAATAATATTATGAAGATAATCTGTGGGTACATACCAAACTAGATATTCTCGTAACAGAGAATATGCCTTCTTCTCAAGTTTACATGGAATGTTTACAAAAATTAACTGTATATTAAGAAATATTAAGAGACTTTCAAAAGTAAAACACTATAAACACATTTTATTTTACAATACAATAAAACTTGAGATTATTAACAAAATCCTGAAAGAAAGAAGATCCCTTCCATCTAGTAAAATTTTATTAAATAACTCTTGGGTAAAAGGGGAAATGTAAGTTGGTATTAAAGAATTTCTGAAAACCAATGATAGTGGAAATGACCTATCAAATCTGTGTGATGGATTTAAAGCAGTGATTAGAAGAAAATTCATAGGACTAAACACTGATCATTAAGAATGGAAATAAATGAATCAAGTATCAGTTCAAAAAATTAGGGATCCAAAGGAAACAAAGCAAACCAAAAGGAAGCACAGAGAAGGATGTAGTAAAGTTAAAATCAGAATAAGAATGTAGAAAAGAGTGTACCAAATGTGTAAATTGAAACCTTCTTCCTTTTTTTTTTGAAAGTTAACAAACATCACAAAGCACCAGCTCTTTTAGTTGAGAAAAGATGAAAGCACGATGTACAAAATAAATGACAAGGGGGACTAACCACTGAAATGGTAAGGAAGTAAGGTATGCAGGATTGGGCAGAGGTAAAAACTGAACTGCAGTGTGGTTGCAACTGTTGCTCCAGCCAGTTCTACCTGAAGCGCAGATACATCTTCATATTTCTCCCAGTTTGAACCAAGGGGCTCATCCTTTGTATCCCTGACGGGTCATAACTGTGGCTGATGCAGTTCCACGTGGTTGAGGGTAATTCCAGTGGGAAGTGCAGCTGTGAGCTCTCAGCCCATATTCTCAGCAGCTGGATTTGACTGCAGTGGCCCTGAGAAGGGGGTGTTGGTGAGCACAGTAATCTATGATTATCTTTGTGTTAAAGGACTGAATCTTTGTTCTTTAGTGCTCAAGCACATTAATTTGGTTACCATATAATTTTTGTTTATTTTTGACCCTTCACAGCAATACATTGTGAAAAATAACTTCCAAATGCTGAATGACTGATTTGAGAGATTTCTCTTTTAAAAAAATTATATTTTAAGTTCTGGGACACACGTGCAGAACGTGCAGGTTTGTTATACAGGTATACACATGCCATGAAGGTTTGCTGCACCCATCAACCCATCATCTACATTAGGTATTTCTCCTAATCCTATCCCTCCTCTGGCTCCCCACCCACCAACAGGCCCCAGTGTGGGATGTTCCCCTCCCTGTGTCCATGTGTTCTCGTTGTTCCGCTCCCACTTTTGAGTGAGAACATGCAGTTTTTGGTTTTCTGTTCCTGTGTCAGTTTACTGAGAATGATGGTTTCCAGCTTCATCCATGTCCCCGCATAGGACATGAACTCATCCTTTTATATGGCTACATAGTATTCCATGGTGTATATGTGCCACATTGTCTCTATCCAGTCTATCACTGATGGGCATTTAGGTTGGTTCCAAGTCTTTGCTATTGTGAATAGTGCCACAATAAACATACGTGTTCATGTGTCTTTATAGTAGCATGATTTATAATCCTTTGGGTATGTACCCAGTAATGGGATTGCCAGGTCAAATGGTATTTCTTGTTCTAGATCCTTGAGGAATCACTACACTGTCTCCCACAATGGTTGAACTAATTTACACTCCCATCAACAGTGTAAAAGGACTGAATCTTTCAGAAGGAATGCTACCAGCCGCTTTTTGTACCTCTGGTAGAATTCAGCTGTGAATCCTATTTCTCCACATGCTCTCCAGCGTCTGTTGTTTCCCGACTTTTTAATGATCCCCATTCTTACTGGCATTGAGTATGATATCGTTATATGGTTTGGATTTGCATTTCTCTAATGACTAGGATGATGCGCTTTTGTTTATATTGTTTGTTGACCACATACATGTCCTTCTTTTGGAAGTGTCTGTTATATTCTTCACCCACTTTTTGATGGAATTTGTTTTTTTTTTTCTTGTAAATTTAAGTTCCTTGTTAGAATTCTGGATATAGCCTTGTCAGATGGATAGATTGCAAATCTTTTTCTTCCCATTCTGTAGGTGGCCTGTTCACTCTGATGGTAGTTTCTTTTGCTGATGGCAGAAGCTCTTTAGTTACTTAGATCCCATTTTGTCATTTTGGCTTTTGTTGTCCTTGCTTTTGGTTTTTAGACATGAAGTCTTTGCCCATGGCCTCATGTTCCTGAATGGTACCTACCTAGATTTTCTTCTAGGGTTTTTATGGTTTTAGGTTTATGTTAGTCTTTAATCTATCTTGAGTTAAATTTTTCGTGTAGGTGTAAGGAAAGGATCAGTTACAGTTTTCTGTATATGGCTAGGCCAGTTTTCCAACACATTTATTAAATAGGGAATCCTTTCCCCATTGCTTGTTTTTGTCAGGTTTGTCAAAGATCAGGATGCGTAGTAGATGTTTGAATTATTTCTGAGACCTCTGTTCTTTCCTTGGTCTATATTATATGTTTTGGTTACCAGTACCATGCTGTTTTTTGTTACTTGTAGCACTTGAGTGTAGTTTGAAGTCAGGTAAATTGATGCCCTCCATCTTTATTCTTTTTACTTAGTATTGTCGTGGCTATACAGGCTCTTTTTTAGATCCATAATAATTCTCGTGAAGAAAGTCAATGGTAAGTTGATGATGATAGCACATTGAATCTGTAATTACTTTTAGGCAATATGGCCATTTTATATATTGATTCATCCTATCCATGAGCATGAAATATTTTTCATATTGTTTTGTGTCCTCTCTTAATTTCTTGAGGCAGTGGTTGTAGTTTTTTATCCTTGAAGAGGTCCCTCACATCCCTTGTAAGTTGTATTCCTAGGTATTTATTCTCTTTGTGGCCAATTGGAATGGGATTTTCACTCATGTTTGGCTGTTATGTCTATTATTTGGTGTGCTAGGAAATGCTTGTGATTTTTGCACATTTATTTGTATTGAGACCTTTGCTGAAGTTGCTTATCAGCTTAAGAAGATTTTGGGCTGAGATGATGGGGTTTTCTAAATGTACAATCGTGTCATCTGCAAACAGAGACAATTGGACTTCCTCTCTTCCTATTTGAATACCTTTATTTCTTTCTCTTGCCTAATTGCCCTGGACAGATTTTGTTGAATAGGAGTGGTAAGAGAGTGTATCCTTGTCTTGTGCCAGTTTTCAAAGGAAATGCTTCCATCTTTTGCCCATTCAGTACAATATTGGCTGTCATAAATAGCTCTTGTTTTTTGCGATAGGTTCCATCAATACCTAGTTTATTGAGAGCTTTTAGCCTGAAGCAGTGTTGAATTGTATCAAAGTCCTTTTCTGCATCTATTGAGATAATCACACGGTTTTTGTCACTAGTTCTGTTTATGTGATGGATTACATTTATTGATGTTGTACCATCCTTGCATCCCAGGGATGAAACCGATTTGATAGTGGTGGATAAGCTTTTTGATATGCTGCTGGATTCAGTTTGCCAGTATTTTATTGAAGATTTTCGCATTGATGTTCATCAGGGATATTGGCCCGAAATTTTCTTTTTTCGTGTGTCTCTGCTGGGTTTTGGTATCAGCATGATGCTGGACTCATAAAATGAGTTAGGGAGGAGACCCTCTTTTTCTATTGTTTGGAATAGTTTCAGAAGGAATGCTACCAGCTGCTTTTTGTACCTCTGGTAGAATTCAGCTGTGAATCCTTCTGGTCTTGGACTTTTTTTTTTTTTTTTTTTTTTGGTTGGTAGGCTATTCATTACTGCCTCAATTTCAGAACTTGTTATTAGTCTATTCAGGGATTCAACTTCTTCTTGGTTTAGACTTGGGAGAGTGTATGTGTCTAGGAATTTATCAATTTCTTCTAGATTTTCTAGTTTATTTGTATAGAGGTGTTTATAGTATTCTCTGATGATAGTTTGGATTTCTGAGGGATCAGTAGTCATATCCCCTTTATCATTTTTTTACTGTGTCTATTTGATCCATCTCTCTTTTCTTTTTTATTAGTCTGGCTAGCAGTCTATCTATTTTGTTAATAGTTTCAAAAAACTAGCTCCTGGATTCATTGATTTTTTGAAGGGTTTTTTTTGTGTCTCTATCTCCTTCAGTTCTGCTCTGATCTTAGTTATTTCTTGTTTCCTGCTAGCTTTTGAATTTGTTTGCTCTTGCTTCTCTAGTTCTTTTAATTGTGATGTTAGGGTGTCAGTTTTAGATCTTTCCCGCCTTCTCCTGTGGGCATTTAGTGCTATAAATTTCCCTCTAAACACTGCTTAAGCTGTGTCCCATATATTCCGGTATATTGTATCTTTGTTCTCACTTGTTTCAAAAAACTTACTTATGTCTACCTTAATTTTGTTATTTACCCAATAGTCTTTCAAGAACAGTTCTCTCGTTTCCATGTAGTTGTGCGGTTTTGAGTGAGTTTCTTAATCCTGAATTCTAATTTGATTGCACTATGGTTTGAGAGACTGTTACGATTTCCCTTCTTTTGCTTTTGTTGAGAAGTGTTTTACTTCCAATTATATGCTCAAGTTTAGAATAAGTGCCATGTGTTGCTGAGAATAATGTATATTCTGTTGATTTTGGGTGGAGAGTTCTGTAGATGTCTATTAGGTCCGCTTGGTCCAGAGCTGTGTTCAAATCCTGAATATCCTTGTTAATTTTCTGTCTCGTTGATCTGTCTAATATTGACAGTGGGGTGTTAAAGTCTCCCACTATTATTGTGTGGGAGTCGAAGTCTCTTTGTAGGTCTCTAGGAACTTGCTTTATGAATCTGGGTGCATATATATTTAGGATAGTTAGCTCTTCTTGTTGCATTGATCCCTTTATCATTGTGTAATGCCTTTCTTTGTCTTTTTTGATCTTTGTTGGTTTAAAGTCTGTTTTATGAGAGACTAGGATTAGAACCCCTGCTTTTTTTTTTTCTTCTTTCCATTTGCTTGGTAAATCTTCCTCCATCCCTTTTTTTTGAGCCTATGTGTGTCTTTGCATGTGAGATTGGTCTCCTGAATACAGCACACCAATACGTCTTGACTCTTTATCCAATTTGCCACTCTGTGTCTTAATTGGGGCATTTAGCCCATTTACATTTAGGGTTAATATTGTTATGTGTGATTTTGATACTGTCATTATGATGCTAGCTGGTTATTTTGCCCATTAGTTGATGCAGTTTCTTCATAGTGTTGATGGTCTTTACAATTTGGTATGTTTTTGCAGTGGCTGGTACCAGTTTTTCTATTCCATGTTTAGTGCTTCCTTCAGGAGCTCTTGTAAGGCAGGCCTGGTGGTGACAAAATCTCTCAGCATTTGCTTTTCGGTAAAGGATTTTATTTCTCATTTGCTTCTGAAGCTTAGTTTGGCTGGATATGAAATTCTGGGTTGAAAATTCTTTTCTTTAAAAATGTTGAATATTGGCCCCCATTCTCTTCTGGCTTGTAGGGTTTCTGCAGGGATATCCATTGTTAGTCTGATGGGCTTCCCTTTGTAGGTAACCCAACCTTTCTGTCTGGCTGCCTTTAACATTTTTTCCTTCATTTCAACCTTGGTGAATCTGATGATTATGTGTCTTGGGGTTGTTCTTCTTGTGGAGTATATTTGTGGTGTTCTCTGTATTTCCTGAATTTGAATGTTGGCCTGTCTTGCTAGGTTGGGGAAGTTCTCCTGGATAATATCCTGATGGGTGTGTTCCAATTTGCTTCCATTCTCCCCGTCACTTTCAGGTACACCAATCAAATGTAGATTTGGTCTTTTCACATAGTCCCGTATTTCTTGGAGGCTTTGTTTGTTCTTTTTCATCCTTTTTTCTCTAATCTTGTCTTCATGCTTTATTTCATTAAGTGGATCTTCAATCTTTGATATCCTTTCTTCCACTTGATGAATTCAGCTATTGACACTTGTGTAT